>NC_142025.1:60195432-60504649 GCF_049901735.1 Notechis scutatus | reverse complement strand
CCATTGAAACGATATATCATAAACAACTGCAAAGGTTATGATAAATGGAGAATTAACAGTCTATAGATATAAGAAAAGGGAATAGGCAAGGTTGCCCACTGTTGCCTCTGCTGTTTGTGTTAACACTGGAAGTGTTGAATAGGAATATTAGAGAAGAAAAAGAAATAAAAGGAATGAAAATTAAACAGGAAGAGTATAAATTGCAAGCCTTTGCAGATGACCTGGTATATATATTAGAGGATCCATTGGAAACAACACCTAAATTAATAGAAAAGATAGAAGAGTAAGGAAAAGTAGCAGGTTTGAAAATAAATAAAGATAAAACAAAGATATTAGCAAAGAACTTGTTAGCAAGACAAAAGAAAGAGTTGGAGGAAGCCTTAGAAATACAGGTCACAAATAAGGTCAAGTATTTAGGGGTATATATTACACCAAGATGTAGTACATTGAAGGAGGATAACTATTTTAAACTCAAACAGCAGATTGCGACAGACTTGACAAAATGGGAAAATTTCAACTACCATTGATTGGGAGAATATCTACAATTAAGATGAATGTATTGCCTAGAATTTTATTTCTATTCCAGACAATTCCAATTCGATTAGGGAAAGAGTTTTTTGAAGACTTAAATAAAACTGTGCTGAAATACATCTGGCAGGGTAAGAAAGGGAGAATAAAACTCAGACTGTTACAAGATGCAAGAATAAGAGGAGGCTTTGCCTTGCCCAACTGGGAATTATATTATCAGGTGACAAATTTGATGTGGGTAAAGGAATGGATAACATTAAGGAACAGTAGATTATTGACCTTAGAAGGACATGACTTGCTGTTGGGATGGCATACCTTCCTCTGGTATAAGGGAACTAAAACACAGGGGTATTTTAAAAGACATTATATTCGAGAGGCATTGTTTTTAAATTGGAAGAAGATAAAAAGATAATATTACTTAAAAATCCCATTATGGATATCTACTATTGAAGCTTTTTCTTATCCAATAATATATAAAAAGGAACAAACAGATATGATGAGATATTGAATGAAAAGGGTGAACTGAAATCTATGCAAGAGTTGGAAGAACAAGGTATAAAAATGAATGGGTTTTCATATTTTCAAATACAGTCTAGATTTGATTAAGATCTTAAAACAGAAGGTGTCTATGATAAGTTGACTGATTTGGATAAAATTTTGATGGGTACTGATGAAAAGGTAATTAAAAAACTATGGACACTTATTAGAATTTAAATTAGAGGAAAAACAAGTTAAAGAAACAATGATTGCTTGGGGAAATTTTTTTGGATATGGGGTTGATTTAGAGAAATGGCAAAAATTGTGGTCTCAAAATTATAAAATGACAATGTCAATTGCTTATAAAGAAAATTTGTATAAGATGTTTTACAGGTGGCATCTACCCCCGATGAGAATTGCGAGAATGTTTAAGAACAAATTGGATAAATGTTGGAAATGTCATCAGATACCTGGTTCATATTACCATATGTGGTGGACATGTCTCGACGCAAAAAGATATTGGACTAAAATCCACACATGGTTGGAAAAAATGATAAAACAACACATAGACTTTACACCAGAGATATTTTTACTGGGAATTATACTGGAAATATACAATAAAGAATTGAAATATTTGATTGTAAATGTTTTAACAGCGGCTAGAATTGTATTTGCTAAGAATTGGAAAAATGAAAAAATACCTATGCCAGGAGGAAGTTATTAAGAAAATTATGCACTGTGCTGAAGTGAGTAAATTGACCTTTGAAATTAGAGAACAAGAAGATAAACAATTTTATATGATATGGGATTTGTTTTATCAATGGTTGGATAAAAAGACATGGTAATGTAATAGACTAGAAAAGTTTGTAATAGAAGTTTAATAGATTGATATAAAATATAATATAGATATATATAAACATTGGATGAAAATACAATATAAATTTCATAATAAAATATAGAATATCTCATGTAAAATGATGGAATAAATAGTTCAGTCATGAATGATTAATAATGGATAAATATATAAATATGTCAGTTTGACAATGTGAGAATTTATATAAACTGTGAGTAATGACTATGAAAAGATAGCACAAAAGATTTGTAATCAACTGACACATTGTATGTATATAACTGGAAGATGTCTTTATGTTTTTATGTTTTGTTTGTATATGTTTGTCCTAAAAAATAAAAACTTTTATATATATATATTAAAAAAAATGGCAGATACACAGATCTGACATCATGTAAGGACCACTATATTGCTACAGAAATACATGAAACCAAGAAGAAAACCTTCTAGAATGTATATAAGTCAATATAAAAGAAAAAAAGAATGACATGGCCATAGGTGACCATAGGCCACCCAATCAAACAGAAAAAATATGTGTCCTTTTGTCAACCAACTAACAAATATATGTAGGAAACACACACTACAATAGTAATGGGGGACTTCAATTACCCTGATATCAATTGGAAAACTAATTCTGCACCAAGTGAGAAATCAAATAGGTTCCTAATCAACCTAGCTGATAACTTTGTTGTCCAAAAAGTAGAGGAGGGAACTAGAGGGACAGCCATACTGGACTTAATATTTACAAACAGAGAAGACATTATAGAGGGAGTTGAAACTGCAGGAACGTTGGGTGAGAGTGACCATGTCATACTAGAATTCAATATAACACAAACACAAGCAATTAGAACATAATGACACCAGAATGTTAGATTTTAAAAGAGCTGATTTCAATGAACTCAGAGAGAACTCGGGAAAGATTCCTTGGATGAAAATCCTAAAGGGGAAAACGACTCAAGAATCTTGGGAAACTCTGAAAAGTACTATCATAGAAGCCCAGACCAGCACAATACCACTGAGAAAGAAAAACAAGAAATCCAAGAAGAAACAGCATGGCTGCACAAAGATCTCTCTGACAAATTGAAAGACAAAAAGGACAAGTACAAAAAATGGAAAGAGGGACCACACAACTAAGGCAGAATATCAGCAGATAGCCAGAATCTGCAAAAATGAAGCCAGGAAAGCAAAGGCTCAGAATGAACAAAAACTTGCAACAAAAGTCAAAGATAATAAAAAAAAGTTTCTTCCAACATATAAATAACAAGAAAAAAAATCAAGGAAACAATTGGTTCACTAAAGAGAAGATGGCCAGGAAATAACAGGCAACACAGAGAAAGCAGAGCTGCTTAACTCATTCTTTGCATCGATCTTCACGCAAAAAAACCTGTAGCCCAACCTACCAAAAACATAACTAAAAGACAGACTAGAAATAAAAGTTAAAATAAGCAAAAAATATATATTAAGAGAACACCTGTTTGATTTCCATGAACACAAATCATTGGGATCTGATGGATTACACACCCAGGGTTCTAAAGGAGCAGGGGTCATCTTAGAACCACTGCACCACATCTTTCAAAAACCCTGGAGCACCGGGGAACTACCAGAGGACTGGAAAAGAGCTGATGTGGTTCCCATCTTCAAAAAAGGGAAATAAAATAGACCCAGGAAACTACAGATTAATCAGCCTAACATCAATATCCTGGAAGATACTGGAAAAGATAGTTAAAAAAAACCCCAGATCTTCCAATATCCAGATCTTCCAAGTAAAGTAATAGCTAGCAGTCAGCATGGGTTTGTTAAAAAGAGATCATGCCAAACCAATCTTATTTCATCTTCAACATAGTGACTAAATTAGTAGACCAGTGAAATACCGTGGACATAATATACTTAGATTTCAGCAAGGCATTTGACAAAATAGACATCAAACTTATTCTTGGTAAGCTACAAAATCGTGAGATAGATAGCATCACCACTAGATGGATTTGTAACAAACCATACTCAACAAGTAGTCCTTAATGGGTCTATGTCTATATGGAGGGAAGTAAGCAGTGAGGTGCCACAAGGTTCCATCTTAGGCCCAGTACTCTTCAATATCTTCATAAATGACTTAGACAAGGGAATAGAAAGGGAACTTACCAAATTTGCAGATACAGATACAGATACAGATAATCAGAGTTGGAAGGGACCTTGTAGGTCATCTAGTCCAACCCCCCGGCCAAGCGGGAGACCCTACACCATTTCTGACAAATGGCAGTCCAATCTTCTCTGTAAGAATTAAGTCCAGTATGGCTGTCCCTCTAGTTTCACCCTCTACCTTTTGGACAACAAAGTTGTCAGGTTGGTAAGGAACTCATTTTATTTCTCACTTGGTGCAGAATTAGTTTTCCAATTGATATCAGGATAATTGAAGTCTCCCATTACTATTGTTGTGTGTTTCCTGCATATGTTTGTTAGTTGGCTGGCAAAAAGAACACCTATTTTTTCTGCTTGATTGGGTGGCCTATAATACACGCCTTTGGCCATGATGATACTAAGCTGGCAGGAATAGCTAACACTCTAGAATGAATCTTGACAGACTTGAACACTGGGCCCCTATCTAACAGAACAGAATAGAATAGAATTCTTTATTGGCGAAGTGTGATTGGACACACAAGGAATTTGTCTTGGTGCATATGCTCTCAGTGTACATAAAAGAAAAGATACATTCATCAAGAATCATTAAGGTACTACCCTTTATAATAGTCATAGGGTACAATAAGCAATCAAATCATACTAGGAAACAAATGAAATTGAAATTCAATGTAGAGAAAAGTAAAGTCCTACACTTAGGCAAAAAAACAACAACACCAAAAAGACATATATAGGTTGGGTGAAACCTGGCTTAATAGCAGTTAATTATGAGAGAGATCTTGGAGTCTTAGTGAACAACCAGCTAAATATGAGCCAGCAATGTGCAGCGGCAGCCAAAAAAGCCAATGCAATCCTAAGTTACATTAATAGAGGGATACAATCAAGATCAAGTGAGGTACTAATACCACTCTATAGAGCCTTAGTAAGACCTCACCTAGAGTACTGCATCCAGTTTTGGTCACCACATTGTATAAAAGATATTGAGACTCTAGAAAGAGTGCAGAGAAGTGCAACTATTATGATTAGGGAACTGGAGACAAACATATGAAGAACAGTTACAGGAACTGGGCTTGGCTAGTCTAGTGAAGAGAAGGACCAAGGGAGACATGAAAGCAGTGTTCCAATATTTGAGGGGCTACCACAGAGAGGAAAGGGTCAAGCTATTTTCTAAAGCACTTGTAGGCCAGAAAGGAATAATGGATAGAAGCTGAACAAGGAGAGACTTAACCTGGAAATAAGGAGAGATTTTCTGACAGAACTATCAACCAATGGAACAGCTTGCCTTTAGAAATAGTGGAAGCTTCATCACTTGAGACGTTCAAGAAGAGATTGGACTGCCATTTGTCAGAAATCCTGTAGGGCAGTGGCCCCCAACCTTTTTTGTGCCACGGCCCGGTACCGGCATCACAAAATGATCCGCGGCCCGGTACCGGCATCAGCACGCAGGGCAAGGCGAGTCGAGCGACCGGCCAGCCAGCTGTCCCCCACTTCTCCCCGCCACCTTCACCTCCTCCTTTGTACCTTTGTCGATGGGCTTCAGGACGGCTTCGGAACGGTCGCTCGGCTCGCCTTGCCTTGGGTGCTGAAAGAATCCTCGCGCCTTAGTTTTGTTCGAAGCCGATGAAACTAAGGCACGAGGATTCCTTCAGGACCCAAACGCCGCTTTCCAACCGGAAAAGCTCACCGGAAGCACTTTCTCATCAAAACAAGATGGCGGCGCCCAGCAAACCGGCGGCCCGGTAGAAAATGTTCCACGGCCCGGTACCGGTCCGGGGCCCGGTGGTTGGGGACCCCTGCTGTAGGGTCTCCTGCTTGGGCGGGGGGTTGGACTAGATGACCCTACAAGGTCTCTTCCAACTCAGTTAATCTGTTAAAAAATGCTGTAAAATACAGATTGTATTATACAGATAGTCCTTATTTAGCAACTGCCTCATTTAGTGATAATTGAGTTACGAAGGTGAAAAAAAGTAACTTTACAATCAGTCCTTGTATTTATAATTGTCACAGGTGTCTAAAGAAAAAGAAAGCTGAAGAAAGCACAATCGGGTTCTCATTACCAAGATGGCGCCGACGACGGCTGCCTCAGTGAAATGCTCTCTAATGGTTTCTTTATTCCTTATTATTATCTGCAATTCACTACGGATTTCATACTCACAAGATCGTCTGCTAAGAATTAGGCAATGTTTCCTTAAGGAGCAGCTTTCTGATTCCCCACCCCCACCTGTCTTTGCAAATGTGGAGGAGATTCTAACCAATTCCCCGGTGCTATGGATTACAACAAAGAAAGCAAAGAAGTGATCGCGCTGGAAGAGGAGACGAGGTAAATGAGCAGGAATTTTAAACAGACTAAGGAATAAGGGGAAAAAACTCCTCTCCCTTCAATCTTTCTGATGAATTTATGCTCACTGGCTAACAAGATGGATGAAATTCATCTCTTAAATAGATGGAATTCTGATTTTCATAATTCAGCTGTTCTTTGTTTTACTGAAACTTGGCTTAATCCACAAATTCATGGGGACAACACCATATACATCCCAGGATTTCAGACATTTAGATCAGACAGAATTGAAGAGACATCAGGTAAAACAAAGGGTGGAGGATTATGTTTATATATCAACAACAGCTGGTCTCAGGATATAACTATAATATACTGTATAAGTTTTATGATGAAAACTTAGAGTCTTTACACATCAACTGCAAGTCATTTTACTCTCCTAATAGCTGTGTATATTCCTCCACAAGCCTGTGTAAACAAGGCATTACGAACTCTTGCTGATCAAATTATGGAGGCTGAAGCCAAACACCCAGGTTTCCCATCAATTCTCATCAATTTAGGAGGTTTCAATCAAGCAAATTTAAGGAAAGAGCTCCCAAAATATTTCCAGCATGTAAATTGTCCCACCAGAGGCAAAAACACTTTAGACCACTGCTACACAATAATAAAAGAAGCTTATAGGTCTTTACCATGAGCAGCTGTGGGACACTCTGACCACTGCATGATTCACCTTGTACCTGCCTACAGACAAAGACTTAAAACCATTAAACCAACAATTAAATCAGTGAAGAGTTGGTTGGATGAGGCAAAGTTGAAACTCCAGGCCTGCCTTGATTGCACTGATTGGAATGTTTTTGAAGATGCCTCTGCAGACCTAGATGAGCTCATGGATACTGTAACATAATATGTTAGCTTCTTCTTTGTAGACTTCAGTTCAGCATTCAATACCATCATTCCAGACACTCTTCTAAGTAAATTAAACCAACTAGCTTGTAAGTGGATCATAAGTTTCCTAACAGACAAGAAGCAGCAGGTGAAGCTAGGCAGAATCACATCCGATACCTGTACAATCAACACAGGGGCCCCCCAAGGTTGTGTGCTATCTCCTCTTCTCCCTGTATACCAATGACTGCATCTCAAATGATCCATCTGTTAAAATACTGAAGTTTGCTGATGACATGACAGTGATTGGTCTCATTCGAGACAATGATGAATCTGCATACAGACAGGAGGTTATACAACTTGCCTCATGGTGTAACCGGAACAATCTGGAACTGAACACACTCAAAACCGTAGAAATGGTGGTAGACTTTAGAAGAAACCCTCTCATACTACCACCTCTTACAATACTAGACAACACAGTATCAACAGTAGAGACCTTCAAATTTCTAGGTTCTATCATATCACAAAACCTAAAATGGACACCTAGCATCAAAAACATCATCAAAAAAGCACGATAAAGAATGTTCGTTCTGCACCAACTCAGAAAGCTCAAACTGCCGAAGAAGCTGCTTATACAGTTTTATAGAGGAATTATTGAGTCTGTCATCTGCACCTCTATAACTGTCTGGTTTGATTCTGCAACCCAAAAGGACAGACACAGTCTTCAGAGGATAATTAGGACTGCAGAAAAAAACAATTACTACCCACCTGCCTTCAACTGAGCTGTATATTGCAGGAGTCAAAAAGTGGCCTGTGAAAACATCCCGGACATAAACTGTTTCAACTCCTTCCCTCAAAACGATGCTATAGAGCACTGCACACCAGAACAACTAGACACAAGAACATTTTTTTCCTGAAAACCATCACTCTGCTGAACAAATAATTCCCTCAACACTGTTCAACTATTTACAAAGTGTACACTACGATTACTGTTAATCTTCTCTCCACTCCTTCTCACCTATCCCCTCCCACTTGACTGTTTCCTAGTATGATTTGATTGTTGATTGTACCCTATGACTATCATTAAGTGTTGTACGTTATGATTCTTGATTCTTGATTCTTAATTAATGTACCTTTTCTTTATGTATATTGAGAGTATTTAAACCAAGACAAATTCCTTGTGTGTCCAATCACACTTGGCCAATAAAGTATTCTATTCTATTTAGCAACTGCTTCACTTAATGACTGAATCACTGGCCTAATTGTGGTTGCTAAGTAAGGATTATCTATATTGAGACTCTTTAATATTTATTATGACTTCTATGTGAGAATTCCTTGAGACCTGAATATTGTTTCAAAGGTTCCTCCATGGTAAAAAGATTGAAAAAGTCTACTGTAATGAACTGTGCCACTCATCCTATTTCTAAAAGCCACTAGAGGGGGATAAATTCATATAATCTATCATGATAGCACGAATAAAAATTAAAGAAACAACCAGTTGCTACACTGTGTATGCAAAACAAATTTGACTCAGAACATCTCAGGAGAGAGAATATAAAAGTGTACAAAAGCTGTGTCTGTACTACAGAACTTTCCAGGTAATTAATGACACTTAGGTTGATTTCTAGCTTTATAAGATTTTCATGGGATCCATGGGATCACAAATGTAAGCTTATGTCCACAAAATTGAAATGAAATATGTCTTGAAATGTTAGAAAATAGAAATGTTATGAATATATTTTTGCTATCTAAGATGTCTTATCTACCATACCAGGTATGACTACACTCTTGAAAAATCATCTTGCTAACAATAGACAGACAGACAGACGGGTGGGTAGAGTTCTGAACCCCTTAATATATTTTTTCTAACATTCCATGGAGTTAGAAAGTATTTAAAAAGGTACAGTAATACCAGACTTTCAGAGATATTTATTAAATCCAATTTATTTTTGGTCAAATCATGTCATATCCTAGGCAATTCCACCAGCTTTTTTTCAATGAATTAACACAGAGGGATGCTGGGGTTTTGTTTCCTTGGTCATATTGGTCTGTTACAGGGTAAAATTCTATGAATTATCAGTTTTTCTGAGTCTCTTAAGCTGGTTATTGTGTCAAGGCATCCACTATTCCTATCTCTCTGGTACAATCTGTACAAGAGTGGAACACAGAAGTTGTAAATTTCAATCTCTGAAGCTTTTAAATTAGACTGGGCAATCACTTCTCATGGATTGCTTTTCCTCATCCTTCTCCTCCATCATCATCATCATCATCATCATCATCATCATCATCATCATCATCATCATCATCATCATCCATATCTTTATTTTTTAAATGTATATGTTGCCCAACTGACATTACTGAGGATTGGACCAAATGTTTCTCGCAATTCTGTAATTATGTGATTTCTATTTCATATTTGCCTCAATAGCGTCCTCTACTAAATGTTAAGGAGTATGCTTTGTGTACAGTTCTTTACATCATTTGAAGTCCTCCAAAGTTGGCATGCTGAGATTTTTTTTCTCCTGCTGACATACAACTGATTTTGCCACCAAAGCTGGCTCTTTGGCAGCATGTTCAGGGATGGGATTCTACCGATTCTCACCTATTCGCTAGAACCTGTTGTTAACTTTCTAAGCAGTTTGGAGAATCAGTTGTTGGAAGAAATCTCTTTTTGTTTTTTTCCACTTTACAGGGCTAATCCTGTGAGGAAGGCAGGAAACATTCTGGTGTTGTTTCTAGCCTAATCTTTATTGCTCTGCTTACAGAAACTGCCTCTCTGTTAACCCTTATTACATTCATGGCAGTATGCCTAAACTTTCTGTCACCCGAGCTTCTCCTGAGTTTTTTTTTCTTTGCTGGTACTGTGCTGGAGCTTGACTTTCTTAAAGGGGAAGGGTTGTCTTAAAATTTTTACACTGCTGTTGGGAGGAAATACTCACCTCTTGGAGTTCTTCCAGCCAGGATGCAACAATCAGCACTTTGAAGAAATAATTGAACAATGAAGCAGAATTGCTGGAAAGAAGCTTTTAATGACAAGGAACCAAGATGAGTGACATTCAGCAAGGCTTCTTGGCTAGCTAGAAAGATTGACATTCAAACGTGGGTTTACATATCCTTTCTGAGTGTTGGTCTAAAACTGGTTTTTGGTGAAGTTTGATTCTGTGCTTGATGACGTTTAATCCTGTGTTAATTGATGGGATAATTTTCCCTGTTCAGCTTTGTTTGGAAGGAAAAGGGTTAATCTCTGTTCCTGAAAAGAAACTGGGTTGAGAAATCTGGCTAGTTCCTGTGTCTGTTTGGTCTGGTAATTGGCTTAACAAGCAACAGCTACTGTTGTGATTTAATTACTTGTATTGTGCTTCTCCTGGGCGTGCTCTTTCTGGAGAACTTAAATGACCTCTCTGCTAAAGGGTTTCACTTTATGAGAAAGAGTTGGCTGCTGATAGTTGTCATTGCATTATAACTATTTTAATTCCTTAAGGTGCTCTGGTACTCTGCCTGATTTGTAACTCCGGCTTGCAAGTATTTTTAATCTAATGATTGGTATTTAGAGCAGCTTTTTGCAAGCAAAGAAGCTTTTTGTATTTTTGTACAGGTAATCCTTGACTTACAACAGTTCATTTAGTGACCATTCAAAATTACATTGGTACTGAAAAAAGTGATTTATGACCGTTTTTCACACTTACAATCATTGCAGCATCCCCACTGTCATGAGAGGCCAGGAGAAGCGCCCCTTGACATGAGTGACATCGAGTTGGCCATATCCACCCACTCACATGACCATACAGCCACACCTACGTAGCTGGTCATTAGGGCAGAGAACCAGTTGTTAAATTATTTGAATCCCACCACTGATTATGCTCCCAGATTTGAACAGGAGCAACCAAAGACAATCCTCAGACAATCATGGACATATCTGAAAAGAAAAATCTTGATCATTGCAATTTTCGATAGCAACAGCCAGAGGGTTGGGGGTCCACTTTTTCCTTTAAATATTTATTTGTTTTAAGCAAATCTCTATTTTAAGCACACCTCAATTTTAATTTGTCATTTTGACATTTCCTTTTTTAGTTTGATTTTTACTTTTAAATGTTAATTGATAGTTTGAATGCTGATTTATTTGAAAACCTTATACTGGATTTCAAACTGATTTTTTGTGTTTTCTTTTATTGCTTTATTATGCCCACTTTTGCTTTCTCTGTATGAAGTTGGCAGAGATTACCTGAATAGTAAAAGTGATCTGATGTGATTTATATTTATAATTACAATTTATATTTGTATTGGATTTTCAATACATGGATTTTGCATATTATTAATTTTTTAAAAGCTCTGGTCTATTTTTTTTTCCTTGATGGAACTTTACCTTCCCCTCCACACTTATTTTTATTGGGGAAAGATTATCTCAACATTCTCGGAGGCTATTTTGTTTTGATCAGTGGTAGGATTCAAACTTTTTACTACTGGTTCTGTGGGCCTGGCTTATTTGGTGGGTGTGTCTTGGTCATGTGACTGGGTGGGTGTGGCTTGGTGGTCATATGACTGGGTGGGCATGCTTGGTGGTCATGTGACTGGATGGGCGTGCTTGGTGGTCATGTGACCAGGTGGTCATGGCTTGGTGGTCATGTGACTGGGTGGGTGTGGCCAACTTGACATCACTCACGTCAAGGGGTGCCTTGCCTGGCCTCATAGAGGTACAATTTGCCTTTCTATTTATTTACTATTACTGAACATCCAAAATACACTATTTCATCCTATGTATATATCAGAGGTGGTATTCAGTAGATTCTGACCAGTTCTGGAGAACCGGTAGCAGAAATTTTGAGTAGTTCGGAGAACCGGCAAATACCATCTCTGACTGAAGATTTTACAGTATTCTTCCCCTGCCACGCCCACCAAGCCATGCCCACAGAACCGGTAGTAAAAATAATTGAATCCCATCACTGATATATATGCCATATGTGTACATACATATTACATAGTATAGTGTGTGTAAAGGCACACAAAAAGATACATTATCTACTATATATACTGTATGTGTTTCAAACCTGGCTTTTATCCTCTTGAGGAAGGGGGACTTATCCTCTTAAGTCTTGCAGCCTTACTCCTGAGTCGCCTGTGCTGCTGTAATTGTTCTTTCTTCTGAGTAAGCCTTCTTGCATGTGCACTTGGCACAGGCTCCTTGGGAACCCCATCATCTCTACTGCCAGCCCCCACAATCTCTGAAGGCAGCAGTCCACTCCCTAATGGTCCTGGCCCCTCATTAGAGTCATCGCTCTCCTCAGCCATCTGTACCTGCTGCTGGCTAACCACAACACTATCCCTCACCACAAGGCCCTTCCCCGGGTCTGACGGTCTGGATGTGGCTGAGATGGGAATTGCATGTGAAACGTGTCCACCAAATCCGGAGCATGGACGAAAGTCTCATCCTCCCAAGTGAACGCCTCTGGTCCGTACCCTCTCTATTCAATCAGGTACTGAAATTGCCCTTTCAACCACCGAGAGTCTCGAATACTGGTGACCTCGTACTCTGATGGACTATCTCCATCATGTGGTGCTGGCGAGAAAGGGTCAGGTTGGTGGAGCAGACAGGCTGGCCATTCGGGAACCAGAAGGGAGTGATGGAACACCGGATGGACCCGTAGTGAGCGAGGCAACTTCAGATGGTAGGTGACTGGGTTAATCACTACTTCTACAGGAAATGGGCCAAGGTACCGATGGTCAAGTTTTCTCACTGGCCTGTCTAATGGAAGATGCCGAGTAGAAAACCACACCTGATCCCCCACAGCCAATGACGGTGTCGCTCTCCGAGAGCGGTCCGCAACTTGCTTATAGTCTTCCTTAGCCTTTTCCAAATACCATCACACCAATTGGTGAACGGCCTGTAACTCCAACAAGAAATCCTTCGCCTCTGGAACCGGCAAGTCGAGTGGCATCAAGGGGAAGAACCGAGGATGGTAACCCACATTGACGAACGGGGCGGTTTATGTGGAGGTATGCAGAGAGTTATTGAACGCAAACTGCAACCGCTAAGTAGTCCGCCCAATTATCCTGTTGCTGATTGACAAAGCAGCGCAGTTACTGCTCCAGGATTCCTATCACTTTCTCCGTCCCACCGTTGTTTTCCGGATGGTGAGAAGATGACAAACAGATTTTAACTTCCAAAGCCGTCATCAGCCCTTTCCAAAATTGGGCGGTAAACTGCATCCCTTGGTCCAACACCACCCGATCTGGGAAGCCATGTAGCCAGAAGATGTGCTGGATAAACATGCGAGCTGTAGTGCGAGCTGTGCGTAAGCCCTGACATGGCATGAAGTGCGCCATTTTGATCAGCATGTCAACCACCACGTAGACTGTGGTGAATCCCGATGAGGGGGGCGTATCTGTCAAGAAGTCCATCAACAGGGCACCCCAAGGTCTCTCCGGTGTAGGCAAAGGCTGGAGTAATCCCGGGGGAGCCCCTGCCGCTGACTTGGCCTGCTGGTATCGCACGCAAGACATCACATAGGACTGCATGGCATATTGTAATCGGGGCCACCAGAAAGTCAGAGACACAAGGTGCAATATCTTGAACAGGCCAAAGTGCCCCACTGCAGGGTTGTCGTGGCACTGCGACAAGATAAGTCCCTGGAGTGGTCCTGCTGGGACATAGAGTTTGTTGCGGTAGCGCAAGAGTTCCTCCTCAAATGACCACGGTGATTTGGGTCGCACTTGCCTCTGCTGATCTGCCCAAGCATTGTGTCGCTGTGCCTCCCGTATCTGCGCTCGTAAATCCACTGGCTCCTGCACAGCTGAGAATGACTCTATGGGCAGCACCGTCTGGAGCGGGTGTTAATCTTCTGGACACAGGTACTCGGGCTTCCGGGAGAGTGCGTCTGCCCGTTGGTTGTGACCACTTGGGAACGTAGGTGACACGAAAATTAAAGTGGCCAAAAAAAGGATCTGGCACTGATTTAATTTCCAGGCAGTTTTTAAATGTTCCAAATTCTTATGGTCTGTCTAGACTTCTACTTGATAGTGCGCCCCCTCCAAGTGGTGCTTCCAGGCCTCAAATGCCATCTTAATGGCCAGTAACTCCTTCTCCCAGATGGTATAGTTATGCTCAGCAGGATTGAGCTTCCTGGAAAAATAAACGCAAGGGAAAAGGGTACCACCAGAGGCGTGAGGAGCACTGCACCAACCGCCACATCTGACGCATCCGCTTCCACCATGAACGGACGGTGTGGATTGGCGTGCTTCAAGATTGGCTCTGTCATAAAGGCCTGCCTCAAAGCCTGGAATGCCTGCTGCTCAGTAACACCCCACTGGAACGGAACCTTTTTCTGGAGGAGCCGAGTGAGAGGCGCAGTCAGGGAAGTGAAGCTGGGGATGAAGGTCTGATAATAGTTGGCAAACCTGAGGAGTCTCTGGACATCCTTCACTCGCCGGGGAGATTGCCAACTAAGCAACGACTCAACCTTACTCAGCTCCATGGAAATGCCTTCCGGAGAGATGCAGTGTCCCAGGAACTCGATTTTGGACTGGAAGAACTGGCTCTTCTCCAACTTGGCATACAAGCAGTTCTCCCGTTTTTTTTTTCTTTTATGCATATTTATTTTCTTTTTTTTTAAACAAATTTTATTAATTTTAAAGACAAACAAACCATCATTAACTATTAATACATGAACCTCTTTCCATTATAAATTTTACAAGTCAAATAAAACATTATTTTATACAATATAATTCTATTTTAGACCATTTCCATATGAGCATACAAATATCTCTTATCCAATTTCTCTTTATTACTCTTTACTCTTATCCAATTTCACTATTATTATTTTTCTCTATATTTATCCAATTTATAATTATCATCTATTTCTCTCTGACTTGGTTACCATTATTCTCATTCTATATTCCTGCAAGGTTTTATTAATTCTCCCACATACATAAACACACAAAACACAAAAATATAAAAGATCTTTTAGGAAAGTAACTTGGCCCCAGAAACCTCTCTCTACATGGACTTCAATTATATTCATGCTCATCTTACATGCCATTACCTATTTTATTTACCATTCTATATCTTCTAAATTAGCTTCTCCACACATTTCACTCTTCTTAATTCTATCTTATTTAATTCATTTTAATTTAAGTCATTATATTTGTATCTTTTGTCCATTCTTTATTATCCATTTGTCTCATTCCCTATAGTAAAAAGAAAAAAAGAGTTTCTCCTGAAATCACTAATCAGAGTATGATGCCTTTCTATCATCCCCCTAAATTAACATTTAAAATAACACCTAATACCCAATCTGATTCTGCTTGGTACATTCTATCTACTAATTTTTAAAAAGAAAAATAATAAATCCAAAATGATTAAATACATTATTAAACATTTCAATATTTTAATCTCTTATTAACTCTTAAACCATTCTAATTTTCTATTTCTAATACAAATGCTACAGTATCATCTTATGTACCTTGCAGAATCTTTTTTTAAAACAAATTATACATTACCCTTTGTCCCTAAAAAAATTCCTCTTTTCCCATCTAGTTTCAAAGCTTTGTGGCTTTTCTCCACCTTTTCCCTTTCTTTCTTCTCCCACCAGGCCTTTCTACCCCCCTTCTCCTAGCCTCTGCCTTGTTAGCTTCCCTTCTCTGTTGTGTTCCTTTTTTTCTTTTGTATTCTAGCATTATATTGATTTTGCATCTTATTTTTCTCTTTCTTGGGTGTTTTTTTAAATCTTAAGTCCTTCATTTTCCTTCCTCTCTTTCTCCTCTCTTTCTTAATTAAATTTTGAGATTCATCAAAGATGGCTTCTTCTTCTTCTTCTTCTTCTTCTTCTTCTTCTTCTTCTTTTTCTTTTTCTTTTTCTTTTTCTTTTTCTTTTTCTTCTGCTGCTGCCTCCATCTGTTGTTGTGTTTGTTGATAAATAGCAAGCGCCATTTCTAAAAAGAGAAAAGCTTTCTTTACAGCGTCCTTGCCCTCTCTTTTTGTTTGTTCCTATTCTTTTCTCAGTTCCTCAATGGAAAAAGCCATTATAAATGGAAAAAGCCATTATAAATCTTTTCTTTTCTTTTTTTCCTCTTTCTTCTTACAACAACCAAGATGTTTCAAAAGTTAGAACAGTCCCAAAATCCCAAAGTCACCACTCAGTCCAAGCCATCACTTTCTCTTCCTGGGGTAATATCAATCAATATATATATATATTGTCCACTTATCACAAAAAGCAAGTTTTAACTTTCTATAAAAAGACAAGTTTCTCAATATCCATTTGTTGATTCCATAGGGAAGGAGAGTAAACTTTCCTTTCAGCACCTCAAAATTGCCGCTTATAGTTCTCTTCTGGAAAGTATCATTCAGAAAGCCATAATTTTCAGGATGTTAAATATGTCTTAAAGTCCTGGGTCAGCCAAGAAAAACTTTCACTTAAAAAAACTTTCTGCCTTCCTCCTGCACATTCTTACCCAGCTGCCGGCTTCTTTGTGGCGGCCATTACGGACCGCCGCTGCACGTCTTGAGAAAGGGGGTTTTGCCGGCCGGGAGGGGGTCTGCAACACCCCAAACCCCTCCGGATCCCCCTGTCTTCAGCCGCCCCTGCAGGGCAGCCTTAGCCTCCAAACCCGTCTGGATCGGAGGCACCAAAACGGCTAGCGCCGCAGGGATCGCGCAGTATCGCGAGTCCCTGCCGCTAGCGAAGCCGACCGCATATTTATTTTCTTTTTTGTCTTCTCCAGTTTTGCTTTATTTTTGTATTTGTTTTTCATTTCTTGGAGTTTGTATTTTAACATTCTGAATAAAAATAAATTATTTAAAACATAATCATCTTTACATTATATGTAGTTAATAAGAGCAATATTCAGTATGTATGAAAGACTGTGTGGTGGGATGGTTAAGTTACCCAAACCTTAAGTAGGAAGAAACATGGGTGACTTTAGGCCAATCAGTCTCAGGTCAAATCAGCATTAGTTCTGTGATGAACCAATTGAAGAACAAACCCCTTGTGTCATGCATTGATACCATAGCTTTGCTTATGTGAACTAAGCAACACAATGCAAAACACATGGGCCTGTAACAGTTTTATATGTAAAAGAAATTCTCCAAAAAAGCCTGATATATTTTCAGAATAGTCATTCTTTCTGTGTTTGTTTGCACAAAAAAGAATATAGGTAGTAATTGAAATAATTTTAAATGCAATTCTATTGCTGTTAAACTAGTGAGCTTTTTGTAAATTGCAATTAAAATCATGATAGTAACATATGGGGTATTTACAGGTATGTTCCATGGAACTTTCATGAACCTGAGCCAGGAGTTTACAACTTCAGAGATGACAGAGATCTGGAGTATTTCCTGAAACTTGCTGATGAGATTGGCTTGTTGGTCATATTGAGAGCAGGGCCTTACATATGTGCAGAATGGGACATGGTAAATATTTTCCTGCTTATTCATGTTGACTTGCCCTTACATGGTGAAGACTGAAAAAATAATTTCTAAATCACAAAAAAATCATGTGGAATGTAAAAAAAATTCAAAATCAGTATTAGGGAAAAATCCTAATTACACCAAATCATTGGTCATAAAATATGTGATTTTCAGTTTTGTCTAATTGAAATATTGAACCTTAAAAAGAAATTTGGAATACAATTTTATGTGTTTATGAATTAGACTTATGTAGGTGTGTTCTTCATAGTCAGACTCACTTAGATGTATGTATGTAATACAGTATGTATGCATTTAACAGATTTATGTGCAGCACAACTCATACACAATAATTGTGATTATTGAGTGGCTGGATAGAGATATATAGTTATTTATTTAAAAATCATAAGCAATAATAATATCGACATTTTCTTTTCTAAGGAAGACATTGCAATAATTATTTACTTGAGGCAAATTAAGACATGAACTAAAACTATTTTGTACCCTTTGGTTCTAGTTGAGATGGGAAGTATATTTTAGATCTGCATATTTTTTAAAATTTTGACAAGAACCACATAATGTTAATCCAGGCCAACTTTTTTGCTCAGTTGTAATTTTCATATTATTTTGTATATTTGGAATGAGGGACGGACCTAAAAAACTCAATATATGCTTATTCAATTCTTCCAAAATTAAGAGAAACATTTAATAACATATTCTGCTCAATATGAGAGGTACTTATGAGGACAGTGCTTATATTTATATTTATATATATATTTATATATATATATATATATTATTCTGACTTTATAGGGTGGTCTGCCTGCCTGGTTATTAGAAAAAGAATCAATTGTTCTTAGATCTTCTGATTCAGGTAAGAACATAAAAAATGTATTATGATATCTGTAGTTATATGTGATGAAAATAAAATTAGGTCCTGGAAATTTGTGTTTGTGATCCCACAAGTTCCCACAAGTTTGTGATCCTACCATTCAGATCAATATAATACAGGTAGTCCTCAACTTACAACTGCAAACTAGAATTGGAGTTTCCATCACCGAGCAATGACGTTATGAAGTGAGTTGTGTCTCATTTTACAAACTTTTTTGCTATTATTAAGCAAAGAATATAGTTGTTAAGTGAATCTAGCTTTCCCCATTGCTGCTTGTTGCTGGTTGTAAGTGTGAGGGCTGATCAAAGGTCACTTTTTTCAGTGCTGCCACAATGGTACTTCCAAGAATTTTGGTTTACTTGCATTCTGAACCTTCTCTGGAATACTCTTTCCCCTGAGATTTGATTTAATGAATTTTAAATAAATGTTTTAATGAATATGGTCTTTTAAATTATGAATGGATTACTTATAATATTTTATAATCAAATGAAACAAACAAAATGTTAAAAATTATGATATTTATGTAGTTACTTACCAAGCACATCTAAATTATATCAAAGTAACCACAATATGTTTACAATTCCCAAGGCATGTCACAACTTTTGAGCACCCCCAATGTTTGGAAATTGAAAGTTGAAAAATTTGACATGCCTAAAAATTGCTTTGAGAGATAAATAGACAACAAAATTGAAACATACAAATACTATATTCTAACTGTCTGTTATATTTTTTCAGACTATTTAGCAGCTGTAAGAAGATGGATGGGGGTCTTATTACCAAAGATGAAGCCTCACCTTTATCAGAACGGGGGGCCCATTATTACGGTGCAGGTAGAATTTTGTTGAATAGGGATAAGTTCTACAACTTTCAAACTTAATCTTTTATTTTTTTTTAAAGAAAGATACTGAATAAGATTAGTGTATTTATTTGGAAATGTAATTCCTAAAACAGTCTTTTAGAGTTTTGGATTTCAATCCTATAAAAAGTTGGACAGACCCATCTGATAAGCATCAAGTTAGTAAATATTGCACTAAAATTTTTATCATTTTAATTGATAAAATGATGGCAATTGATGTCATACTTTTGATCACATACTCATTTATATAATTAAGATACAATCTTAATGCTGAAGGGCTATTTAGAAATCTTTTAGACTTATGAAATGGTTTTTGTTTAAGCAGCTAGTGCTACAAAATACCAGATCCATTAGTGTTGTATCTGCAAATTCATACCAATTCATTTCATTTTTTATTTTCTAGATTTTATTCAGATATTAATTCAGGGTGCTAAATTATTAGGTCTCATTCCAGTGAAATAGTGGGTCTAATTTCTACAATCTCTTTCACTGCTATTTTTTATTCTCAATATTAAAGCTTATAAATGAGGTTGGCATCTGAAAATTCATATTGTCTGACAGATGAACTTTGATAATGTCTGCAGCTATGATGTAGAAATTCTGAGGAAGATGTCTTCAGATCTGCTTCTGACTAACAAAACCTGAGTAACAAAACCTGAATATAGTATTGACCTCATAACAAGAGAGCATTTCATGAGTATTCAAACTTAGCAGCTTTTGCAATAAGATCAGATCTGTGATACATCCTCACATATTTCAGCTGACCTTGAATATACTTACAAAGCAATAAGTACCATTAAGGATTAATTAGACATACTTTTGAATAGATATGCTCATCAGAATTCAAAAGAAAGGAGAAATAGAAACTTGAACGTGTTATGTAAAAATGAAAATTATGAAGAATGTGTTATGTTCATACTTTGAAAATGGCTATTTTTTCACTATTTCATTGGTCACTTACCTATCCAATTTGATTCATGAATAATTTCATTGTTATAAAACTTTCATTGTCAAACTCAAGGCCCATGGGCCACATCTGATCCACGTGGTGCTTAGATCTGGCTCATGGGGCTGTCCTGGAAACAGGGAACGACTGGCCTGCGGTGCCTTTATTAGTGAAAACAGAGCTCAGGAGGACCACACATGGCTCTCCCAGGCTTTGTTTTTGGCCATGATGGCCTCCTGCACCCTCTGCCAATGAAAACGGAGTTTGGAGGGGCCACATGCAGCCCCTCATAGCTCCATTTTCACTGGCAGATGGTGGCAGGAGGCTGTCACACCGAAAACGGGGCTCAGGAGCCTGTTTTCACTGGCAGAGCACTTGGGCCACCACAGATGCCTCCAACACAAGTGATGTCAAGCTGGCCATGCCCACTCTGATCAGGCCCATCCTGGCCCTTCCAAGGTTAAACACAATCCTGATGCAGACCTCAATGAAATCAAGTTGGACACCCCTGTTATAAAATAACAACATAAGCTTTAATAATAAGGTTAGGTTGTAATGTTAATTAGATGTCCTTAGCTTTGAATCTAATCTTCTAAAATATGGCCAGTTTATTCCTTTAGAAAAAGCAGCAATGACTAAAAATTACTCTGAAATCTGTTAGAAATAAGAATAATGCACATAATTCTATTTAAACGAAAACATTTATGTTTTATCTTCAACTTAGCATATGTCACCTCTCTTAAGAAAATAAAATTGAAATACTAAAGTGGACAAGAGATGATGGTTAGAAAAGAAATGCTGTTTAATACAAGATTGATTTTATTGAGAGCTAGAATCAAGATTAAGGAGGATTATTATACATATTTTTATATAATATACTAAAAGTAATGGCTAGATGTAAATATTAGATGTAGAAAGATGGTATTACTATGTAATAATATTGTGATTGTTATTAGAATGGCATACAAAAACACTGAACAACTAAACAATGAAGGTACACACTCTAATACAAATATGTCTAATACCATAATTATATAAGTATGATTAATGTAACAAATATTTTGAATTTGAATTTGAATTCTTTATTGTCATTGTATGTATATACACAGTACACATACAATGAAATTCATATAACACTCAGAGACCAGACCCAACACACACACACATGACAATCCCCCAACCCCCCATGCCCAAAATTCCCTGCCTCCTAAAAACACAAGCATCCACACAACAGACCAAGTAATATTGTCCAACACTCACTGATGGTGGTCCTTAAGTTCATTGTTAAGTGCAGTTATACCTCTGGGATAAAAACTCTTCAGGAAATGTGTGGTCCACATTTTAATTGTTCTGTATCTTCTGCCAGAGGGCAACAGTTCACAAAGATGTAAGTTGAATGGGAAGAGTCTCTCAGAACGTTGTGCAACTTCCTCAAACAGCGAGATGCAAAGATGTTGTCCAGGGTTGGTAGCTGGAGCCCGATGATATTCTGGGCAGTTTTAATGATTCTCTGTAGAGCTTTTTTGTCAGCTACAGAGCTGCTCCCATACCATACAAGAATGCCGTGTGTCAGGACATTCTCAATGGTGCTGCAGTAGTAGGACAGAAGTAGATGCTGAGATTTATCTTCCTGAACATTCTCAGGAAGTATAGCCTCTTCTGGGCCTTCTTCACAAGCATGTTAGCATTCATAGTCCATGAGAGGTCCCCCGAGATATAAGTGCCCAGAAATTTAAAACTACCAACCCTCTCCACCTCTTTGCCATTTATGTACAGGTGAAACTCGAAAAATTAGAATATCGTGCAAAAGTTCATTTATTTCAGTAATGCAACTTAAAAGGTGGAACTAATATATGAGATAGACTCATTACATGCAAAGCAAGATAGTTCAAGCCGTGATTTGTCATAATTGTAATGATTATGGCTTACAGCTCATGAAAAACCCAAATCCACAATCTCAGAAAATTAGAATATTACATGCAATCAATAAAACAAGGATTGTACATAGAACAATATCGGACCTCTGAAAAGTATAAGCATGCATATGTACTCAGTACTTGGTTTGGGCCCTTTTGCAGCAATTACTGCCTCAATGCAGCATGGCATGGAAGCTATCAGCCTGTGGCGCTGCTGAGGTGTTATGGAAGACCAGGATGCTTCAATAGCGCCTTCAGCTCTTCTGCATTGTTCGGTCTCATGTCTCTCATCTTTCTCTTGGCAATGCCATAGATTCTCTTTGGGGTTTAGGTCAGGCGAGTTTGCTGGCCAATCAAGCACAGTAATCCCACGGTCATTAAACCAGGTTTTGGTGCTTTTGGCAGTGTGGGCAGGTGCCAAGTCCTGCTGGAAAATGAAGTCAGCATCCCCATAAAGCTCATCTGCAGAAGGAAGCATGAAGTGCTCCAAAATCTCCTGCTAGACGGCTGCGTTGACCCTGGACTTAATGAAGCACAGTGGACCAACACCAGCAGATGACATGGCTCCCCAAATCAACACAGACTGTGGAAACTTCACACTGGACTTCAAGCATCTTGCAGTATGTGCCTCTCCATTCTTCCTCCAGACTCTGAGTCCTTGGTTTCCAAATGAGATGCAAAAGTTGATCTCATCAGAAAAGAGGACTTTGGACCACTGAGCAACAGACCAGTTCTGTTTTTCAATAGCCCAGGTAAGACGCTTCTGACGTTTGTTGTTCAGGAGCGGCTTGACAAGAGGAATACCACATTGGAAGCCCATGTCCAGGATCCGTCTGTGTGTGGTGGCTCTTGATGCACTGACTCCAGCCTCAGTCCACTCCTTGTGAAAGTCCCCAACACTTTTGAATGGCCTTTTCCTGACAATCCTCTCCAGACTGCAGTCATCCCTGCTGCTTGTGCACTTTTTTCTTCCACACTTTTCCTTTCCACATAACTTTCTATTAATGTGCTTTGATACAGCACTTTGGGAACATCCAACTTCTTTTGCAATTACCTTTTGAGGCTTTCCCTCCTTATGGAGGGTGTCAGTGATGGTTTTCTGCACAACTGTCAGGTCAGCAGTCTTTCCCATGATTGTGATTCCTACTGAACCAGACTGAGAGACCATTTAAAGGCTCAGGAACCCTTTGCGGGTGTTATGGCTTAATTAACTGATTAGAGTGGGACACTTTGAGCCTAAAATATTGAACCTTTTCACAATATTCTAATTTTCTGAGATTGTGGATTTGGGGTTTTCATGAGCTATAAGCCATAATCATCTTAATTATGACAAATCATGGCTTGAACTATCTTGCTTTGCATGTTATGAGTCTACCTCATATATTAGTTTCACCTTTTAAGTTGCATTACTGAAATAAATGAACTTTTGCACGATATTCTAATTTTTCGAGTTTCACCTGTACATAAATGTACATCTCTCTTCCTCCTGAAGTCAATTATGAGTTCTTTAATTTTTTGGATGTTAAGTATAAAATTATTTTCTTTACACCACAGTGTCAGCCCTTGTACTTCCTTTCTATAAGCAGACTCATTGTTCTTATTAATGAGCCCCACCACTGTCGTGTCATCTGCAAATTTAATAATTGCATTGGTGTTATACAATGGGGTGCAGTCATGTCATGTCTGTACAAAGAATAAAGAAAGGGGCTTAGCACACAACCCTGGGGGGCTCCTGTAGAAGAATGGTGAGACCCCATCCTTATTACTGTGGCCTATCTGTCAGGAACTCTTTTATCCACAAATAAATCTTCTGATTTATACCCAAATTGGACATTTTAAGAAACAATCTTTTGGGTATAATGGTGTTAAAGGCAGAACTATAATCCACAAATAACAGCCTTGTGTAAGTTCTCTGTTGTTCTAAATCATTCAATACAGTATGGACAACAATAAAATATTATTAATATTACTATTATTATTTGTATTTAAATGAATGATACCCAGATACCTCACTGCTCATATAATGATTTTGATGTATATCCAATAAAATAAAATAAAATAAATAAATAAAATAAAATCCCACAGTAGGCTAAAAACTAAATAAATAAATGTAATCTGACATTTATTTTCCATTTGATGTTTTTCAGTTATACTTAATAGAGAACTGGGGGTTGGTGGGTGGATTTTGAATTTCAAGTTATATTAAGGTTTGACCTTGAATGTTTGAGTTGATCTAATCTCATTCCCTAACTCAGGACTTTTTCCCCATTTTTTCCGATAAATAAGAAAAAAAACACATGTCCGTGCAGGTGTATAATTAAAACAGCCACATTTTGAATGTTACAGGAATGCATACTGGAAAATTTATTTGTTTAGGTTAAGTAAATATTGATTTATCATTGAACTTAGTTTGCCATGACAATTATTTTTCTATCTATAATACTCTTTTAGAAAGTCCAGAATTGGGATAAAACAATATGTCCGGCCTAACTTTAATGTTCATTTTGTTCACATCAGACTGCACTACTTTTCTCTCAAGGGATAACCCAACTGGTCACAGGATTATCTTAATATCATTAAACTTCACAGTTGTTTAGTATTTCTATGATTCTGCATTACTATCTACCATATTTTTCGGAGTATAAAGCACTCCGAAGTATAAGATGCACCTAGCTTTTGGGGAGGAAAAAAAAGGGGGGGAGAAATCTGCCTCTTCCTCCCAGCAATTTGCCTCCTTGTAGCAAACAGCAAAGCTTCAGCTTCAGCACAGCCTGATTAGCACAAGCAGCTGATTGTCAGTAGGATTGACCTCCCAGTGACGAGCAGTTTCAGGCTGCAGGGATTGCCATCACCTATTGCTGCCTCTGTGCACCCCATTTTCAGCCTCCGCGTTCCATTTTCAGCCTCCACACACTCTATTTTCTGCCCGTTCCAGGCGGCAGGCATCAAATGGGACACACAGAGGCTGAAAAGGGGCACGCGGAGGATGAAAATGGCATGCGGAGGCCAAAAATGGGCCACTTGGAAGCAGCAATAGGTGATGGCAATCCCTGCAGCCTGAAACAGTTGATCATCAGGAGGCCGATCCTATCGACAATCAGCTGCTTGAGCTAATCAGGTTGTGCTGAAGCTGAAACAGGCTCTTTGTTGTTTGCTACAAGGAGGCAAATTGCTGGGAGGCAGAGGCCCAAGGGTGGGGGCTAGTGGGTGGGCGGGACTTTGGCAACATTCGCTGTATAAGACGCACAGACATTTCCCTCCACTTTTGGGGGTGGAAAAAGTGTGTCTTATACTCCGAAAAATGTGGTAATAGGCAGTAATAATCCAAGTCACTATAACTAAATTGCAGATAGTAGTATATAGAGACTGATGGAAAGGCCTCTTTACTATTCTTATAAATTAGCAAATATGATTGTCTGTGGTTTTGGTATAATTATAAATTAGTACTATCTGCTACTTTTGTCCTATAATTAATGTTACTTTTTTTGACCAGAGTACAGGTAGTCCTTGACTTACGATATATGTTGCTAAGTGAGATTTGTTAAGTGAATTTTGCCCCATTTTATGACTTTATTGCCACATTTGTTAAGTGAATCACTGCCGTTATTAAGTCAGTAACACAGTTGTTAAGTGAATCTGGCTTCCACATTGACTTTACTGCTCAGAAGTGTGCAAAAGGGGACCACATGATCCTGAGACACTGCAACCATAATAAATATGAACCAGATGTCAAGGATCAAAATGTAAATCAGATGATGGAGATGGTCATAAGTATGAAAAATGGTCTTAGGTCATTTTTAGTGCTGTTGTAAGTTTGAATGGTCACTAAGTGAACTGTTGTGAGGACTACCTATAATTTTTTTTCTTTCATTTGAAGTTTCATATTATTTTGTGGTCTCCATCTTTTCTTACTGAACTTACTGAACTTGTCTTACTGTCTATATGTGGGTGTTTTTTAATTAGGTTGAAAATGAATATGGAAGTTATTTCGCATGTGATTTTCATTATCTCCGTTACCTGAAGAATCTTTTTCGCCAGTACCTTGGGAATGAAGTAGTCCTGTTTACAACAGATGGTGCAACAAAGATGTTTTTGCGCTGTGGAACTCTTCAAGGCCTTTATTCAACTGTGGATTTTGGACCACGTGAGTGGCAATTGAAGTTACATTTTATATTGAGAATAGAAGACTTTTAGATAATTTATTAGTAAACATAGGAAGCTGCCTTAAATTGATTAAGGTTTTTGTTCAGCTTATCTCTACGTTGACTGGTTATTTCCCAGCTAAAAATCTGGAAGTTAAATTTGGAGCCACAGAGTGTCTACATTGTGTTGTTTAGCTTTTATTAGTATAAAGTCTTTAGACTCCTTTTACTAACCTGGAATATAATATAGAATAGAATAGAGACTAGTATAGAACCTATATAGAATAAACTAACTCCTTACAAAACCTAGTTTTTCATTTCATGACATCAGATGGTAAATTCATGTCAAGGTTTTATAATTACCAGAAGCATACTGATCCCAAGGAATTAGGCAAGTCCCCAGATCTGTAAGTAAAGCTCTCTATGTATTATATCCATACCCTTTCCTATTAAGGCTTTCTATGAGGTGATACATGTTTGGAACCAGGCAATGATAACCGCACTCTTGAGGGAAGGATCATTAAAGAAATGGTTGTCTGTTTACCCCTTAAAAACGTTATTCGGATCTAGTGATACAATTTTTGTTCCATCTTCCTTTTTCAGGAAAGGTTGTTGAGAAGGAGGTCACTTTGCAGTTTCAGAGTGTACTGCAAGAAACAGGTTGTCAGGACCCTTTTCATCCAGTTTCAGACCAGGTTAAAATCTGGAACTGGTTCTGGAGGAAGTAGGAGAACCATTGCAACATCTTTACTGCAGTCAATGTTAGTAGGAAGGGAGAGTTCTAGCCAGAGAGTTTGATGAGGCCGTTTGAAATGGTTGCAAATTGAATAACTGTGATTAGTCTTAAATTATAGATTGTGTTCCTTTTTGCTTTGCTTTGTTTCTAGTTTTAATTAAATGTGATCCACTCAGACTTTCTATTTGCAAGGTGACAACTATATAAATTATTTAAATAAATAGGCTACTAGATATTTATCAACTTATTTAATGGAAAGAACTCATTGGACAATATTTCTTAATGTTTTAGTATACCATCAACATTGAATGTCCGGTTGCAATAGAATGCAGTTCTTGCTGTTTCTTTTCCCAAGGGCAGAGCTGGCATTGCGGTGGTACGACGTGTGATCTTGAAGCTCCAAGATCACCGCTGATATCTCTGCTGCTGGACGGTCCTATTGGACCTAAACCGTCCCGTAGAGACGGTGATAGAGAAGGGCACATCCTGTCAATCCCAGGGACACCGCAAAGTCCCTGGTAGATCCAGGAGAAGCCCTTTTTTCTGGGCGGTGGAGAGGCAGCTATTCAAGCTGCTGAAGCTGGGACAGCTCTGGAACAGAAGAAAAGCTGGAAAAAAAGTGTGTCAGTTTGGTGAGATAAATTTCTACTTACTATTTTTTGGAGAAAACACCCTAACAGACTTAAAGTGTAATTAAAAGTGAAGATAAAAGAGGTTAAGCGGTGAGATTAAGCTTAAATTAAACTGAAGATTTTTTTTCCTTTTTATTGGAACCTGGAATTTGGTAAAAGCTTCTCAACTTTAAACTGGACTGATCTTTTTCTCTAATTTTTCATTTTTTAAATAACCTCTTTGAAAGTCTCTTTTGATTAGGATTTTTTTTTTTTTAGTTTTTTCATTTGAGGTCTACTTTTTTCTTTTTCTCTTACGACTACTTTTTTTTATCTATTCCTGGCTTTGGATATATGAGGGGAAGTGAAAGTGAAGGGAAATAAGTAACACTGCCATCTAGAGGCTTGGATACATTGTTTTTTTTTTTTTGCTTGTTTATACATTGGAGTTACATTCAAGGACTCTGAGCTTTTTACAAGATAGTGGGATGAGCATGGCAGATTGTTTATACAGGTGCTCCTCTGCGAAACTATTGATAGTTGGAGTTTGGAGTTGAAATTGAAAGAAAGATTGAAATGACCTTGAAAAGAGAACTGGAAATTCTGTTTTGATTCATTAAAGAGCCTTGGACATTTAGTGGCATTGGTTTGCTTTCTGACAGAAGTGTTAGTTATCCTCTTTGTTTTTTACTTCCCCTCCAGCTGGATTTTTATGTTTAGACTTTAGCCTTTTGGCTCAGGAATTAGAGTATATTTTTCCTCACTCCTCTTCTTTTGTTTTACTTTTTTTTATTAAGGGAAATACATAGATTTCTATTTTTTAAATTTCTTTTTAATTTTTTTATTTATTTTCCACCCTTTCTTCTCTTTGTATTTTTTTCTTTTCTTTTTATATAATTTGAATGAATTGGATTAAGGTATACAAGTGCCTGAAGATTTTTTCCCCTTCCCTTTTTTCTTTTTTTTTCTTTTTAATTTTTATTGGCATGGCAGTTGTCTGCTCGTTTCTTCTTTTTTTTTCTCTTTTTTATCAAGCACTACAAGATGAATAGAAAGATAGCAGCCTCAGCCTCCTCAATACCAATTTCTTCCTCTTCACCATCTGGAGCAGGGGTCGCCAACCTTTTGGACCTCAGGGACCACCAAACTCATAATTCTAGATCCCAGGGACCACTAACCAATTCTGTGGGTGTGGCCTAATTTGTGGGTGTGGCTTGGTGGTCATGTCTTGTATGTAAATATAAATATTTATATAAATATTGAATTTTTTATTTAAAAAGCCAGTTGCGAGTCCATCTAGTGGTGGTGCTATCTATTCCACTTTTTTCTTGCTTACTAAGAAATAGGTTGTGGTCTACTTTATCGAATGCCTTGCTGAAATCTAAATATATTATGTCCACAATATTTTGCTGGTCTACTAATTTAGTCACTGTGTTGAAGAATGAAATAAGATTGGTGTGGCATGATCTGTTTTTAACAAACCCAAATTTTATGTGACAGACTGAACTAGCCAATTGCTTACAAGCAAACTCATAAAATTTGCTAGCAAGTAAACTCACAAAATTAACTCACAGCACACCATGCATGTAAACATTGATTTTTTTTATTAAAAAAGAGCAACTTTTACCCAAAATCAGGCAAAGCAGGCAGATTGAGTTGCTCACAGAATCATTCAGTGATCTATCTATCTGCCACCGGCTAGCTCAGTCTCTCAAATTTACTTGCCGTGAGTCTGCACTGAATTTGCTTGCAAGCAAACCTTCAGTCCTAAGGGAGGTTCGGCTGAGCCGAAGATCTAAAGACTAGCTAGAAAGCAAGAAATCCAACCATTTCCTGCTTCCTAGCTAATCTAAATCTCCTGGCACAGCAGAACAGATGATGGTCGGAAAAAAGGAAAAATAGCAATTTAGCAGGCAAGTTTACTGAGTAAGGAGTGAGTGGGTGGGGAGGGTTCCCGCGGGCCATGTGGGCAGACATATAGACATACCGTTTTTTGTTTTTTTTTCCTAAGTGTAGGACTTAACTTTTCTCTACATTGAATTTCAATTTCATTTGTTTCCTAGTATGATTTGATTGCTTATTGTACCCTATGACTATTATAAAGGGTAGTACCTTAATGATTCTTGATGAATGTATCTTTTCTTTTATGTACACTGAGAGCATATGCACCAAGACAAATTCCTTGTGTGTCCAATCACACTTCACCAATAAAGAATTCTATTCTATTCTGTTCTGTTAGGTAGGGGCCCAGTGTTCAAGTCTGTCAAGATTCATTCTAGAGTGTTAGCTATTCCTGCCAGCTTAGTATCATCATGGCCAAAGGCGTGTATTATAGGCCACCCAATCAAGCAGAAAAAATAGGTGTCCTTTTTGCCAGCCAACTAACAAACATATGCAGGAAACACACAACAATAGTAATGGGAGACTTCAATTATCCTGATATCAATTGGAAAACTAATTCTGCACCAAGTGAGAAATCAAATGTGTTACTTACCAACCTAGCTGACAACTTTGTTGTCCAAAAGGTAGAGGGTGAAACTAGAGGGACAGCCATACTGGACTTAATTCTTACAAACAGAGAAGAAGTGATAGGGGGAGTTGAAACTGCAGGAACCTTGGGTGAGAGTGACCTTGTCATACTAGAATTCAACATAACACAAACACAAGCAACAGAACATAATGACCCCAGAGTCTTGGATTTTAAAAGAGCTGATTTCAATAAACTCAGAGAGAACTTGGGAAAGATTCCATGGATGAAAATCCTAAAGGGGAAAACAACTCAAGAATCTTGGGAAACTCTAAAAAATATGATCATAGAAGCCCAGACCAGCACAATACCACTGAGAAAGAAAAACAAGAAATCCAAGAAGAACCCAGCATGGCTACACAAAGATCTCTTTGGCAAATTGAAAGAAAAAAAGGACAAGTACAAAAAATGGAAAGAAGGACATACAACTAAGGCAGAATATCAGCAGATAGCCAGAATCTGCAAAGATGAAGTCAGGATAGCAAAGGCTCAGAACGAACAAAGACTTGCAACAAAAGTCAAAGATAATAAAAAAAGTTTCTTCCAATATATAAATAACAAGAAAAAAATCAAGGAAACAGTTGGTCCACGAAAGAGAGAAGATGGCAAGGAAGTAACAGGCAACAGAGAGAAAGCAGAACTGCTTAACTCATTCTTTGCATCCGTCTTCACACAAAAAGAAACTATAGCTCAACCCACCTAACATCAATACCTGGGAAGATACTGGAAAAGATAATAAAAAAACAAATCTGCCAACATCTAGAAACAAGTAAAGTAATAACTAGCAGTCAGCACGGGTTTGTTAAAAACAGATCATGCCAAACCAATCTTATTTCATTCTTCAACACAGTGACTAAATTAGTAGACCAGCAAAATATTGTGGACATAATATATTTAGATTTCAGCAAGGCATTCGATAAAGTAGACCACAACCTATTTCTTAGTAAGCAAGAAAAAAGTGGAATAGATAGCACCACCACTAGATGGACTCGCAACTGGCTGGTAAACCATACTCAACGAGTAGTCCTTAATGGGTCTAAGTCTACATGGAGGGAAATAAGCAGTGAGGTGCCACAAGGTTCCGTCTTAGGCCCAGTACTCTTCAATATCTTCATTAACGACTTAGATGAAGGAATAGAAGAGGAACTTACCAAATTTGCAGATGATACTAAGCTGGCAGGAATAGCTAACACCCAAGAGGATAGGCTCAAGATCCAAATGGATCTTGACAGACTAGAACACTGGGCCATATCTAACAAAATGAAATTCAATGTAGAGAAAAGTAAAGGCCTACACCTAGGCAAGAAAAAACAAAAGTACACATATAGACTGGGTAAAACCAGGCTTAATAGCAGTAACTGTGAGAGGGATCTTGGAGTCTTAGTGGACAACCAGCTAAATATGAGCCAGCAATGTGCAGCAGCAGCCAAAAAAGCTAATGCAATCCTAAATTGTATTAACAGAGGGATACAATCAAGATCAAGGGAAGTACTAATACCACTCTATAAAGCCTTAGTAAGACCACACCTAGAGTACTGCATTCAGTTTTGTTCACCACATTATAAAAAAGATGTTGAAACTCTAGAAAAAGTACAGAGAAGAGCAACCAGGATGATTAGGGGACTGGAAGCTAAAACATACAACGAACATACAAGGAACTGGGCTTGGCTCGTCTAATAAAGAGAAGAACCAGGGGAGACATGATAGCAGTCTTCCAATATTAGGGGCTGCCACAGGAAGGAAGGGGTCAAGCTATTTTCTAAAGCGCCTGTAGGCCAGACAAGGAATAATGGATGGAAACTGAACAATGAGAGATTTAACCTGGAAATAAGAAGAAACTTTCTGACAGTGAGAACAATCAACCAATGGAACAACTTGCCCTTGGAAGTTGTGGGAGTGCCATCACTTGAGACTTTCAAGAAGAGATTGGACTGCCATTTGTCAGAAATGGTGTAGGGTCTCCCGCTTGGGTGGGGGATTGGACTAGATGGCCTACAAGGTCCCTTCCAACTCTGATTATCTGATATCTTTTATCTGATTTACATTTGAATGCTTGACAACTGATTCATATTTATGATGGTTGCAGTGTCTGGGGGTGATGTTGTCTTGTGACAAGCAAAGTCTGTAGGGAAGCCAAACTCACTTAACAACCATGTTACTAATTTAATAACTGCGGTGATTCACTTAACAAATGTAGAAAGAAAAGCCTTTAAATGGGAAAAACTCACTTAACAAATTTCTCACTTAGCAACATAAATTCTGGGCTCAATTGTGATAATAAGTCAAAGACTACCTGTAATCCAAAAAGCCTTTTTACTGTTAGCATTAGTAACTATTTTTTTAAAAGTAGTGCGTGCACGCATACACACACACACACACACACACACACGTGTGTATTTCTAAAATGAAAAATCTGAAGTGGGTAAAGCAATTGAATATGAAGACTTTATTAAAAAGCTTAATTAAATGTAGAATAATGTTACAAACCTCAGTTTTAACACAAATGATATTTTAGTCTATTTTTACTATTACTTGAACTAGTTTCTATTGAATTAAATGGCATACAGGATTCATGCCTTAATACAAAGTATCACACAACTTTTCTGCATTTTATTTTAAATTTCCATTCAACTAAAACTTCTGATTATTAAGATACAGCAAAAACCAAAAAGTAATACTTTAAAAATCTTTTACTTTTCCTGTCCTGCTCATATCCACAAACCATTTTTAACTTATTAACCCTTGCCTGTGAAAGGAAATGGCAACACAAATATATATTGGGGAATGTATTTTGCTGGTGCAGCATGCAAAGTTAAGTGAACATGGCTTTTCATTTTTTTCTTTCTCACTTAATAATATCTTGATAGGGTCGTTTTTTTTTCAGAAGGTTCCATAGTACTGGGACAGTTAGAACAAGACTAGAAACTGGGAGACCATGGATTCTAGCTTGCCTTACGCACAAATCTAGCAGGATAAGCTTGACCCAGTTACTCTTTTTCAGCCCTAAGACACAGGCAATGGCAAATCATTTCCAAAATCTTGGTAAGAAAACGTGTTCAGGCAGCTGCTGGGAGTCAAAGCTGAATCAAAGGCTCATATACCTGTACTATTACTTAACTGATCATTTTTTATTCTCTGCAATGCTTTGTAATGCTTCTGACTTCATAAATAACATACATGTATGTAATAAATTAAAGTATCATTGTACCTTTTGTTAAGGGTAATTTCTCTGTGTACCATAAAAATAGTTTTTAAATAGAGGCCTACAATTAATAAATCAGTTTTGACTCTTTGTTTTATTGATTTGCAGATACCAATGTCACTGCAGCATTTTTAACTCAGAGAGGAACTGAGCCTCAAGGACCCTTGGTATTATGTTTTCTTCATACATTCACACTTTACTATTGATAAAAGTACAAATTGTCAGATAGTAATAATGAAATGATATTGAACAGCTCAATTTGACTTGATAATTTATATTGATTTTTTTTACATAGATGGAATGTCCTTTAATTTAAGAGTATTATTATAAGGTATATCAAACAGCAGGCAAAGTGTAGAAGTATAAATGGGTAGGAAAATAAATGGCCAGTGAAAGGACTGACTGTAGCATATTTAAAAAATCTTAAAATTGTTGCCACTTACAAAAATATATGCATCTTGATGTAGTCTGCATTTAGGAACTATAATTGGGATAAGCAACTTGGTCAATAAGCTGAAAGGGTGGGGGGGGAGAGAGAAGACCCTATAAATGTTGTAATTGTGGGCATTAGTCCCAAAGTTACTTTTTCATACCATTCCAATTGCTAATGGTTGCTGTCTGAGGCAGTCACTAAATGAGAACTATCTGTTGTAACCAACTTTCTGTAAAAGTTCTTGGATTCCTTTGTTTTTGGATAAAGCAGGGAGGTTCAAACACTTAGAAGAAAGTTGATTATTAAATGTTAAACTAAAGCATAACCTAGTATTATACAAAAGGAACAATTAATATGAATATCTGCTAGAACAGATTGCAGGTTTCAGTGCACTTGACCACTGTTGTCTTCAGACCTAATCAGAAGTTTGACAAATTTTTCTTTTAAAATCTTTATCCATCTTTAACATAATTAGAAAATACTATGCAATTTTTTTATTTTACATTCCATAGTATTTCCCTTTTATGTTAAAGATGGAGCCTGAGAAACAGTTAGGATTTGCTGGGTTTTGTGAGTTTGTTTTAATGTTTTGAAGGGTTTGTTGACATAGTTCATGTGAACTATATTGTGAAAACTAGAGAGAAAGAAGGAAAGTAAATGTGAATAGGAAAATTTAAAGTTATTACTAAAAAGAAGCTACCAATGAATAACTCATTAAAAAAAGAGGGAGAAGAACCGTTCAGTGTGTTTTAGATCAGGTCAATCTTGATTGTGGAGTAGAAAAAGTGAAATGGCTACTATATACTGGGAAATATTGGTAATTTCAAGGAACCGCTATAAGTAGACCTTGGCCTATGACCATTTAATCAGTTATGACAGTGTTGAATGAATTTTGATTACAACTGGTCCTCAATTTTCCAAATTTCATGATCTCGGTGCTTGGCTAGCTCATGCACCATTGCACACCCTCCCTGATCTGTGCCGTACTTCTTGTGTATTTTCTCCTGACTATAAAACTAACTATAGACACCACTCTTTACAGGAAGGTTAAATTTAGATGGCTAGCTCAGGCACCTATTATTTTCACAAAGTTTCATATGGGTTTTGGGGAATTTCCTAACAATCTAGGAGGAAGGCAATTCTATTGAATAGTTTGTTGAACTCTGGAAAAGAGAGATGGCCAGGATGTCAGACAGGATTAGAGTCCTGAGTAGAGTCTGCTGCTGATTCCAGATGGCACTTTGATTCTCTAAAGAGTTCTGAAAAATAAAAGGAGTGAAGAGAATCCTGGGACAATCCTGATGGAAAAGTATAAGCAGACATGGGCGTAAACTCAACTTTCAGTTTTCTCTATGGTGATAAGAATATTGGAAATATCTCCCTTTTCATTTCCATTGCAAATCCCCATTCTTATTTTTTAAAAATGTAATAAAGTTTCATTTTAAGAACAGGGTACATCTTTCTTTTTAAAAGCAATATAGGCTTTATTTCTCACTCTGTGTCATACAATACTTTCTTCTGTGATGGAAATGTCAGGTTCCTTCCAATCCTTTTGTCTTCTAAGTTAAGTAACATCATGTATTTTATTAAAAGCTGTTTAATTTTCACATTATTTCAATAAGTATCCCACCATCAAGGCATATTGTCCTATTTAAAAAATTATGATGGAGTATTGGATGCATATTTTTCATTTTCATCTTCTGATTTCATTGTCTATGGAAAGACTGCTATTTAACTATTTCTCCCTCTCTTTTCTTTTCTTATTCATTTAATTTTTCTCAACCTTGTTTTATTAGAACATTTAGTATTTTGCATACTGTTTTGTGTTTTTGACATTTCTATTTAGCCTCAGTTTTTGCCTCCTTGACTTACAAAGTCATATTTATATGGTCCTTAAAGTACAGGAAATCCTTGACTTAGAATCACAATTGAGCCCCAAATTTCCTTTGCTAAATGAAGCAGTTGTTAAATAAGTTTGCCTCATTTTACAACTTTTCTTGCCACAGTTCTTAATCGAATTGTTGCATTTGTTAAATTAGTAACACAATTGTTAAGCAAATCTGACTTCCCTATTGATTTGCTTGCCACAAGATATACCTTGCCACAAGGTATACCTTGCCACAAGGTATACCTTGCCACAAGGTATACCTTGCCACAAGGTATTGCAAAAGGTGATTACATGACTTGGACACTGCAACTGTCATAAATAAGACTCAGTTGCCAAGCATCTGAATTTTGATCATGTGACCGTGGAGATGGTGCAACAATAAGTGTAAAGAATCATCATCCAGCTCCATAGAAAAAGTTGTAAAAACTATAAGAAGTCTTCACATTTCCTTTAGAGCTAAAATTGAATCTTATCATCTTGCAAAAACCTTTATAAGTCTTATGGTATTGTGGCATAACTCTTGATTGTGGAAGCCTCCCTACTACAGCATTTAAAGCTTTATGAGATTTTAAATAATTGAAATTTTGAAATTCCTTTATTTCTTCAGTGTTATAATGGAACGTTATGGACTGTTCTATTGCCATAGTTGTGTCAATGGGCTTTTAAAATGTGGATTAAATAAATGCTGCTAGATGAGGTTTCCTAGTATTGGTTATAAACATATCACCCATATCCTCCTGCAGCCTTGAATGACCATGTGCTAGTATAAAATAAAGGATGAGGTGATGTTAAAATTTCTGAACTGCATTTGACTTTGGCATGGATTCATCCTCATTCATGTAGTTAATGTGTAGCAAATAGATCTCTTGAGCAGCATTTTTGTTGTAGATTGTTAAGCATTGTTTTTTTTTAAATTTCTAATATACTTTAAAAAATCTTTCCCTTTTTCAGGTCAATTCTGAATTCTATACTGGTTGGTTAGATCATTGGGGCCACCCCCATAATGTTATACCGTCACCAGCCATAGCTAAAACTCTTAGTGAAATCTTGGCACATGGAGCTAACATTAACCTGTAAGTTCATTGATATCTGTTTAAAAGAAAAAAAGTAAGTTTCTTGTGCAGCATTCTCAATTGCTTTTCTGCTTCTTTTTTCAGATATATGTTCATAGGAGGCACTAATTTTGGGTACTGGAATGGTAAGAAGTATGCTTGTAACTGCTTATTCTATAATTAAAAGATTTTCTTTTTCTAATCCTAAAAACAAGAACACATATATGTCCTCTTAAACAGATGAGTAGAAGAAATTTGGATGGAGGAAAATAGAAAAGTCATAGAAGGGAGTTCTTTTTGTTGAGGTTTCAATTTCCGGAATATAGCACAAGTATCCTCAGATTATGAGAGCAATTGAATCCAGAATTTCTATCACTAAGCAACATAGTAATAAAGTGCTATGTTATGTAACTCAATCGCTTAGCAATGGCAATCCTAGCGGCCATCATAACCCCAGGACTGCATAAGTGTGCTATGGGCAGACTCTGTGAAGCATGGATGGAGATGCTTTGGACAGGTGCTACACAGCACAGTGAACAAAAATTTGCAGGAAGGGGGAGTGAATTCTGACTGTCTGCTGGCTTTCCCACTGCAATTGCTTATGGAGGCTAGCAAGGAACATTGGAAATTGTGATCCCATGACTGTGGCTTGCTCACAGTCACATAACTACAAAGATGGTCAGAATTCCAAAGACCTATTATAGGCCTACTAATTCAACAGCATTATAATTTTGAATAGTTGCTAAACAAGTGGTCTTAATCCAAGGACTATCTGTATTATCTAACTGCCAGGCACTTAGGCTAAAATTATAACAGGGACTGAATCTCTTGTTTATATGAAACCAAAGAGTTAAATAGAATGAGGCAGTTTTATTTGGAACCATTGTACTCCCCCACCCATACTCTTTCCCCCCACTTGCTCTGTTTTCTGCTATTTTAAATGGTTTTTCCTTGACCAAGAAGATAGAGTCAAGAATGATCAAAGTATGGTTTTCTTTGGTACATTTTCTGATTCATAGTTCTGCATCATACAGTTTCTCTAACAATTGCTGAAAATAATTCAATTAATAATCACACATTATTGCCACTTTCTGCATTATTTTGACCCATGTATAAGCAATTCATTTACAGAATTCCTATACCTGTTTTATATCCACTATATATGACTTTTATTGTATTTATCAATCTTTAACTCCATTTTTCACACAGAATATCCATATTTCAAAACTGGTAATTTTTATCATGCACTTTGTCTTAGTCAACAAATGTATAAATATGAGAAATTTTCCTATTGAAGAGCAAAAATATAATCTGCATGTATCTACAACCTGGTGTAAACTCCACCATCTTCTCAAAATTTGCTCATAGTCATTTCTTTCAACCATAATTTTGCCAAAATCTGCCCAAACACTCTTGCAATCTAGTTCTTATAATTCTGATACCGCTCCTTCTGTACATGAGAAAGATAATGATGTTACTATCAATTATGGCTTTGGTCAGTCAAGGTTTTTAGTACAATACCTGTTAGTAAAGAAATAAGTGCAAATAAGGTTACTAGTTATATTTGTGATTTAAGCCATTATATGAATGATAAGGATCATCACTTTGGATGCTTTTGGGTCAGTATTTTACAAATCCAACTAAAGTTTAATTGTACTCTAAACATGTTTATCAGAGGTGGTATTCAGCAGGTACTGACCAGTTCTGGAGAACCGGTAATGGACATTTTGAGTAGTTTGGAGAACCGGCAAACACTACCTCTGACTGGAGATTTTACAGCATCCTTCCCCTGCCATGCCCACCAAGCCACACGCACAGAACCGGTAGCAAAAAAATTTGAATCCCACCACTGATGTTCATGCTGTTATACCAAGCTAGTATCTCAAATATAGCAATTGCTTGCAAGTCAATATACTACAGCAGGTATCTTACCAGCTATAAAGTACATGCAATGTACTGACACACTGAGGACATTATAAAGTCTCCTAAACCTATAATTCAGTGAAGGCAATCAAATATCCTAATTACAATCTGCTTCTTCTCACAGGAGCCAATATACCATACATGGCACAACCTACTAGTTATGATTATGATGCCCCATTGAGTGAAGCAGGGGATCTTACAGAGAAGTATTTTGCTGTCAGAGAAGTCATTGGCATGGTGAGTTTCTTTTTGAAACATCACTTCTTACCCTGGATTTGTTTTGACTTCTAATTTAGTCAAGACCCTAAAGTACCTACTGTTGCGAGATGAATCTGGGCTCCATAGTAGTCTGATTCAGTCAAGCAAGATTTCTCAGATTTGATGACAAAATTCAGGTGAATGTTTTCAGAAAAATCTGGAGGCTCAATAGATTGCAGCAAATGGGTACAGAAAAAAATCTAAATGTTTTCTGCTATCTGGTGGTTTTCTGGATTTTTCCATCCTAAATGTGGGAGTGTTAATGTAACCCTTTGCAGGCTGGATATAAAGTATCTCAATTGCAGCAGAAAATAAGTATTTGGTTATAGTAAATAAAAAGAGAGCAAAGGATTATCTACAGAAGCAAGAAGAATGTCTCACATTTTTTTCTGAGGAATAGCCATTTTTGTGAGATATGTGTAAGAAACATTTCCAAAGTTGTTCTTCAAATTTTTAAATTAGTCTAGATTCTAGATTTAAAATTGTCGTAGCAGAAATGAAAAAAAATGGAATTCATGGAAGCCTCCTCATTGTATATAATTGTTACCAATGTAGTGAAGATGTGGTGAGATTACAATTGCCATAAGTCCTAACAATTTTGGCTAGGAAGTGATGGTGCTGGTGGATTTAATCCCAACAAATCTCAAGGGTTCCAGACTTAGTAATGATACCACAGCAACCCAAGATCATATAAGCTTATTTACACAAGAATGAGAAAATTGATTTTTCAAATGCTGAAGAATGTATGTATGTATGTATGTATGTATGCATGTTTTTTCATTCCTATTTCAGTACAAGGATTTGCCAAAGGGGCCTATACCTCCAACAACTCCTAAGTTTGCATATGGAGAAGTTAAAATGATGAAGGTAAATAAATGTATATTACATAGCCATTTGCAATGTGATGAGTTGGGAAATTTTGATTTAGTGATTAGGAAGATCTATTTTTAAATAAAAGGCCAAAAAAAATTGTGTGCTTTGTAGTGGTGTGGTTTGGAGATTGAAGGTGGAAAATTTGAACTTTGTCATGAAGCTGGAAAAAAATGGAGCTCTTCCTTTACAGTGTGTAGTTGAAAAATGTGCAAGAACCCTGACAAAAGTTTAATTAGAATTAACACATCAGGAAATTTAGTTTCAGGAAAGAATCATATCTTCAGGATAAGGTGGTTCATTTACATTATGTCAATAAAATTAATTATAAAATATAAGCTCTGGAGGAATAATAATTTTTTTCACTGAGTTTTCACATTATCCCTACATGGAACTGACATGCATTTTGAATTACTACACCCTTCAAGATGCTTGTATGAGAATTCAGTTAAGAATATGAAAACAGCTTCTACAGGCAGAAGGACTAAATGGTTCCTATACATATACTGTTGTATATCTTAAATAGATTTCTTTAGAGCAAATTCTGATAAATATTTTTGTAAGCATTGTTTAGAATGATCGTGTTGTTGTTCTGCATTTATTTCAATGCAAATTATTGCTCCATTTTTGCTCCATTATAGGTTGGAACAGTGACTGAACTTCTGAATGATTTTTCCCCATCTGGACCAATTAAAAGCATGTATCCTTTGACGTTTGTTCAATTAAAGCAGGTAAAAGTTGATCCCTACACAGACTTTTTGACCCACAATTTGGGCAGTTTATTAAATTATGTATGCCATGTAAAATTATTTACTCATTTTTAATTTATCTTTTCAATTACTGGGGGAGTTAGGCTATTCTATTCTCTGTTGTACCTTTTAGAAGAAGTGTATAAACATAGGAAGTTTGTACCATTTGCATATTCTGCACTATTAATGGAGAACTTGAGTTTCTGTTTTGATACTGAATTCTTAAGAAGTGAAATGTATCAGAAAGGGAGTGGTGACTAGTGTAGGTGATATAAAATAAATGTGAGAGCTATAAATAGAAATGGTGGTTGAATAAAAGGACTCTAGATTAGTCAGGGATTTTGATTTGAACTCAGTAAATGGGTTATGAAGATGGAGAAATAAATCTAATTACAGAAATAATGTTTTGTAGAAAAAATTTGAAACAGACTTTCTCTGGAGTAGTGTCAGAAGCTGGAAGATAATGATAAAAAAAGAATTAGAGATTTGTATTAAAGTATTGAACAACTTTTATAGAATAAAAAAATGGGAGATTTGTCTGAACAGAGATATGAAGCTTATTCCCTGTTTCTATTGCTGCCCCCTATTTATTATATAAAATTTTGTATTAAAACATTCACACTATATAAACACAAATACACAAAAACTTGAAATGGACGATAATGTGTACAATTTTACACATAATAAATAATTATATATGCCCAGTGGCATTACAAAATTTTAAAGTACACTTTTATTCAACATCGGCTGTACTCATACATGATTTAAGCATTTATTTGTGCTTATCTGTAATACTTTCACTAAAATTAGTAAAAGATAGTTTGACTATCATTTTTTCAATATTCCTTTAATAGAGTGATAAATTTTACAGGCATATAAAAATAATGCTGAAGATCCTCAATCTGAGAATGACTACAATGTCAGAATCTCTAAGGATTTTGCCAAAATCATTGAGTTTAGCAGTGATAATTATGAGATTGTGGCTAAGAAAAACCACCAGGATTCAAAGTTGATCCAAGGAAAAAGGCTTTATTGTAGCATTTCTGCAGAAACGGGTTCCTGCCCTGGCAGGTGGGAGGAACGAAGGCAAAGCTTAAAGGCTCTACTCTTATACCCAAAACTACCCCTACTACTCCCCCCCGTATACAAATGGCTTGATTTACAATCTATCTTTCAGGATACAAGTTACATTTATTATCTTTCATGGTACCTAGCTCGTAACAGACACTTCTTTATCCGGTATCTAGCATTTCAAAAGCATTCCAAAATGTGTGATAGTTCCCAGCACTTCAAAAACATTCCAAGATCAGTTCTAATCAGTGCTTGGTACTGCCTTTTCTCATTTCAAAAGGAAACATCCCTTTTTCATCATGAGCTTTGAGTCATAAAATGAATACACTTCCCACATAATTCAGTGCCAGAAAAATAAACACAGATGGCTGATTTAACATCTTTATAAACATAAATAGATTTTACAAACCAGTTGTAGATTTCTCCAACATGGAGCAAAGTCAAACAGAAACATGTTGCAAGTTCAGAGCAGAGCTCCAGTCTTCAGCAAGCAAGTTAATTTCATCTTCAATAGATCAGCAGGCAAGCAAGAAGAGAGAAGCAGTTTCATCACAATAGGCAGGCTCAGAGCTCAACATAGCTGCAAAGCTCAACATAGAGCTACTTTTAGTTTCAGTTTCCAGCCTAGGCTACTTCTAGTTTCAGTTTCCAAACTATCCTCATTGGCTGATTTAGTTGCTATGCCTATTCATTGGCTGACCTTGTTTCCAAGCTCTATTCCAGTTCATGAATATACTGACAAAAATGCATACATCTTCAATTACTACTGAAAACATTGTTTACTAATTAAACAATTAAAAGCTGTAAATAGTTGCCAAATATTTTGATTAAATGTTGCCAAGTTATATTGATTAAATGTTTAGCTTAGTTTTGGTCTAATTTCAACTTCTATAAGTATCAGAATTTAGTTATCACCATGTAGTTCTTATTCCTCCTAGTGTCCAAATTATAAATAAGTCTCACCACTTCTTGGATTCTAAGGTAATGGTTGGCATAGAAAGAGAATACTTGTCCAACATTCATTTAAAGAAGATCTCCAGCTGTTTTGTTGGAATAGCAAATCCAAATATTACCCAATAGCAAATCCAAATATTACCCATTATTTCTAAAAGTTTACCAAACCAGATTTTAATAAAAGGTAAAGTCCAGTTCAACTTGTAGAAGCTGAGCAGGAGTTCTAATAATGTTTTCCATTGTTCTGGATAGAAAAAATTTCATAATCCTTCCCCATGGGTCTTAGTTACTATTATTTTAATATTTGTTGTGAAAGCCTTCTAAAATAGCAATAGCACTTAGACTTATATACTGCTTTACAGTGCTTTACAGCCCTCTCTAAGCAGTTTACAGAATCAGCATATTGCTCCCAACAATCTGGGTCCCCATTTTACTGACCTTGGAAGGATGAAAGGCTGAGTTAACCTTGAGCCTGGTGAGATTAGAACTGCCAGATTGCAGGCAACCAGCAGAAGTATCCTGCAGTATTGCATTCTAACTACTGTGTCTACAACTCTTCTGCTTCATTAAATATTCTAAATGTTTAATTACCTCACTGTTTTTATGATGGCTTTTCTATTGCAAAATAAAACGTTTTAGGTGTTTCTCCCATACCATAAAATTGGGATTGGCAAGATTAATTTGTAGTTACCATTAAATACAATAATCTCCTTTTAAAACATTAATTTAAATATAGTTTTTATTAGTGAGATAAGAAGTGATAATTTCTAGATAGAGGAAAAATTCTGGAGTTTACAAAAAAGGCAGTACAGAAATTGTACGAAAATTAAACAAGTAGACAGCAAATTTACTCAATATACATTCCTATGTTTCACATAAGGAAAGATCTTTATCTTAACATGTAGCACAAAGAAAATCTTGTTTCGGAGCTTCTGATCAAAGGTTAAACTCTGAAAAATCTAGAAAAGCAAGCAGTAAATACTTATTATAGATATGTTTATCTGCAAAGAATAAGTAACAAGTTGGTTTAGGGACATGCTTATTTATAGGAATTATATCAGAGTCTGAGGACTATTGAAAACACTAGCTAGTCAATTTCTATGGACATTCTCAGTCATCCAGAAAAATCAGAAAGTCCAGTTGCCTCTTGAAAAAGCACCTTTGGAATAGCCAGTAGACCATTAGTAGACCATTTCATTCTATGTCTCCTTCAACAATGTTCCCTAGCACTATGCTTACTGAGTGGTAACAGATTTAATTCTACTTTTATTTAAACATGCTGATTGTTGACCCTATTTTTTTACCACAATACCAAACTTAAGAATGGTTGATTTGACTCTCTTTTATGTTATCTTTCTTATACGTTATGACATCCTCTATCAAAATTAACAAATATTTTCCAGATGATAGACCTAATTATTTCCATGTTCACTAGTTCAATTCAGAGGATATGCTGATAAGAACTATACATCTATGTCTTTCCACACTCTTAATCTCAAACAAACTAATTATAAATGTTTTTATATTGCATAATGATTTTCCAAACTCTCCTCAACAGTTCTTGTCCAACTACAGTAACATATTTGTTTGTAATACTTACAAGAGAATTGCCAATGTTGATACAGAGCACCCAAAGTCCCATTTCCCCCCACCATTCCTTGCTAAATACCTGAAGATAATAGTGACTCTTAAATACCAAATATTTGATGTTAGTTTTAAACCTTTAAACCTGCATATTATAATTTGTTGTTAAAAAAATGTAAAAAAACAAGTTTACTTTGAGCCCCATTTTTGTTTTCCAATTGCAGTTGTGAGATATCTATATAAATTGATATAAATGTAGCTACATTATAAAAATGCAATGCTTGCTTAAAATAATTTTCAATATTTGTTTGTCTTTATTTTGTTGTTCAAGTATTTTGGATACGCATTATACAGAACAAAGTTACCAAGAAACTATAGTAAGGAAATTCTTTCTTCATTTGATGGCATTCGTGATCGGGCCTACATTTCTGTGGATGGGGTAAAGCACCATATCACAACTGCTTTCTTGTGATTACAGCTATGATTACATCTATCTATCTATCTATCTATCTATCTATCTATTATTTTCTGAGGGATTATCCTGTCTCCTGTATACCAGGGGTCCCCAACCACCGGGCCGCGGACCGGTACCGGTCCGTGGAGCACTCTTTACCGGGCCGCAAAGAAAAAAAAATAAAAAAAAATGGCGGCTTTCTTCGCCTTCGGTGAATGCTGCTGGGATCGGGGATCAAGGACACAAATGAAAGAAGGGGAGGGAGGAAGCAACCGAAGCCTGTCCTGCTCTCTGGCTCAGCTCTCAGTCGCTTTCGCTCCTCCACCAGCCCAGGAAGAAACTGCTTCAAAGAAGCCGGGGTGGCTTTTCCTGTCGCCGCAGCTTCCCGGCGCCCGCTTCACCCCACCCCGCCCGCCCGCCGCTCGCGGTTCAATCCACAGTGCTCCGTTCTGCCTGCCTGCCTGTCTGGTTGTTTAGGAGCAGCTTCGGCTGAGAATAATAACTATTCGCCTCTTTTATCAGCCAAGCTGCTCCGAAACGAAGAAGGCAGGCAGGCAGGCAGGCAGAACGGAGCACTGTGGATTGAACCGCGAGCGGCGGGCGGCGGGGGTGGTGAAACGGGCGCTCGGGAAGCTGTGGCGACAGGAAAAAGCCACCCCCGGCTTCTTGGGCTGCTGAGGAGCGAGAGAGCGACTGAGAGAGGAACGAGGCAGACACCTGAGGGAGGGAGGGAGGGAGACACCTGAGGGATGGGGCTGAGGGAGGCAGGGCCGAGGCGCTCCCTGAACTTGGTGGTTTGCTGGCAGGCGTTTTATTACCCGACTAGGTAACAACATCAGATGTTACCTAGTCAGGTAATGAAACGTCTGCAAGCAAACTACCAAACTCGGATTCTCCCCCGGTCCTTGAAAAAATGTTTCTGCTTGAAACCGGTCCCTGGTACAAAAAGGTTGGGGACCACTGCTGTATACAATGTAATAATAATTATACAAAAAGAATGCCAAATAACTACTGCCTTCTAAGTAAGATCAATTCTGTGATGCTTGGTGAAGGCTAATTATTTCCTGATATGGTTACTGATGGATAAATTTGCTTATATTGTTATACTTATTTATACATATTTTAATTTTATAATGGCTTGGTAACAATGTTAATACTGTTCGTAACTTCATTTTGCTCTATTAGGCAAATCCCAAGATTCCTTGTAAAAATGTATTAAAAATAGTTTGTTAGAAATATGCCAATACTGTGGTTTAGTATAAATTCAGATGAATGAGTCTTGGGGTTCTATTGTCAAAATAATTTCTGGTTACTTTTCATGGCTATGGATCCTATATAACTGCAAAATACTAATTTTAGCTTATCAAGGTATTCCTTTTCTGCAGATTTAGGGCAACTATGAAAAATAATGCCTGATATCACATAGTCATGACAATATACTGTACTCATAAAATAAGTGATACTAAACTTAAATTGTTTACTTATAAATATCATAGCCAATTATGTTCTGAATGATCTGTTCTGATGGTTTACTAAAAATCAGAAAGAATGCATTGAAATGCATATTTTCTGAGATGATGCTGAGCCAAAGCCACGTGTGCTCTCATGTCAGTGTTTTAATTAAAGATACATGAAGAAGATTCTCTCTTGTCCTTTAACATTGTGTTGGCAATGAGAGGAGCAAGGAAGTGATAGATTTATTTAGACAGTATTAGATTTCAAATATGGTTATGTAACTTTGGCTAGCAATAGGTTTGCAAATTGATTTGAATGGTGATTATAACTATTATTATCAAAGCAGATTGTAAATCATAGTAAACACTATGATTTCTCTGAGATAAAAAAACTATCAATGGAAGGAGAAAGATAAGAGGATGTGAACTTGGCAAGTTCACAACCAGGATTTTTCAATCCTGGCTTGAGATCATAATGTTTGGAATTCTCCCCCCACTTCAAATTTCTTCTTTTAATTCCTGGCTCCTCTAACTACTATTGCTGAAAATTGGTGGTACCATTTCTCATCAATTTGAAGCAGAATCTAAAAGTATAGTCAAATATTACAGTAGAGTTAATACATTTTTTAAGAGCTAGGAACCTCCCAAACTCTCTTTTCATGTATAGCTCTATGCATTTTGCATCAATGTGCCATCTGTGGTTCTTTTATTTCAAAAAAATGTTAAATGTGAGCCTAACAACCTAAAGATTTCCATCCTTTTTTAAATCAAGAAATGGTAGAATGTACTAAATCCAATAAAGAGGTCTTGCTATATAACAAGAGTGATTTATGACATCAGAGAAACGAGGATGGATGTTTGTCTTTTAAAAAGAACAAAACAAGTAGACGGGGTTGTTTTAATATTTTTTTATACAGCTACCCATGCTTATTTGTTTTTTTGTCAGTTATTTAAACTTTCTGACCACAGAGGGTGGGGAAAGTACTCATTTTATTTTTTAAAAAGTACTCATTTTATTTTAAAAAAAACACCTGAAAGATTTTGAATTATAAAAATGACTCTTATAATTTTGATTCAAGTCATATTATATGCTGACTCTGTAAATTGCTTAGAGAGGGCTGTAAAGCATTTTGAAGTGGTATATAAGTCTAGGTGCTATTGCTATTATGAATTAACACAGTTGGGGATATGCACATTCTAAAACCTCCCATCAAAATGCAGATACTTCTGAAAATGACACAAGTGGATAATGACATAGCTTTTGTACTGTGTCTTGTTTTTGGTTTAACTTTAAATTTTATTGTTCATTTAGATTCCTCAGGGGATTCTTGAAAGAAGGAAATTCTTGAAATTGAACATAACTGGAAATGCAGGTGCCAATCTGGATTTGCTGATAGAAAACATGGGTCGAGTCAATTACGGACGATTCAACAATGATTTTAAGGTATAGTTTCAATTGCCTTAACTATCCAGTCAACTATAAATTTGTCGGGTTATTTGAACTCAAAGCAACACTTGTTCTGATGACCCAGGGCATGGCACAGAGGCATCACAGTCAGCTGATAGTTCAAACTGCCCCTTTATTGCTACAAATGTTTCCCAAACGCTCCCACGTTTCTGGCAAGTTCCAGAGTAAAATGATCTCTCTCTCCCTCCCTCCCTCCCTCTCTCTCTCTCTTTTTCTCTCTCCCTCCCTCCCTCCCTCTCTCTCTCTCTCTCTCTCTCTCACACACACACACACACACACACACACACACACACACACACACCTCCAGCAGCCTCTGGCTGCAAAACAAGAAATCCAGCAGGACAAGGGAAGAAGTCAATTAGTCCAGGAAGCAAAGGAACAAGGCAATTAATCCAGGAAGCAAGAAATAAAGCAAAATGTCCAGGAACCATCCAACATCAGCAATGGAACACAACCCTCGATGAATTCAGCATTTGTTCCCAACAAATGTCTCTCCCCACAGCGTCTCCTTAAGTTTCAGGTGTGTCTCATGGAGAGGGGCAGAGCGCTCTCCTCCTGAGTAGTCAGGTCAGCCTGTGCTGTTCCTATCTTCTCTCCACTCTCTGTGCTCAAGGATTAGGAGTGGGTGGTCCTTGCTCATCACCTGAGTTCTGTCTCTCATGTTCACTGCTTAGCCTCTCTTGGTCATCCTGCCCCCATTCCTCCCTGTCTACAAGCCATCCCAATCCCGAAAGACCCTGGCCTGCCTTGGCATGCTCCTCCCCATTTTCCTCTGAAGCCAACAAAGCCTTGATCTCAGTTGGCTCCATTTCCAGCTCATTTTCCTTTGCAGATTCAGGTTCCGATGGGACACTTTTAATGCTATTGAGTTAATATTATAGAGGTATAGTATTTAGAGGTATAGTTTGAGAAGAAAATAAAAAGTTTTGAGATACTATTATATCCCTTTAATTAAGAAGAACACTATACTTGATAGTAGTCCAAAATTCACTGCTGTCTTTGGTGGACATGTGAAGGTGATTAGAAATCTGACCAAGTCTTTTATGCCACTGGCATTGATCTAATGCAGGTAAGATGCAATACAGTGTTTTATGAAGAGATGTTATCTCAACAGGCACCTTCCTTTGGAAATGTGAACAGTTATTCAGATCATATAGTTCTTGTGGTCTTGCTAGAGGAGTATAGATACTCCCTATCATTCTTTGTATTTACATTATCTAAAGTACATTGGAAAGTATCAGCAGGTGTGTTCTTTTTGTTCTAATTGTAATCTGAAGTCTTGCGGTCTGTGCCAACCCAGTTTTGATGCTGATTAGTTATGAAGTAATTTTCTCCTTTCCAATTCCTTAGTGTCTTTCCACATCAGGGAACAATATCCCAGTAAGTTTGTCATAAAAATTGAATATCATTTATTTTACAATCACGTAAGTTTATTTTCTCCATGTCAACCCTTTTATGGATTGCCTTTGAATGGATTGATTATTCAGAATGCCAACTATTGAAGACCATTACAACATATTTTTACTAGAAGTCAAAAGAGTCATCAAACTATATGTACCAATAACAACTCCCAAAACAAAACAAAAAACAGATTACCCATAACAATAAGGAAACTCCAATCCAAAAAGAGATCACTCTGGCAGAAAAACAAATCTGGTCATGTTGCCAACTTCAAAAGCCGATACAAAAATTTATGCCACCAGATAAAGACTGAATGCACCAATTATCACATTAAACAAATCTACGCACCAATTCCACCCGTACTTTTTACAATTTTGTAAACAACAAACTAGAAGACTCAAGGTCCATCCCACCCCTGATAGGACCTAATGGTAAAGACTGCAATGACGACACAATTAAAGCCAACATCTTTAACACATTCTTTGGCTCAGTATTTGTAAACAGCAATGGATCATGCCCAGTATTTCCTAGCCGAACCACAGAAAACTACAATGATCTAATACATATCGATTTTACAGAAGACAATGATGAAAAAGCACTATGCAATCTAAAACCATCTCTATCTATTGGACTGGACGGAATATGTGCCTACTTCTTAAAAAAGCTAACCACTGCCATAGCCGAACCTCTTAAGCATAATCTTTGAAAAATCTTCCAGCTCCTTGCCTAACCTATGGTCACAAGCCACAGTCATCCCCATCTTCAAAAAGGAAGACCCCAGCCTAGTTGAAAATTAGAGACCAATCTCCTTATGCTGCGTCACCTGTAAAGTCATGGAATCAATTATTAACCAATCCATTATCCTCCACTTAGAGACAAACAACCTACTCTCTAATAAACAATTTGGTTTCAGAAAAAAACTATCCTGTAATCTGCAACTCTTACACTGCAAAAACCTATGGACTACACAACTCGATCAGGGCAAAACAATAGATGCAATCTACATAGACTTCTGTAAAAGCCTTTGATTCAGTGGTACATGACAAACTACTCCTAAAACTAAAATCTTATGGTATCTCTGGACACCTGCATAACTGGATAGAAGCATTCCTGTCAAACAGACAACAAATGGTCAAAATTGGGAGCATCCTATCAAATTCTGTACCTGTCCGTAGTGGTGTCCCGCAAGGGAGTGTTCTAGGACCAACTCTCTTCATACTCTACATAAATGACTTCTGTGATCATATTAAGAGCAACTGTGTTTTCTTCTTCCTAATTGTTTTCGTGAACTCCACACTTTCACGCAAAGTTACACCCATGGTTCTTAATTTTCATTAATCACAGGAGGTTTACACCTGCCTCTAAGCATTGTACACAGTATACCAACTCAGATACACTTTCTTCTATTAACATAATAACTTCCCCGGGGGGGAAGAGGGAGATTAGAAGGAATTTCTTTTTCAGGATCCTTAACAAACATTCCGTTTCGGAGCCCCATATTCCACCCAAGACTTTTACTCCCTCCTTTAACTGTTTCCTTTAACAAAAACACTGTACTTCCAAGAGGAAGATGTAGTCATGCACACATCACCGTCAATTAATCAAGGAGGGGTAGATCACCCAGTGAGACTTAACTAAGTACCCCTTATGTTCTAGTACTCACCTGGGCACCAGTGCCTGGTCTGTTTCAGCTCCTTTTCAGGGTCTCCAGTAGTCCATTTGAAGAGCAAATCCACAATCCACCCATGGAGAAGGAGCTCTCTCATACCAGCCACTGAAAACAGCGTGGGCACCCCCCTGGTCTGCAGATAGCTCACCTCAGCCAGTGGTAAATTGGATGTCCTTGAGCCCCACATTGGGCGCCAATTGTGATAAAAATCTACCATTTGGGTATTAAGAGATCTGAATACTGGGGAATACTGAAGCTTTTGCAAAAGGGAATTCTGCCCTTGGCAGAAGACCTGGTTCCCAGGAAGGCTGGGGTTTATATATTCAAATATACAGTCTCTGCCCCTTTCCTGGCTTCTGAACTACACACACACACACACACACACACACACACACACACACTTTATACAAAACAATAGAGAATTCTTACGTAATATTCCAGTAAATTATCTTAGGTTAACACAGAGGTTAAAAATGGTGTTACCATTGCTTTATAATTTCACAGGTATAATTTTACATATCACACACTCTCCCTCTCTCTTTCTTACGCTCTCCCTCTCCCTCCCTCCCTTTCTCTCTTCCCCTCCCTCTCTCTCACCTCTCTCTCCTCTCTCTCTCTTCTTCCTCTCTTTCTCTCCTGTCTCTTTCTCTGTGTCTCCTCTCTCTTTCTCTTCTCTCCTCTCTGTTTTTCTCTCCTCTCTCTGTCTCTCCTCTCTCTTTTTTTAATCAAGTTTTTTATTTATTCTACTATAATCATCAGTACGTAAACAGTGTGGCACCTAATTATCATACATTTTGATGCAAACAGAAATAACAACATTAATCACACCCCTTACATTCATCACACTTAATAATTCTAATATTGATGCACATATTTATAATAATTTATGACCCTTCATTGTTTAATTTCAATACAAACATGACTACAGTTACATATCCATCTTTCTTGTTGAAATTCATATCACATTATTACTTATTCTATTTTCTTTTAAATATTCCCAAATATTATATTCATTGAACCTATTTTATCAAATTGCAGTTCATAACTTAACTTATTTCATTTTTAAAAAAATATTCTCATATCTTCCTTTTACAATATTGTCTAGGATTCTTATTTCTTTTCTATATTCATTATACATATTACTTTTATCTGTCACATTTGCAATTTTATCACATACTGTTCATTTATTATTTAATAATTCCATCCTTATTCTATTAGTTAAAAAGGTGTCCCCTTTGGTTGTCAATTCGAGCTTACCACCTATTTGCCTTGGGCTTTCCCTCCATTTATTCCCTTTAATTCATTATAATTACCTCATTCTTCATTAATAACAATATTACCCTGTCTACTATATGTCGTATGTATGTATGTATGTATGTATTTTTCAGATCAGATTCTGCATGGTATTCTTTCTCTCAATCACCTAGTAAATCATTTATATATTGCAAAAATATTAATCTATTCAATTAATTATAAAAATCTTTCCTTCAATTCCTTATATCACAACACATTACCTTGCAGAATCTTCTTTCCTATTATTCTTTTATCCATTGTCTCTCATCCTCTTAACTCTGTAATTTCTTTACATTCTTGTTTGTTTCCTGTTTCTCTTTTTTCTGGTCCTTTCTCTTAATTCTCCTTTTTCCCATTATTATTTCCCTCCATTTCTCATTCCAATCATTTATTTTATCCCCCTCCCTCTTTCGATTTTTCTTCTGTAATTCCTCTTCTGCTTTTTCCCTTTAACTTTCTGAACCAATCCCCCTTTCATTATTATATCAAATCACAAATTTTTAACTTTAATTCTTCTTTCCCCCTGTTTAAATGGTCGTTGTTCCACTTGATCTTCAAGACTGATTTCCTCTTTATTTGACTCTTTCCCCTTCTGTTTCTCTTTGCTCTTCAAACTGAGTTGCCATTTCTAGTTTTTGTAATATATTGTTGCACATTTCCAGATTTATTTTCATCATTTCTTTCATACCTTGTAGATCCAATCTCATTTCTACAAATAGTTCAACCATTTTTTAGGCTGCGCCTTTCACCCCCTTTCTTTGATAATTATTCAATCCAAACATCCAATAAATTATTTCAACCAGCGTCTTTTATATTTAATTTCAGCAATCAATGTCCATTAGTCTTTGTTTCCAGGTTCCTTCTATTGGTTTTTCCCAAAGTCACCAGATAGTTCCAAAGCAATTTCTTCAGATATCTTCCCCTTTGTAATATTCTAATATTTCACTTTTCAGGGTTTTTCAGGGTTTTGTTTCATTTTAATGGAGTTCCTCTTATTTTCTTTTACGTTCCAAGTCAATTTTAAAAAGACTAGACACTCTCCGGTGAGCTCTCCTTGGGGCTCTTTGCTACTCCTTTTCTTTCTTCTTGGCAACTTTTTGGAAATCCGGGCTGGCTGAAGAGTGAGTCCGAGCAGCAGCAGAGGCTTCCCTGAAGACAACCCTTCTACTCCTTCTCCTCACACGACCTCAAGTTAGCGGCCTGACTAGGCCAAATTGCAACAAACGTGTGCAGGGTGGGCAGGTTGACCAGCTGACAGGCAAGTGTCTTTGGTGAGGACATTCCGGCTTTCTCTGAGCCCAACTTTTTCTGGTGGGCGTGCGAGCTTTGGTGGGGCCAACCCTCTTTTCTCGCTTCCCTGAACTTCTTTAATCAAGTGACCGAGGCATGCCCAGCACCATCAAGCATTGGAAGAAGCTCCCGTAAGACCTAGCAAGAGATGAGATCCATCCGCTTCTCCATTCCCCACCATCGCCCTTACCTTCTCAGGCCAGGCGAGGAGTGACTGGGTGGGGAGGGGAGACGGGTTGGATCAGCCAATTCAGAAGTTTATCTGTTCAGCAGGGAGCCGCAACAGAGAGATCAAAGAGCCACATGTGGCTCCAGAGCCGCAGGTTGCCGACCCCCAATCTAATCAGAGCAGAAATTCAGTTGAAAAATATCAATATAATACATGGTTTTCCAGAGCTCCCAAATACCTACTATTCTCATGGGATGATTTGCATTAAATTATTTGAGTCTATGTAGTCACTAGACTGAGGGCTTCCAAAATAAAGCTATAAGAGGAGAGAGAGGGAAGGTGGAATAGAGAGAGAGAATTATAAAGCAGTAAAACTCTTATTTATAATTTTTTTCCAGGGTCTGATTGTGAATTTAACTCTTGCTCAAGATATCCTCTTTGATTGGGAGATATATCCCCTGGACATTGACAGAGCAGTACAAGGAGGTTTCAATCATAGGATATCTGGAAAAAATGTATCAACATATGAAGGGCCAAGTGTTTATACTGGCAATTTTTCCATTCCTAGTGGAATTCCAGATTTGCCTCAGGACACCTATCTCAAATTTCCAGGTTGGACAAAGGTACTATTTCTTTTTTCATAGAAAGTTCATGTATTACTTCAAAATTCATAACAGACTTAAAATACTTATCATCAATCTCATTTATAGGTAAAGTGTAAAGCATCTTAATTGCAGTATGTTGACAGTATTGGGATTGTTAATTTCCAGTGCTAGGATTGAATAGCTGCTTATAATATAAATATTTAGTAGGTCAGCCACAAGGATTGATAAAGTTGGCAATGTACAACAAAGCAATTCAGGCTGTTATTGACATTACAATTATATGCTGTCTGATAATCTATCTCTTGCAATTGATGGACTTGTAGATGCTACTGGCTGAATTGTGTTAATATCAGTTAATGGATTCGTGGTATTTTTAGTACTTGCCTCACATGTGCAGATTAATATTGAAATTCATAATCTGCCTTCCACACATATGTTCCAGTGTCCAAGACTTATGTATCCATTTGATACATTAATATTTAATAGCTCTCATAACATAATGGTTTTTACAAATTTTCACTTGAGAATATCAATGATTGGAATGCACAAATTGTGAAAATTAAAAAAGTTATTTGGTCCATTATTTCTAATATTTTCTAAGATTGATATCAGCACACTTTCTACTTTAACATTTCACACTGTATTACATGGGCATTTTCCTTCCAACATCTTTGATTCAGATTTTATCAACAACATAATTATGGCATTAAGCATTGTTAAATAACATCCTTCTAGGCAATTAAGAATGTTAAACAATTCTGTGACATGAATATAGGCAATGTTATTCTATCCCATGATGGTTTTTCAGGATTCCATTCTGGTATCAATTCTGATAAACTTGCATATGACATTGGTGGTATCCTTGGGAAGCATTTCTTATGATATCTGAACTATTTTTCTGTATTATTTTAATCAACAGAAAACCCCAGTGGAAAAGTTAATCTCTTTTCAATTGAATCTGTGTTGTTCTATCCCTTGTTCTTCATGTGTTCTAGTTTTATTCTTTTAGCACACATGAGATTTTTAGTGTATAATAAAAAGTGACAACATAACATAACATAACATAACATAATATAACATAACATAACATAACATAACATAACATAACATAACATAACATAACACACAACCCTTTGTCAGATTATCTTTTGGCCATGTGCATCATATTTTTTCTGGAGAACATCTGTCATCATAAGAGTTACAACTGACTTGATGGCACCTTATTTCCTATTAACTAATTTGAGAGATTATCATGCAACTTCATAGAACTATACAGAAAACACTGTTCAGTACTCCTCTCTCTAGTAAGAGCTGACACTGGATTATTTTTAATAGATTATTTTTAATAGAGAGAATATTTGTAGCTCATGGTTGAACTGTGGAGTCCTTGGCTGTTTGCTTGCAGATCAGAGTAGACATTACCTGACTAGATAAGTGTCAGGTTACCTGACTAGATAGTGAGTATTACCTGACTAGATAGTGAGTATAGGGTTTGCTCCCCATTCATATACAGTAGCTAGCCTTGTTGGTGGAAATGTATTTTCTTCTAAGTATTTCCTTGATTAAGCTTCTTTTTCTGCTTGATTGTTTGAGTGGTGATAATTATCGATGTTGGTTGCTTGCTTGAGGGGATGTGTTTTGATCCTTTTTCCTTCCTTTTTAATGTTTCTTTTGAATAATGCTTCTTTTTTTCTTTTTAAATATATATATTTTTTAAAAATATACATCCATATTGTGTGTGAACAGAGGTGGTTCTGAGTATTGTTCACATTAATCCAACTCATAGTAACAATGTTAGTAATCTCTATCACATTTATCAAATTTAGGTAATCCTCATTATGTTGTTTAAACATACATAAAAAACAAAAAAATGCCTAACATATATAAACTTCTAATCTTTCAAATTTAAGTAATCCTTATTATATTGTTTAAACATACATGCAAGGAAAAAAGCCTAATATCACATTTATAAAATTTAAGTAATTTTCATTATATTGTTTAAACATACATAGAAAAAAGAAGCCTAATATCTGTAAACTTCTAATCTTTCTATTATTTTTATTTATTCTATAAAAGTTTATATTCTACTGTGTTTCTCCAACAATACGGCCTCCCCCAATAGGAAGTCCCAGCATGTTTTATCAGCATAAAATCAAATTAAGCCCCTCCCCCCAAATTAAGGCCTATATTAAACATGTGAAATGGAGGGGAATGGCGGGGGGCTTGCTGTTAGGAAGTATTTTTGTTGCATACCCGGATATGGTGCTGCCTGCGTTGACTTTGGCATTGGTGGGGCCCTTCGTATCAGGAGACCTTCCGCCACCGTTGCTTTCCCTTCTTCCCATGCTGCCATGGCGTTTAGAGCAACGCCGTGGTGTTTGGCGCAGCCACGCGCAGCCAGCCAGGGCTCCTCCCTGCAACTGGAGCCCGGTGGAGACACTTGGCTTCAGGCGCTCCTGTTGCCGCCTTCCCTTCGCCTTCAAAGGCAAAGCCAATTCTTTTAAAAACGACGCCCTACTACCGGTATGACAAAGCCTCCCCTGCCCAAGAGGGCAGCCCAACCCCACATGGGGAGGTGAATCCCTGCCTGGCACCGGGCAGAGCACGAAGAGCTTCTCCTGGGGTGCCCAGTGCAGCTGACAGGCGGGCCCTCCTGCCCAGCAGCGGAGCTCTTGCCAAGGCAATGAGTGCCTCCCTGCCGGGCACTCCGCAGTGATCCGTGGACAGGGAGGGAGGCGACGGCGACAGCCTGCGCCACCTCCTCCTCTGAGCTGAGCACCACCGAAACAGCACCTCTGCCTGATGCCTGTGCAGCTGCAGAGTTTGGAGCTGCCAGTGCATTTGGAGCTGTGTGGGATGGAGATGGGCTGGGCGAGGGGTGGAAAGGACAGGCGGCTTCGGGCTCTCTCCGCCGGCCCTGCCGGCCAGGGAAGCAGCACTGCCATCGCCTCGCCTCCCTGTCCGTGGATGGGTGGGCGCTATCACTGCCTTGGGTGGCCTCTCCTGGTGGCCCCTTCAGGTTCGGGCCGGAGGGACTTGGGAAGGAAGCCAAGCTCGGGTTGGTCCAGCTCTTTTGCTTGGCAGGCGGGCGCGCACCCGCAGCTCACTTTCCTGGCTCTGCCCAGCCCACACAGCTCTGGCATGGCCCTGGTGGGATGAGAGGAGGGTCCAGCGGGAGGCGCTCACTGCCTTGGCAAGAGCTCCGCTGCCGGGCAGGAGGGCCCGCCTGTCAGCTGCACTGGGCACCCCAGGCGAAGCTCTTCACACTCTGCCCGGCGCCAGGCAGGGATGGCAGCTGGGCGCTTCTCCCGGGGTGGCCCGATCCTGAGCTGCGGCCCCAGGAGATTCGCCTCCCCGTGTGGGGTTGGGCTTCCCTCTCGAACAGGGGAGGCTTTGTCATACTGGTAGTAGAGCGTCATTTTTAAAAGAATTGGCTTTGCCTTTGAAGGCGAAGGAAGGCGGTGACAGGAGCACCTGAAACCGAGTGTCTCTGCCGGGCTCCGGTTGCAGGGAGGAGCCCTGGCTGGCCGCACGTGGCTGCACCAAACGCCATGGCATTGCTCTAAACGCCGCGGCAGTACAGGAGAAGGGAAAGCAACGGTGGCGGAAGGTCTCCTGATACGAAGTGCCCCACCAACGCCGAGGTCAACATCCAAGCCGTCACTGCCCGCCCACCTGAGGATGCAAGGGGAGGGAATTAAGTCACCCCCAAAAAGACGGCCTAGCCATTTTTTGGGGGGCCAAAAAAAAGAAGGGCCCGGCCTTATTTTGTGAGAAACACGGTAATGTTTCCCCTATCTAATTTTATTTCTGCCTCTTTCAGCTTACAATCAAGCTACTTTAATATTTAAAGGGCAATTCTTTCTATTCATCATCTTATCCTCTGTTGAGCTTCAATTCTTATCCATTTTTTAATTTGCCTCCCCAACTCCTCATCTTTATCTCTATCTTCATCTATATCTTTCTAGTTCATTCTAACAATTTCTCCCAGTACAATCTTATACTGCCAGTTCTCCCAGATGTCTGCCCATTTCCCAATCTCCTTATCAAAGGTATCTTCCTGTCCTTGTCGATTTGTCTGTTTTATTTTTTTCGGTCTTTCTTCCTTTATTAGCTGATTTGTCAGTCCTATTTTTTGCACCAGTCCTTGATTTATTTGTTCATGTGGCCAATTTATCTGTTCTTTCTGCTCCTTTTGCTTGCCATTTGTCTGGTCTTTCTCTTTGTCGAGCTTTTGCTTCATATGCTGATTGTTCTGATCCATATTGTTTCCTTGTTTGTATTCAATTTGCTGGCTTGAGTAGTCCATTTCATCCAATCTTTCTGTTGCTTCCACCAATTCATGGGCAGTTTGATCTTTATTCATTGTTCTTTGCAAAATGTTTTCCATTTTCTCACCTATACCATCAATTGAATCATTAATATTTTGGAACAATAAAGTCATCTCATTAAAAAAATCCTCTTATTTCCACAGCTGTTCCTTCAACTCCAATCATAATAGTGATACAAATGGAATAAACAATAAAATCTCACTCTAGTTCAGAAAGAGTCTAAAACTATAGGAGTATAGTTTATTCTCCAATCATTAGTAAATGGCACACTCCTCTCAAGTTTCCATGCTACCTTTTTCCCAGCAAGTATTAATTTCAATCAAAAATAATTTCTTTCAAAACAAAGTCAATTATTTAGATAAGCCAGTTCCAGCATTTGCTCAATACTCTAATAGTCCAAATATTTTCCAAGTTATTTAAGTCTGCTCTTTGTTTTTAGTCTTTTGTTCTGGTTTCCCAAAGTCTCTTTTATACAATGTCTTTCTTATTTCCACCTCTGGTAAGTATAAGGTGATAAACAGTTAAAAGTCACAGCTACCAAATATCAAATATTTATTTCCTCCTCTGTGAATTTCGAGGAGTCTAGGAGTCACTTTTCCTTTTGTCAGTAGATGGTGGTCTCGACTTACTATATGGCATAGATCTCTTTATCCAAAGTATTTTTTTGCTGCTTAAACATGTATATTTTTAGAATCTCTTCTCTAGGATTTTTTTGTTTTCCTTGGGGTAATTTTTAAGGAAAAAAAGAATCATCTCACCCAGCAACAATCTCTGTTCACTGTTCTCTTTGCTCCCGTACTTTCTTATGTGTTCTGATTGTCCCTGGCTTCATGGCAGCCATATTGACTGCTGCTGCTCTTCGTCTTTTGATGAGGGGGATTTTCCAAGTCAGGGAGGAGAAATGCCCCCTCCTCAACCTGCAGGGTGCCCCCCTTTGCTTCACCACCCCTACAGGGTGGCTATGGCTGCTTTCAGAGCCCTCCAGTGGGGAGAGCTCAGAGCGGGGCCAAGGGGCTGCGGAGCTCATGGTCCTCATTTCCGATGCTACTGGAAATACAGCCGGAAGTCCTGAATAATGCTTCTTGATCTAGGATGCTTACAGTTTTCAAAGAAAAAAGGAAACGGACTTCCTGTACAACATAGTCCATGGATATCCTTGCAAATTTAGCAGAAAATGTCTGGTCTGTCAAATATTTACAGCACATCTAACACAGGCTATAAAAAGGATAATACTGCCAAACATCAAAAACATCTCAGAACAACCACAGATTATCACAACCACATGGCATCAACATAGCATGCAAACTAGCTAAATCCCTCCAACACATCTTAAACAAAAGACCCAGTAGTCCAAAAAGAAAATACAGGGGTCATCTACAACTTAAAGTCTTACATAGGTCAGATAGGCAGAAGACTAATTAAATGAATCCATAACCACAAGTAGCAGTCAAAAGACACAATGAAAGTTCCTTAATCTCACAATATATGGACAGAATCGACCATAATTTCAATTGAGAAAATGTGAGCATCCTAGACAAAGCTAAATCCAAAAATAGATAGGAAATCAATTCAGACAAATCAGCTATTGGTATCAATCTGGTACCCAACTGGATACCTGTAGGATCCATAAGCAAGGCTTGTATAAGACTCTTTTTACATTTTTCTTTACTTCACAACAACTGGAAATTTCACCTTTGATGTAGAAATGGGATATAGTCATCCCGGATTAATTTATCTTTTCTTTGTTCTCTCTTTAAGGTCAGCTAAAGTGCCATGTTTTGGGGCAATGAAGGTTAGGTTGTATACGTAGATCTTTATTGAAGTGCAATCTTAGAATTTTTGTCATCAATTTGTTTTTGAAATATGAGAGTCAGATTCACAATGAATATAGTAATGGAAACAAGTAAGCCTTTTTTGCAGAGGTCATTTTAAATTCGGGATTTTCTTCTTTTGGGGACAATTGCTATTTACAGTTTCTACTTTTGATTTTTTTATGTATTAAATAGTAGAGAATGCTACATATTTTAGCTTAATGCTGCAAAGGTCTTTTTCTCAGTCTCCTGTCTCGTTCCCCCCACATATACGCATGCACACACACACACATACAAAACAGATTAGCAAGGGCAATTTTGCCAAAGATAATTTTGATAAGAATGTTCTAAGGTTGAAACTTATTTAACACTTTGTGGAATGTGATTTATCATATCTCTAGAACTGTCTTAAAAAGTTTTTTACTTTTTAAAGACATAGAAAAATGCATAAACAGAATGAATTGACAAAAATTAAAAATATGATTTGTAGAAGCAGTTTGCACCATAACTTGGTTGAATTCGTTTTTTAAACTGTTCCACTTTTTCCTAATCAGCATAATATCCTTCAGTGATTCCAAGAATGCATGTTAGCATAGAGGTTAAGCAGATTACCAGATGGATTTCATTTCTGTGTAGGATGTGAATTGAACTCCAATTAATCAGTGCCTTTATGGGCACTTTCCATCACTCCAAGTCCCAACTTCCTCTTGCTTCAGTGAGTGGATCAGTGTTTCTCGTTGACAACTTGGGGGTGTGTGGACATCCTGGTTGTGGAATTGTGGAATCTGAAATTTACACATCTTAAAGTTGCTAAGGTTGAGAAGCTTTATCCATAGATTGCTCATTTGGCTTCCTGAGCATATTTGAAGCTGTATCCAGTAGTGCCCCACAAAATCACAGATTTTCAGTTTAAGTCACAAATTGACTTCTATGGACATAAGTGGTTAGTAAAGTAGGTATGCATAAGTGTACTAACGTGCCTATCGTCTCTTTCTTTGTATTTTTATTTTTTATTATTGTTCTTGTTTTTGTTTGACAAATTCTAATTAAATAAATAAATACATTTTAAAAAATCCTACATATATTCCTCTGGCTGCTTGTTTAATAAATGCTCCAAACCCAAATTCTTATGTCACTATTGGGGTGGGGAATTTTGACTTCTTAATTAGAATTTTGTTGGATTTGATTTCATATAAATGTTGCAATAAGGATAGCTAAAATTGTATTTTTTTCCTTTGCAGGGACAAGTCTGGATTAATGGCTTTAATTTAGGACGCTACTGGCCATCCCTTGGCCCTCAATTAACATTGTTTGTGCCTAAAGATATCCTTGTTTCATCTTCTCCAAATAATATTACCATTCTGGAGCTGGAGAAATCTTGTGGCATCCAGAATTGTTTAGTGGAATTTGTGGATAAGCCCATCCTCAATAAAACTCTTGATTATGAAGGCAATTTTGAGAAACTGTTCTCTAATGATTTGTGGCTGAATCCTATATAATTCTGCTTGATTTACTGATTGTTGAGCCCATCAAAATACTCAGATTCAAATGCTTGGTTCTAAGAGATTCTTAACTTCATGAAAACGAACATATCTTCTGCGTTTCTAAAGTAGTCATTTTATATTGATGAAGTCTCAATTCTATTTAATTGATTTTTCCATATATTAAATCAAAATGTTAATTAAAAGTGTCTGGGTGCTATTTTAACACCCAAATTTAATTGGATATTCTTAGATGTACCACACTGTGTTTTCCTTGGACGATTATAGCTTTTCATATTTGGTTCTGGAATATGTTAATATTTTTGTAAAATATTTTTATATATTTGTCTCTGGTAAAATTGATGAAATTTTTAATACTGCATCCATCATGGTTCCCCTTCATCATAAATGTCAGAAAATAAATGCAAAATTGCCAAAATTATAATGCACAACCAAATTCGTATAAAGTCCTCAATCACAAAAATTGTTGGCTATTTTAAATTATTTTATTATACTATTAAAGTATACTTGTTTGATTGTATCACAGAAGGTGAAATTATCTAGCCATTCTGGTGAATCCTCTCAATAGTTTACATGCTCAGAATGATCTACATTGCAGATTTTTGAATTGTCAGAAGCAGAACTGGTTCATGATGTTCCAGACATGGCTACAGCCCTTAAATTAGCCATGGCAAAATTATTTTTATATATGGGTCAGTTAGTCACCAGGAATCAAACTTGCCTTGAGAAAAGTCTATTGCATATGCATAAGCCTCTGGTTTCTATTGGCGCCCTTAACTTTGTTAAGGAAGCTGTTCTACCCTTATATGAACGTTAATTATTTGTGGACAAAATGTGGGGAAAATTTAATTTAACCCAAAAGCTGATTTTACATACCCTGCCTCTATTATTTTATTGTTCCACTGTTCTTTGATTCCCATACTGTTTTTCACAGTAACCTCAAAGGATTTTGTTTTAATCTGATAGTCAAAAGTGAACAGGATTTGTAGCTTTCCATTAAATGCTTACTACTCCCTCTGTGTCATTTCTCACAGAGAATTATTGTTTCCTCTTGTCCATTAAAATAAATAAAACAGTTACCTGCAAAAAATTTTCTTCTATTAGTCTTTCTGTGTACTTTAGAATCAATTTTGTTCCTTTCTTTTCTATAGACTTCCTTCAACTTACTATACTTTTATTTCTGGGTACACCATTTGGGAACTTTATTTCTTTCATAAACACTCTATTGCGATCTCACAAAATCAGTGCAGGCTTATAGTTCCTGGAAGCTATCATGATGTTTAGTCTTAACAAGCAAGTTATTCCTTCATGGAAACAAAAATACATGCTTCCCTCAACAAAAGTACATGCTTTCTCCAGTGTTTGCCATAACAAATATAGAAGATGAAGTGAGTCTTCAAACATGATCTACATTAAGGTGTGTGCTCATCTGATGCACCAGGAGTCTTGTGTAAAATGAGTGAAATTGCTCTGCATACAGATTTGAATCTGGGCAGCAATTGGTGCTTTACATTTCACAGCCAAAATATATTGGGGATAAAGCTGCAACTAAAATATAAAGCAAGACCAGTGGTGAAAAGCATTTAACTAGAAGTAGGAGGTACTGAGTTCTAGTCCTTTTGAGCAGGTTCTCTTAGCTCTGGGAAAGAAGCAAATAGCAAACTGATTCTGAACATATTGCTAAAGAAACTAGGGACTTGTAGTTGCCAGAGTCAAAGACAGAAAAAAAGTATGAAATATATGGCATGCAAATATGTGCTTATATACAGTGTTCAAAGCTTGGGGAACAAAGGGGGTGAACTAGAAGCAATAGTACACAAAGACAGACATGACATAGTTGCCATTATAGAAACCGGGTGGAGTGAAACCCATGACTGGAATGTACTGGTGGATGGATATAAATTGTTCAAAAGAAACAGATCAGCATAAAGAGGAGGTGGAGTTGCGCTATATGTAGAGATCACTACATATCTACAGAAATGCACATGATCAAAGAAAACCACTCGAGAATGTATATAAAAGGGGGGGAAAGTGACATCGCCATATGTGTATATTACAGGCCACCCAACCAATCAGAAGAAACAGATGAACTCTTTGCCAATATTTGTTTCTTTTATTTTTCTTATATGTATCCATATATTCATAACTATGTTTTTACTTATACCTATCATCTTGTAAGCAATTGACAAACCAAATAAATAAATAAATAAAAATATCCATATGATGTTCATCCATCATGTTCGAAGAGGACCTTGACATCTAACTGGTTGTGGACTCTCCACAGTGTGTTCGCAGGTGGCTAATAAGGCCCATACAGGCATGGAATGTTGGGCAGATATGTGCGCACCATTGTTGCAGCATTTGTAGTTCTGGCTTTGCGGAGTGCTTGCTTTTTTTGTGCTGTAGTAGTTCTTTTGTCTTCAAATGCTGGCAGCCTTGATGGATCAATGTGCGCCATGCCAATTGATCTTGTACCAGGGTTTCCCAGGAGGTGGTGTTGATGTCCAGGGACTTGAAGGAGGCTTTCAACATGTCTTTGTATCACTTCCTTTGTCCCATTTGTCATTGCTTTCTTTGAGACAGCTCACCATAGAGGAGCTGTTTAGGGATGTGATGATCTGGCATCCTTGCAACATGGCCTGCCCAGCAAGTCTGGGCTTTCATCAGCAGGGTATGAACTGATGGCAAGCCTGCTCTGGAGAGGACTTCTGGGTCTGGCACCTTGTCCTGCCACTAGATCCTCAGAAGTCTGCAGAGGCAGGTTGTATGGAAGTGGTTCAATTGCCTAGTGTGTCTCCTGTATACAGTCCAAGTCTCACTGGCATACATTAGGGTAGTTAGCACTACTGCTCGGTAGATTTTGAGCTTTGTAGCAAGGCTTATTCCACATCTTAAACTTTAAAAGATCTGATTTTAATAAACTCAGAGCCTAGGAAAGATTCCATGGATGAAAATACTAAAGAGGAAAACCACTCAAGAAGCATGGGAAATTCTGACAAATGCGATCATAAAAGGCCGGTCCAGCACAATACCACTTAAAAAGAAAAACAAATACAAGAAGAAACCAGCATGGCTGCACAAAGATCTCTCTGACGAACTGAAAGACAAAAGGACAAGACCAGAAAATAGAAAGAGAGACACATAACCAAGGCTGATTATCAGCAGATAGTTGGAACATGCAAAGATGAAGTCAGGAAAGCAAAGGCTCAGAATGAACAAAGACTTTCAACAAAAAAAATAACAAAAATAGTTTCTTCCAACATATTAATAACAAGAAAAAAGTCAAGGAAATATTAGATTCACTAAAGAATGAAGATGGCAAGGAAGTAATAGGCAGTAGGGAGAAAGCAGAACTGCTTAACTCATTCTTTGCATCAATCTTCATGCAAAAAGAAATTATCACCCAATATACAAAAAGAAAACCTACTGTAAAAGAAACAAGAAATAATGGCAAGGAAATGATAAGAGAACACCTATATGACCTTGATGAATATAAAACATCAGGACTGACAGATTACACCCCAGCGTTCTGAAGGACCTGGAAGATGTTATCTCAGAACCATTGTATCATATCTTTTAAAAATCCTGGAGCATTGGGGAAGTGTCTGAGGATTGAAAAAGGGCTAGTGTGGTTCCCATCTTCAAGAAAGAGAAAAAGATTCTGGAAAAGATATTTTTTAAAAAAACAGGTCTTTGAACAACTAGAAGAAAATAAAATTATAACTAGTAGCCAGCATGTATTTGTTAAAAACAGATCATGCTAAACCAATGTTACTTCATTCTTTGATAAAATGACTACATTAGTAGACCAGCAAAATGCTATGAACATAGTGTACTTAGATTTCAGGAAAATCATTTGGCAAAGTAAACCACAACCTACTTTTTGGTAAGCTAGGAAAAAATGGGATAGGCAGCATCACCACCAGATGGATTTGTAGTTGGCTGATAAACCATTCTGAATGAGTAATCCTTAATGCTACCCTATCCATATGGAGAGAAGTAAGCAGTGGATTATCCAAGGCTCTGTCTCAGGGCCCAAAACCCTTCAATATCTTCATAAATGTCTTAGATGAGGGAATAGAAATTTGCAGATGACACTAACCTGGCAGGAATAGCTAACACCTCAGAAGACCAGCTCAGGATCCAAAAAGATCTTGACAAACTTGAACAATGGATCCTATTCAACAAAATGAATTTCAATGTGGAGAAAAGCAAAGTTTTACATTTAGGCAGGAAAAATCAAAGGTATAAGTACAGATTAGGAGAGACCTGGCTCAAAAACAGTAACTGTAAGAAGGATCCTGGAGTCCTAGGATCACTTGAATATGAGCCAGCCATGTGCAGCTGCTGCCAAACAAGCTAATGCAATCCTGGGTTCCATAAACAAAGGCACAGAATCAAGATCATTTGAAGAATTAGTATTGCTTTATAAAACCCTAGTAAGATCACACATGGAATACTGCAACAAATGTTGGTTACCATACCACAAAAAAGATGTTGAAACTTTGGAAAAAGTTCAGAGAAGAGATGATCAAGGGCCTGGAGACTAAAACATATGAAAAACGGCTGCAGGATTTGGGTTTGACTAGTCTAAAGAAAAGAATTGGGGTGACATGATAGCAGTATTGACATGATAGCAGTATTTGAGGGGCTGCCACAAAGAAGAGGGGGTCAAATTTTCTACAAAGCACCAGAGGGCACAACAAGAAACAATGGTTGGAAACTAATCAAAGAAAGAAACAACTTGGAATTAAAGAGAAACTTCCTAATAGTAAGGACAATTAACTAGTGGAGCAGCTTGACTCCAGAAATCGTGGGTGCTCCATCACTGGATGTTTTTAAGAGTCTAGACAGCCACTTATCTGAAATGGTATAGGTTCTTCTCCTTGCCTAGGGGGCTGGACTAGAAGACCTCCAAGGTCCGTTCCAGCTCATTCTATTCTAAATAAAACCTCCAATTGAAATTAGCATTTCCAGGAAATAATAGCATACTTTTCTGACATTGTGAAGAATGGGTGAGGCTTCCAGCTGGGCGCTGCGTTGAGGCGGAGCTGAGGAGCGGATTGCTGCTCTGAAAGGCTCTGATTTTCGCTGTTTGGTGGCTTCCAGGAACATTTTGGACCTCGGAGGGGTAGACAGACGAAAGGGGAAGAACTGGAGATCTCAGGGAGGTGCCACAATCCCAGAGATTACAAGAGAATCCCCCAAAAACCAGCAGCAGAAGAGGGAGATCGTACAGATCAGAACCATAGATGTGGCAGCCCAGCAGCTTAAAGAAGAAGGAAGGAAGCAAAGAGTGGAAAACAGCAAATTGAGTAGTGGAAAGGTGAACTTAAAGATTTCCAGAATACTGATTTATACTACAAAGGGAAATTGAAAATTGAAACTCCAAACCGAACAGTGCAGCGAAGCGGCAGAAATATCAGAAGGAGTGCTAACTAAAGAAATGGCAGTAATTTGTGCTGATTAATGGAGCGCTGAAAACGGAGGAGCTGAAGGGTGAGACAACACCATTTACTTTTACTTTGGGAGTTGAAAAGGGGGTTGTATAACTATATTTTCTGGCGATTGACATTTGAGAACTGTGGGAAGAAAGAGAAAGTGACAGTGACGTGTCCAAGCGAGACAGAGAGATCGGAAGAACAGCTGAGAGTAAAAACTTGAAAAGAGAACAATTGACACTTTAAAAGATTTAAGGAAAGGATTGAGGAAAGAAACCTTATAATTTCAATATTTGTCTGATAACTGTGATAAAGAAAAAAGGAAGAAATAAGATAACTAAGATTTATAAGTGGAACTAGGACTGTGTGGAGAAAAAGAATAAAGGAGCAAGAAGAAGAAGAAGCCAAAATAGAAAGGAGAAATGAAACGGTGGAAGTGACTGTGCAAATTTAAAGAGGACATTTTGAACTCGAACTAAGAACTGTAATAAGGTATTTATCGAAGAAGAAGAAGAAGAAGAAGAAGAAGAAGAAGAAGAAGAAGAAGAAGAAGAAGAAGAAGAAGAAGAAGAAGAAGAAGAAGAAGAAGAAGAAGAAGATCCATGGACATCATTCAACTGATCAATCATAGATGTAACTAAATAATATTGGTAAACATAATCTTAATAGATATATATGTGTTAGAATATTGAGTTAAGAATACTGGTTAATAATTTTTGAATAACTGGACAATTGAAAGTGTGTTGTATAAATATAGAACTCAGACCTTCACATAATAATCATATAGTAAGAAATTGAGGTATTTTTATTCTGAGGTAAGCATATAATTAAGAACTCTAAAGAAATAGATTAATTGATATTTATATATAGATAAGAATTTAATTACTTTAATGAATTGGCTGCTTTAAATTAATTAATTAAGCATATAAGACTGTTGATTTTGTGAGTAAATATATCTGTATTTGATTAATATTGAATTCTCTTAAGTATTGTAATAGTTGAATAAGTTCAATAAGAAAAATAGAAAAAGAGCTGATTGTGATTTTCCATAATAGAATTTTGGTAATTAATAATATAATAATATATGTATTAATATTACTATTGAACTGAAAAGGAGAGGAAAATAGTGCTCTACTAGGGATAGTTGATGGTAGATTGGAAAGAGCTGCTACAGATAGTTAAAATGGCGACAACATCAATTACAAATGTAAAATCAGGAAAGAAAACTACAACAATGATGTCTTTACCTATGGGGCAGAGATCTATAGATGCAATGCTATTGGCAGAAAAAACTAGTTCAGCTCAAAGCCCGCAGACAGTACAGGCAGCGCTCACTATGATGCAGGAAATGATGGCAAAAACCTACGAATTGATAGTGAGGAACCATGAAGATATGAAAACAGAGATGAGAACTGAAATAGGACAAGTGAAAAATGAAATACAAAATTTGAATAGTAAGATTGGAAAGATGCAGGAAAAAGTGATAAAAAATGAACAGAAATTAAATTTAGTAGAGGCAAGAATGGAGATGGTGGAGAAGAAATTAGAGGATTCAGAACAAAATTGGAAAGTGCTCTACTGCGAACTCCGAGATTCGATGGTACACATGGAATTAGAGAAGGCATTATTTCATCTTAGGTTCCAAAATGTTGTGGAAGACAAAAAGGAAGATTTACGTGCAATTATGACAAATTTGATAGCGACGGCTTTACAGAAACCCAAACTGGAAATTGAAAATGATGTAGACGAGGTCTACAGAGTATATACACACTATGCGAGGAGACATAGACCACCCTGAGAGGTTCATATTCAATTTGCGAGGAAGATAACACAAGATCTGCTCTATAGTAAGACCAGAGATGAACCACTTGCATACAAAGATCATGAAGTGGTTACACTGAAACAAATACCTAGGAGAGTCAGAGAGCAGAAAAGGGGCTACCAATTTTTATCAACTCAGTTTATTAGAAATGGTATTCCACTTAGGTGGCTCACCCCAGGGGGGCTTTTAGTTTCATGGCAGGACAAAAAATACAAAATTGATACAATTGAAAAAGCACAGGAATTTCGTGAACGACACCTAGGACCCAAGGAAGAACAAGAAAGTAAAGACGACCTAAATACAAGAAGCCAAGAGGAACAACTCTCTGGAGAAAAATAATCTGATTCACACTCTGAACCTCAAAATCTTAGAGAAGAAGGGGAAGGCAACAGACTAAGAAAAAGAGAGCCTAGAACAAGAAATGAAATGAGAAATGCCTCACACAGTCAGTGACACTGATAGAGAAATCACTTTATTTTCAGTCAATATCAATGGTTTAAATCTATCATCAAAAAGAAAACAGATATTTGAGAAACTTAAAAAACAAAACGCTGACATAACTTGTATCCAAGACGTGCATATTCCAGACAATCAAGCAGACCTCTTAAAGAATATAAATTTGGGTAAAATGTACTCGGCACTTGAAAACAAAAAAAAACAAAAAAAGGGGGGGGGGGTATTGTAGTATATGTAAAGGATTGGTTGCATCATAAACAAATGTACAAAGATCAAGAAGGGAGAATGCTCTTTATAGAAATAAATGTAAATCAGAAAAAGATGTTATTAGTCACAATATATGCCCCGAATACAAACCAAAAAGACTTAAATAATAGTCTTCACCATAAGATAATAGAATTTGAGTATGCTAATGTATGCATTGTAGGAGACTATAATGCAGTCCCAGACAAAGATAAAGATTATAGAACTTCCAAAAAAAAAAAAAAAGGAAAGGAGAATACTCCCTTCGTCTTTTAATAATATGGTAAGAGAACTTAACTTGAAAGATGTGTGGAGAGAATTAAATCCAAATAAAAAAAATATACCTTTTTTTCGAACCCCCACCATTCTTGGTCCAGAATAGATCAGATATGGATGGACCCTGGGTTAATGGAGAATATTGAAAGGATCGAGATTTTGCCAAATCTATGGGCTGACCATAATCCCATTCAAATTAAATGGAAAGGAAAGAGAAAAATTGGAAGATGGACATTTAACAATACCATATTAAGAGATAAAGAATATATTGAAATGATAAAGAAAGAATTGAACGTATTTTTTGAAATAAACAAAAGAGAACATACCTCTCTACAGAATCTTTGGGATATGGCCAAAGCCTATGTGAGAGGTCTAACTATTGCTTATAGTATTAAAAAGAATAAAGAAAAAAGACAGCAACAAAACATATGGAGGGAGAAACTGAAAGATTTGGAAATAAGTAGACAAAAGGATCCAAACAATTCAAACATTAAAAAAGAAACTGATCTGGTAAAACATAAAATAAATTTAAATGTACAGGAAGATTTGGCCCAAAAAATTAAATTAGCAAAACAAAATTATTTTGAAAACGCAAATAAGCCAGGAAGGTGGTTAGCCCATAAAATTAAAAAAGAACTAGAAAAGAGAATGATCGTAGCTCTCCAAGATCAGGAAGGGAAATTATGCACGCAGACCCAAGAAAAGAAAGAAATTGCTAAGGAGTTTTTTATGAAATTGTATAAACAGGAAGAAATACCAGAAGAATCTATTGATCAATATTTGAATGAAATTGCCCGAAATTACTGATGAAGAGAAACAAGATTTGAATAATAAAATATCTATAGAAGAAATTAGGAAGGCAATTGGAACAGAAAAAGCAAATAAAACCCATGGCCCAGATGGAATTCCTTCAGAATTCTATAAGGAATTCCAAGAAACAATAGGGGAGATATTAGTGGGCTTGTACAATGAAGCCCTGGAGAATGCTAACATACCTAACATAACATGGTTGGAAGCATATGTTACCCTTATTTATAAAGAACAATCAGACCCACAAAAAATTCAAAACTATAGACCAATATCACTTTTAAATGTAGATTACAAAATAATGGCCACAATATTGGCAGAAAGATTAAAGAGAGTATTAAGTAGAATTATCCACACTGATCAGAATGGCTTCCTCCCCATAGGCAAATAAAAACAAATACAAGAACCATTATGGATATATTAGAATATTATGAAGTATACTCAACCATGACAATGGCATTGATATTTTTAGATGCCCAGAAGGCTTTTGACAACCTGAATTGGAACTTCCTTATTAAACAACTGATAGGCATGAAATTTGGTGAAAATTTTATAGGATTTATTAAGACAATTTATAACATGCAAACCGCAAAAAATATTAATAAATGGGGAAAATACAGATACCATAAAGATAAATAAGGGAATAAGACAAGGCTGCCTCCTAGCTCCTCTACTGTATATATTGGCAGAAGAGACTCTCTTAGTAAAAATTAGGCAAAATCAAGAGATTAGAGGACTAAAAATAAAAAAAGAGGAATATAAACTCCAGGCATTCGCCGATGATATGGCATTTATATTAGAAGAACCCTTAGAAATGAGCCCTAAACTACTAAGAGAAATAGAAGAATATGGAAAGGTGGCAGGGTTAAAAATTAACAAAGAAAAAACAAAAGTGTTAACAAAAAACTGTACAAAGGAGCAGAAGGAAGAACTAGCAAATAAATTAGGTATGCAGGTGGTAAATAAAGTAAAATACTTAGGGATCTGGTTGACTGCTAGATGTTCATCGGTTAAAAAAGATAACTATGATAAGTTAGTAACGCAAATAGTTAAAAATTTAGATAATTGGGCCAAATTGCAATTATCGCTATTGGGACGTATTTCGATAGTAAAAATGAAAATTTTGCCAAAACTGTTGTTCCTGTTTCAGACAGTGCCAGTCAAGTTGGAAAAGAATTTTTTTGTAGAATTAAACAAATGTATATCTAAATTTATATGGCAGAGGAAAAACCCAGAGTGAAATATAAATTATTACAGGATGCCAAGAAAAAAGGAGGATTTGGCCTTCCAGATTTTGAATTATATTATGATGCTGCTATAGTAAACTGGCTTAAGGATTGGGTTAAATTAGAAAATAGAAGGTTATTAGTATTAGAAGGTTTTGATCTCCAACTTGGCTGGCACGCCTTCATGTGGGATGGAAAATCTAAACAACATTCATATTTCCAAAGGCACCATGGAAGAAATGTGTTGTTTAATATCTGGGGAAAGATTTAAAAAAACCACTCCCCAAAGGTTCCACTGTGGCTATCTACATTGGAAGCAGTCACATGTCCAAATCTATTGGATTATAAAAATATTGTTAGGTATAAAGATTTACTATATGATACTGGAGAGCTTAAAAATAGGAATCAAATACAAATTCAAGGAAAGGAGATAGCATGGTGGCCCTTTGTACAAATACGAACCCATTATAAAAAAGATAGAGAACAATTTGGCTTTAATATGACCCCACAAGAATTAGATAAAATATGGCTTGTAGAGGAAAAGAAAACAATTAGTAAAACATAAATATCTTTTGGATTACAAATTAAAAGAAGAAACAGTTCCAAAATCTATGATAATTTGGGCTAAAAACGTGGGTCATAGTATTGAATAAGATAAGTGGGAACACATCTGGCAAACAAATTACAAATTAACCATGTCAGTCTCATATAAAGAAAACATACAAAATGGTTCATCGCTGGCACCTACCTCCTGCGAGACTGGCTAAGATGTTCCCCAACCTACCACCCAACTGTTGGAAATGTAACTACGCACAAGGATGGACTTGCCCATGTGCAAATTTCTCAAGCCAATCCATCTCCTTTTATCCCCTAAGGGGGCGTGTTAGTCTCATTAATTAATCACTGGCTTGACGCTTCTTTCCCAATTGAGATTGACGTCTCAATCTCCGTCTATTTCTCACGTCAAGCCAAGATCCCTCAAAGTCCTCCTTCTCACTTGAAACCTCTCGCACGTTTTCCTGATTATCTGTTACCGGCTGCTGCGTAATCAGAGAGGGAGATTCGAGGGAGGGAGAGGACTCCGACACCTTCAATAAATTAGGTTCGTCTCTCATAGCTAAGTCCACTTCCTCATCCTGGCTACCTTCAAAATCACTTAATAATGCAGGTTTGAATCTCAGTGCCAGATCTTCTTCACTCGAGCTCACATCTGCTGACGGACCAGATTCAAATCCCGGAGTCACAACAATTTTATATACTATACTTAGATTGGACCGAAGGCGGCATAACTCTAGGTTTTCTATGTCCAGAATTTCGAGTCTGGTGGCATAAGGTATTCTACAACAAGTAGAGGAGATCTCTTCTTGTGAAATATTTCTGGACTTTCTCAACTGTGTTAATATCAGATACATAATGTGGTTTCCAGACTGATGAGCTGTATTTGAGTATTGGTCTAGCAAATGTTTTCTATGCTCTAGTTATTAGTGTAATATTACCAGAGAAAAAGCTACATAAGATTAGGTTAACAACTCTTAACACCTTTTTGGCTATGTAGTTACAGTGGACTCTAGCACTTACCGTGTTTCTCACAAAATAAGTCCGGGGCTTATTTTTTTTTGACCCCTGAAAAAACGGCTAGGCCATCTTTTCGGGGGTGACTTAATTTCCTCCCCCACCTAGAGCGGCCCATACGCACGTACCTCTCCATGAGGCCATTTCTATCGGCCGACGAAAGTTCCCCAAAGGCAGAGTCCCCAGCTGCTTCAGGGCGAGGTATCCCCTCGCCTTTAAGCAGGCTCTTTTGGGCGATGGAAGTTCCCAAGTGCAGTCACCAGCCACTTCCATCGGCCGATAGAAGTGGCCTCGGGCGAGCACACACACACACACACACACACCCCTCGCAATGAGCCCGCTTCTATCGGCAGATGAAAGCCCCCTTGAAGACAGAGTCCCCAGCCGCTTCGGGGCGAGGCGTGGCTGCCCATGTCCCCTCGCCTTTAAGCAGTCTCTTTCGGGCGATGGAAGTTCCCCAAGTGCAGTCACCAGCCACTTCGATCAGCCGGTAGAAGCGGCCTCGGGCGAGCGCACACACACACTCCCCTCGCCACAAGGCCGCTTCTATCGGCAGGCGAAAGCTCCCTTGAAGACAGAGTCCCCAGCCGCTTCAGCGCATGGCATGCCTGCCCATGTCCCCTCGCCTTTAAGCAGTCTCTTTCGGGCGATGGAAGCTCCCCAAATGCAGTCACCAGCCACTTCGATCAGCTGGTAGAAGCGGCCTCAGGGCGAGCGCACACCCACACACACACCCACACACCCACACACTCCCCTCGCCGTGAGGCCGCTTCTATCGGCAGATGAAAGCTCCCTTGAAGGCAGAGTCCCAAGCCACTTCAGCGCGTGGCATGGCTGCCCATGTCCCCTCGCCTTTAAGCAGTCTCTTTCGGGCGATGGAAGCTCCCCAAATGCAGTCACCAGCCACTTCGATCAGCTGGTAGAAGCGGCCTCAGGCGAGCGCACACCCACACACACACCCACACACCCACACACTCCCTCGCCGTGAGGCCGCTTCTATCGGCAGATGAAAGCTCCCTTGAAGGCAGAGTCCCAAGCCACTTCAGCGCGTGGCATGGCTGCCCATGTCCCCTCGCCTTTAAGCAGTCTCTTTCGGGCGATGGAAGCTCCCCAAATGCAGTCACCAGCCACTTCCATCGGCCGGTAGAAGTGGCCTCGGGGTGAGCGCACACACACACACACTCCCCTCGCTGCGAGGCCTCTTCTATCAGCAGATGAAAGCTCCCTTGAAGACAGAGTCCCCAGCCGCTTCAGGGCGAGGGGGGGTTGCCCATGTCCCCTTGCCTTTAAGCATTCTCTTTCGGGCGATGGAAGCTCCTCAAATGCAGTCACCAGCCACTTCGATCAGCTGGTAGTAGCGGCCTCGGGGCAAGCGCACACACACACACACACACTCCCCTTGCCGCGAGGCCGCTTCTATCGGCAGACAAAAGCTCCCTTGAAGGCAGAGTTCCCAGCCACTTCAGTGGGTGGCGTGGCTGCCCATGTCCCCTCGCCTTTAGGCAGTCTCTTTCGGGTGATGGAAGCTCCCCAAATGCAGTCACCAGGCACTTGATCAGCCGGTAGAAGCGGCCTCGGGGTGAGCGCACACACACACTCCCTCACCGCGAGGCCGCTTCTATCGGCAGATGAAAGCTCCCTTGAAGACAGAGTCCCTGGCCGCTTCAGGGCGAGGCGGGGCTGCCCATGTCCCCTCGCCTTTAAGCAGTCTCTTTCGGGCGATGGAAGCTCCCCAAATGCAGTCACCAGCCACTTTGATCAGCCGGTAGAAGCGGCCTCGGGGTGAGCGCACACACACACTCCCCTCGCCATGAGGCTGCTTCTATCGGCAGACGAAAGCTCCCTTGAAGACAGAGTCCCCAGCCGCTTCGGGGCGAGGCGTGCCTATGCATCAGGTTCCCAAATGCAAACTCAATGCAACTGGAAACTCAATGCAACTGCAAGCTCAATGCAATGTACATATGCTGTTGTCAGAATAAATATCAGACGACCCCAAGATTCCCGCTGCACTTCTGCTTCCTGAGCCAGCCGCTCTTCTTCGTCCCCTCAGATAGCCCATTCCCCCCCCACCTCGATTTCCCACTGCAACCATTTAGATCGCAGGAGGGTTGCTAAAGAAGCTTTTGTCTTCTCCTGTCCCACTCTTTTAAACTTCTCTCTGCAGCCTTGGAAATCCTCTCCTGGTGACTCCATCCCAGCTCCAACCCTATTTAGTTTTCATCCTAGACAAGGTGTGCTCTGGGAATCCAAGGCTTGTTTCCTCCCCCACATCTCTGACTTGAGCAGAGCAGGCACTGGGGTGGGCAGGGAGGAGGCGGAGTGGAGGGGCTCCTGGTTTTTTTTGCCTGAGCTGGGTGAAGATCATACTGGTGGCCCCAAAGGGTGGTCTTTCAGATTGCTTTAATAATTAACAGGACACTTCCCTGAACCCCCACCTCCCTCCAGTGGGGAGGACGGCATCTTGCTGGGCCCGGGAGAGATGATGGCTGCATTGCAGGGGAGAAACACTCCCCCCCCCAAAAAGCCCCTTGGGGAAACGTACATGAATGAATAAACTCAAAGGGTCTTGGGACACACACCCCCAGGTAAATTGCACCAACAAAAGAGAGGTGGCGGAAGAGCAGGGACCTTCAGGTTCAGAAACTCAGTTAAGCACAAGCTGCTACTTCTTCCCTTCCTGCCCTCATTTCATGTTGCCTTTGATCACAAAGCAGATCTTAATGATAAACAACCCTTTTGTAACTTACCAACTGCATGCCAAATCCCAGCCACCACCCCAAGGTGGCTTAATGTGTTTGGGTTAATTGATTAATTGAGTTAATGATCTAAAGTGATTTTTATTTTGGTCTAGAGAGAAGATGAGTTTAAAAAGAAAGAGCTACTCTGTGGAATTCAAGAAAGCAATCGTGGAGGATTCTCGTGGTAAGAATCTGACCGCTTTTTGCAAAGAGAATATGTTGCATCTCTGTATGGTCCGAAAATGGAGAGCTGAGTATGATAACCTCAGTCAACAGGTGCAGAAGGGAAATGCCAAGAAGCGCAGGTGTGGATCAGGTCGGCATCCATTATATCTTGAACTTGAAGACACCATCTCTCAATGGATTGCTGACAGGAGAGCAAAGGCTTTGGTTGTACGCAGGGCTGATATTCAAGCATTTGCCCTTGCAATGGCACCACAGTTTGAAATTATGCAAGGAGAATTCAAAGCCTCTCATCGCTGGCTGGATGGCTTCCTTCAGCGATATGAATTGTCTCTGAGGAGATCCACCTTGCTCCTCAAGCTAGAAGATGCTGAAATTGTCAAACGGGCTTTTGATTTTAAATCATTTGTTGATGCCATTGATTTCTCCAAATATAATGTCTCTCACATGATTGCGATGGATGAGACTGCAGTTTTTTGGGGCCAAGAGGCTCAAACAACAATTGATAAGAGGGGTGCCTCGTCAATTTACATTTCATCAACTGGATATGAAAGTGCACATATTACGTGCATCTTGGCCATTCACCTGGATGGGACAAAAGTAGCACCTCTTGTCATTGTCAAGGGCAAAAAAGAAAAAATTGAACGTGTTTCAGGGACTTATGTGCTTGAAACCGAAAAGGCTTGGTGCACACAGGGTGTTATAAGGAAGTGGCTCGAGTTAATACTGCCACTTGTTGTGCGAGGTGGCCAAAGAGGCATGCTGATGCAGCCAGCACTCACCGTGCCAAAGACATGAAGCGTTTCCTTGCACAAAGAAGAGTGGATCAAATAATGATCCCAGCAGGAATGACAGCACATCTCCAAACCCTAGACATTGCAGTAAACAAACCATTCAAGGACAATCTGCAGGTACAAATCAATGACTATATTGAGAATCGCATGGAGAGAAACCAATGAGGAAACTTTGTGAAGCCTAGCCTGGCTGTCAGCCTTCAAGATCTTCTATTATTGCTTTGCATCTTTAGGCTGCCATAAGTAACGGGGGGGAGGAGGGGTAGAGTCTGGGAAGCGAGCTGGAGGTGTTACATTCTAGTGTTGTAAAAATGAGGAGGGGGGAGTATAAATTCTTGTTTAGGTTTCTATTTCTCGCTTAGCTTTCTTTTCTCTGCGCAGCTGCAAACTTTTATCAAAATATGCCAAGGTCAACGGACAGAGGCCTCATCACCACCTGAAGATGTCCACATGATCATATTCACAACTTTTAGTTGGAAGAATCATTTGAACTATTGGGGGTGGGAACATTTCCATCACTTTGTATATGTGGTTTGTGCGCCTAATTTTCTCAGATTCAGAATTCTACGGTTGCTACCACTTCATTTTCAGTAAAAGATATCTTTTCTCTAATCTACGGAGTCTAAGTATTTCTTTCTTGAATTTTGAATGGAGCACCATCTGACATTATTCTGAATCTCAATCTACCAGCCCACCCGGAGAAAATATCCAGTTTATCTTATCTGAGTAATTGGTCAAGGCCAGATATAGCATACAGTGTTAACCAATTAGCGAGATTTAACGGTGAGCCTACTGAAAGGCACTGGCAAGCTGCTAAACGTGAGTTAAGATATCTGAAACAAACAATGCATTATGCATTGTATTTGGAGCCTAAGGATGAACAAAGTCTAACTGCATATGCCGATGCAAGTTTTGCTATAGACATAAATACACGTAAATCAATGTCAGGTACTGTAGTGTTATTAGGAAAGCTGTTGATTGGATGGCGTTCTATTCGACAAAAACATTTAATTTTATCAACAATAGAGGCTGAATTTTCATGTTTGTCTTTATTATGTACAGATTTAGATTATTATAAGCAACTATTGATTGGTATGGGAATTGATGTAACAGATTCTATTGTTGTTTATGAGGATAACCAATTGGCAATACAGATGGCTTCGAATATTGCTGTTAAGACAAGATTAAAACACACAGATTTAAGATATTTAAATGTGAGACAATGTGTGCAAAGTAAGATGATTAAGCAAGAATACTATATGTCAGAAAACAATATAGCAGATCATTTTACAAAGGCCCAAGGCTCTGTAAAGCATAAGGCTTGCTGTGAGGATTATGGACTTAGAATGTAAGGTTGTATATATTGTCCTACCCAAAGGGGAGAATGTTAGGAATGTAAGTTACCTAACAGTTGGGTTGGAAAATATATAAACCAGGATAGACATTTTAATACTGTCTCTTTAAGGGAATGCTAAAATTGTAATTGGGTGTGGTTCCTCAAATGGCCCTAAGATGGAGCCAGAAACCTGGGCTGTCCTGTTGTTGAGAGTGTTGCCGTTCCTGCATTTCCCTATTGACTGTTGCTGATTGTCGTTATTCTTGGATTTGATGTGAGTCTATTTACTGAACTGTTTTTGATATTTGGATTATCCCTGGACTGAAAACTGACTGCTTTAACCGTGAATGTCTTGGACTGTTTGTTGGACTTTGCTTAAACATTTATTGGAAGTAAAAACCTACATTTTACTATACAGTGTATATGTGTGCTGGTTGTGTGTTATTCTTCACCACTCTCACTACCTCTCCCTGTGTGTGCTCATTCTCCTAACAGGGAATTACGTCAACAGGCTCTAGCACATTAGAGATGAGTACTCCAAAGTCCTTGACAGAGTTTGGATCATCAACAAGGTCTTGACTGTTAAGCTTGTATTTTATTTTCTGATATTTTTTTTGCCAATATGTAAGACAGAGCTTTTTTTGGTTGAGATTTGAAGTTGCCATTTGTTTGACCATTCTGATATATAGTCGAGGTCTTTTTGAAGGGTAGCAGTATTGTCTGTGGTGTTGAATAGCTTTACATCATCAGCAAAGAGAATGCAATTGCTCTTAATATGATCCCAGAGGTCATTTATGTAGAGTATGAAGAGAGTTGGACCTAGAATGCTGCCTTGGGGGACACCACTGTTGACAGGTACAGAATTTGATAGGACGCTCCCAATTTTGACCATTTGTTGTCTCTTTGACAGGAATGCTTCTATCTAGTTATGCAGGTGTCCATAGGATTTTAGTTTTAGAAGTAGTTTGTTGTGTACCACTGAATCAAAGGCTTTACAGAAGTCTATGTAAATTGCATCTATTGCTTTGCCCTGATTGAGTTGTGTAGTCCATATGTTTTTGCAATGTAAGAGTTGCAGATTACAGGATAGTTTTTTTCTGAAGCCATATTGTTTATTAGAGAGTAGGTTGTTTGTCTCTAAGTGGAGGATAATGGACGGTTAATAATTGATTCCATGACTTTACAGGTGACGCAGCATAAAGAGATTGGTCTGTAATTTTCAACTAGGCTGGGGTCTCCATTTTTTAAGATGGGGATGACTGTGGCTAGTGACCATAGGTTTGGTAAGGAGCTGGTCCTGAAAGATTTTTCAAAGATTATGCTTAGAGGTTCGGCTATGGAAGTGGATAGCTTTTTTAAGAAGTAGGCACATATTCCGTCCGGTCCAATAGATAGAGATGGTTTTAGATTGCATAGTGCTTTTTCAACATTGTCTTCTGTAAAATCGATATGTATTAGATCATTGTAGTTGTCTGTGGTTCGACTAGGAAATACTGGGCATGATCCATTGCTGTTTACAAATATTGAGCCAAAGAATGTGTTAAAGAGGTTGGCTTTAATGGTGTCATTGTTGTAGTCTTTAACATTAGGTCCTTTCAGGTATAGGTTCTCCTGCCTGAGCAGACGGCTGGACTAAGGTCCAAGGTCCCTTCCAGCTCTGTTCCGTTCTATATTGAAAACAGATGTTTAACCTGAAATCTACACTCAAAGCAGTTGACTATTTTTCTTTCTGTTTTCCCAGTGGCAGAAAGGAACCAATATTGTTTTTGAAATAGAGGTTTTGGCTTCTAGGACAAAGACCATGGTGTTTCTCCTGCACATGCATTTGATGTACGTGCTTCACAAATTGCTTGAACACCATACTGTTGAACTGTATATTGTATATTATGTATATATAATAATAACATATTGAACTGGAACATACTGATAGAAGGGTACAAACTGTTTAAAAAAAAACCATGACCCCATAAAAGAGGAAGTGGAGTTGCACTTTATGTAAAGGACCACTATATTGCTACAGAAATGCATGAAACCAAAGACAAAATCCTCCTAGAATGTATATGGGTCAATATATATATATATATATATATATATATATATATATATATATATATATATATATATATATATATATATATATATATATATATATATATATATATATATATATATAAAAGAATGACATGGTCATAAGTGTATACTATAGGCCATCTAATTGTTGAAAGGCTTGGAAAATGCCTTTCTTCTGAGGATTCGATTTTCCCGCTGGGAGAACTCCGGTGCAAGGATACAGACAACTGCTTGGAAGCTGGTTCTTTTTATTTTTCAGGAAGGCAAGAGATAGCAAGAAGTCTGCGTTCCTGGGGCTAGCTAGCTTTGTATGATAAGCCCCTGATTTTTTATACCTTTTCTCCTTTTGTGTGTGTGTGCTTGTGTTTGTATTTCTTAATGTTTTAAATCCTGTCAGGGGTTGTCTTCATTTCCGCCGGAGGGTAAACTCCACGGGGTGGTTTGATTGGATTATCAGTTTCGTCCTAATGTTTTCTTATATTTGTTTTGTGGCAATCTCCTGTCTGCTATGGAATTTATTTCGGGTCTTTTGTCTATTTGTTTTGCTGATTTGGCATGACCTGTTGTTTGTAAGGGATTTCTTTTTCTTGTTTCCCTAGTTTTCTTAATTACTTGGCTTTTGTCTAGGGGGCTTCTTTCAATACCTTTTATTAAATCTCTTTTCCTATGCAAGTTTGTTTTATGGCTGGCTTGATGTTCCCTTTGGGCTTTTCCTGCTTGGGTGTCACCACTGTCCTCATGAAGTTCCCTTTCCACACAATGAAGCAGAAAAAATAGGTATCCTTTTTACTAACCAACTAACATATATATATATATATATATAAGAAACACACTACAATAGTAATGGGGGACTTCAATTACCCTGACATCAATTGGAAGACTAATTCTGCACCAAATGAGAAATTAAATAGGTTCCTAACCAACCTAGCTGACAACTTTGTTGTCCAAAAGGTAGAGGAAGAAACTACCAGATACAGCCATAACTGGATTTAATTCTTACAAAGAATTGATAGATGGAGTTGGGTGAGAGTGACCATGTCATATTAGAATTCAACATAACGCAAACACAAGCAATAGAACATAATGACACCAGAGTCTTAAATTTTAAATAAACTCAGAAACTTGGGAAAGATTCCTTGAATGAAAACCCTAAAGGGGAAAACAACTCAAGAATCTTGGGAAACTCTGAAAAGTATGATCATAAAATTCCAGACCAGCACAATACCACTGAGAAAGAAGAACAAGAAATCCAATAAGAAACCAGCATGGCTGCACAAAGATATCTCTGACAAACTGAAAGACAAAAATGACAAGGACAAAACATGGAAAGAGAGACACACAACTAAGCAGAATATCAGCAGATAGCCAGAATCTGCAAAGATGAAGTCAGGAAAGCAAAGGCTCAGAATGAACAAAGATTTGCAACAAAAGTCAAAGATAATAAAAAAGTTTCTTCCAACATATAAATAACAAGAAAAAAAAATCAAGGAAACAGTTGTTCCACTAAAGAGAGAAGATGGCAAGAAAGTAACAGGCAACAGAGAGAAAGCAGAGCTGCTTAACTCATTCTTTGCATTGGTCTTCACACAAAAAGAAATTATAGCCCAACCTACCAAAAACTTAACTGTAAAAAATAGACGGAAATAAAAGTTAAAATAAGCAAAAAAATAGTAAGAGAACACCTGTCTGATCTTGATGATTACAAATCACTAGGATCTGACGGATTACATCCCAGAGTTCTAAAGGAGCTGGGAGATGTCATCTCAGAACCACTGCACCACATCTTTCAAAAATTCTGGAGCACCGGGAAACTACCAGAGGACTGGAAAAGAGCAAATATGGTTCCCACGTTCAAAAAAGAAAAAAAAAAAACAGACCCAGGAAACTATACACCAATCAGCCTAAAATCAATACCCCGGAAGATACTGGAAAAGATAATAAAAAAACAGATCTGCCAACATCTAGAAACAAGTAAAATAATAACTAGCAGTCAGCATGGGTTTGTTAAAAATAGATCATGCCAAACCAGTCTTATTTAATTTTTCAACATAGTAACTAAATTAGTAGACCAGTGAAATACTGTGGACATAATATACTTCAACTTCAGCAAGCTTTCAACAAAGTAGACCACAACCTACTTCTTGGTAAGTTAGAAAAAAATGGGATAGATAGCATCACTATCAGATGGATTCACAACTGGCTGACAAACCATACTCAATGAACAGTCCTTAATGGGTCTAAGTCTACATGGAGGGAAGTAAGCAGTGGGGTGCCACAAGGTTCCATCTTAGGCCCAGTACTCTTCAATATCTTCATTAATGACTTAGATGAGGGAATAGAAGAGGAAGTTACCAAATTTGCAGATGATACTAACCTGGCAGGAATAGCTAACACCCTAGAAGATGGATCTTGATAGACTTGAACACTGGGCCCTATCTAACAAAATGAAATTCAATACAGAGAAAAGTAAAGTCCTACACTTAGGCAAGAAAAACCAAAAGCACAAATATAGATTGGGTGAAACCAGGCTTAATAGCAGTAACTGTGAGAGAGATCTTGGAGTATTAGTGGACAACCAGCTAAATATGAGCCAGCAGTGTGCAGGAGCAGCCAAAAAAGCTAATACAATCCTAAGTTCTGCCAAATTGCTTTTCTATTATCATCCCGAGTTACAGTTTTCTTGTGTTTAACACGAGCATCATCAGCTGTGTGATTTGCCTGTAACCACTTCTTTACTATAGGAACAGGGTCCCATTCTTGCAGAGGTAAGCCAATTAGACTGATGGTCAGGAGGTTTGTAATATTGGAAACTGTAAGGTGACTTCTGCCCTCTGAACATATTATTTTTCAGCCTTTATAATGTCTAGGTTTCTTGCTTGCAATGCATTAGAAAGAAGAGATATTTCAGTTAGGACATCAATCATCAAGGCCAAATCAGTGAGAAAATATGTGCTTTCAAGATGGGCAGCCATACCGGAAAATGATTGATTTGCTTTATTTCCCTAATAGTATTTATAATAATAATAATATTTTAATAATAATATTTATTATTATTTAATATAATATTTAATAATAATATAATAATAATATTTCCCTAATAATCTAAAACAAAGTTGCAGATGATGGTTTAAACAGTGCCATATAATGATATTTGAAACAATATTTGAAATAATATTTGCAACTGCAGTTTTACAAGAATGCAACCCTGTTCCCAAATCTAAACCATTTGTTATTTGTAATTCAATCAGATCTTCTATATATGAAAATGGTCTGCACATTTGTGCCAGACTATACACTGTAGTAAACACTCTACATGTACTACCCAGAAATTTCTCAGTCATTTTCTCCAGTCCTTTGCTTATGACATCCTGCTCACATTGCTTCAACTTCTCTGTACAGATGTTGTGAGCCTTAGATGAGAAATGTTCCTTCAATTTATTTCTGAGGGAAGCTTGTTGTATTTCTTTACTCCTCCCTGATGGTTCATCCTTCCTGATGGTAATTCTTCCACTCCTTAGCTCCATGGACACTTTTTTCTTTGGTCGAAATTTCAAATCTTCTGAAATGCTTGCAACCTATTTTTTTCTGGGAAATGTCCAGTCCATCATATTTTTCCCTAAAATTATTGTACTGCTGCAGTGTCCAGCAGTCAGGAAGGTTCCCTTCAATGTCTGATTCAGTTCTTCCAATACCTGATGATGTGCTGGCTCTTTCCTCTGGTTGCAGTGTGGATGATGTGCTGGCTCTTTCCTCTGGTCATGGTGTGGATGATGTGCTGGCTCCACTATCCTCAGACTCCAATGGTTGTGGTTGTGACTTTTTTGGATCTCCTTTTGTTTTCTTGCTGAAGAAAGCAGACAAACTCATTTGCCTTTTCATCTTAGTAATATGCTGCAAAAAAAAAAAATCAACAATGTAGTGGTTTGGACTTGATTGTTGTTGTAAGTTGAGTGGTAAAGGCAGTGGCAAGCGAAGAAAGCAGGCGAGGAACGGAGATCAGTAATATTCAGTTACTTTTAAGAGTCCCTGACACTATAGCTAGTTATTGTTTAAAAGATATTATGGAAGAGGAACAAGTTTCACCAGACAAGACTGAGATGGAACTGAAAGTGGATTTGAAAATGACAGTCTATAAAAAAGATGTTGCACTGTGACTATAAAAGAATGGCTGATATTTTCATAATTACAATTCATTAATTGAAAAAAAAACTTAATATGGAAATACTATTAACAAACCAAGGGAGTTTGTTATTTTGTGCCAGTAGTGGCACAAAACTCTTTCCTAGCCAAAACTACTTACCTGGACCAACAGTCCCTAATGGAATGCTCTCTCTATAGCAGAGAGAGAGAAGCCAGGGGAAGCCATCTTTGGTCACCTAACCTTTTTAGAATGCAGCTTAAAAATGTACTGAAGCTTTTTACAGCCTTATGCAGATAAATATAGTACAAAAAAATATAATAGTACAAAATAATCTAAGAGGTTAGATTAAGAATGGAATTGATAGGCACATTCACAGAGCAGAATTCTTTTTCTGAAATGTATTCCTCAGTTTAAAAACTGGAATATATGAATTCAGTATTGGGCTCTGCTAGTGTAGCTATTCAAGAGGATGTATTATCAAGATTAGCAAAAATGGTAAAGCAACATATAGATTTAAATTTTAAAACCAGAAATATTTTTGTTGGTACCCATATAAATAAAGGGAGTACAATACATATTTAATGTTACACGTGTTACAGTGGCTAGAATTATGTTTGCACAACAGTGGAAAAACAAAGAGTTCCCCATAGATGAAAAGGAAATTAAAAAATTACAATGTGCAGAAATGGATAGAGATAAGAGGTAGAAATAAGGCAGAGAATGATCATTGTTTTTTTTTAAACAAATTTTATTAATTTTCAAAAACAATACACAAACCAACAAAACATAAAACGTAAGAACATAGAACATCTTTTAAGAAAGCAAATGAAACATCTTATTTAAGTATAGCATAGTTCCAAATTATCCCATTTCCATACAAACACAATTTAATATGCATCTTATATATTCAACTTCATATCTTATTACTCTTTTTCCAATTTCTCACTATTTTTCCCTTTACTTCTATTCAATTTTATTCATTAAACTTATACTTTCATCTATCTTATTTACACTTTCATATGTTCTCATCCAACAATCTTAATTCTCAATAAGCAAACATAAACAAACAAAACACGTAACATGAAAACATAAACTTCTTTTTAGAAAGCGGCTTAACCCCGGGTTACATCTTTTTGTACAGACATAAATCAAATTCATGCTCACCTTATATACTATTTCAATCTTATTTAACATTCTATACTTTCTATATGTCTTCTCCCCTCTTTTCACTCTCTTAATTCTATTATTATTTACTTCATCTCAATTTAAACCATTATACTTGTATTTTTTGTCCGTTCTTTTTCAATTGTCTATTTATCTTTTCTCTTTAATACAAAATTTTTCCTGTAATCAGTGGTTGAAGTATGACGCCTTTCTATCTTTCCCCCAATTTAACACTTAAAATACTACATAGTTTCCATTCTGATTCTGCTTAGTACATTCTAAATAACATTTTAAAATAAGAAAAAAACATAATCTTATAATATAGTAAAAAACAATGTTCCATAACTAATTAATTAGTTAGACTCTATTATTAGATCTTAGATATTTTACACATAGATATTAGATATTGTTAAATCTTAGATATTTTACACATTCCTACAGTATTCTATTAACACATATAATATTCCAGTTTTCTAACTCTATTTCAAATACAAATACTACAATACAATCTTGTGTACTTTTGCAGAATCTCTTTAAATCATATTTTACCCTTTATCTCTGAAAAAACCTGCTTTTTAGCATCTTGTTTTAAGCCTTTATAACTTCTTTTCCTTTTTCCCTTCCTTTCTTGTCAAATCTAATCTTTTACACCCCCATCTCTCAATCTCCACCCTTTTAGTCTCCCCTCTCTGTTGTATTTCTCTTTTCTGTTGCTTTCTGACATTATATCGATTTTTCACCTTATTTTTCCCTTTCTTGGTTGCTTTTTTAAATCTTGAATTCTCCATTTTCTTTCCGCCTTTTCCTTTTCTTCATCAACTAAAATAGTTTGTCCATTAAAGATGGCTTCTCCTTCTTCCTCCCAACTTTCTGATTGCTGTATTTCCTGATAGGTAGAAATCGCCATTTCTAAAAAGTGGAAAACAGATCCAAAAGAGCCCTTGCCTTCTTGTTCCTCTTCTTTTAGCTTTTTAAATTCAATTTTCAGTTCTTCCACAGATAATGCCATTGTTTTATTTTTATTTTTTTAAACAATCCAAGTGTTTTTAAACTTTCAAAAAATAGTTTGCAAAAATTCCAAAGTCATTAAGCAATCCAAATCAGCACAAACTGTTTCATTTAGCACTTTCTTCTTTTAATACTTTCTCTTCCAGGGGTAGAATTCAATTACACAGTTCCAAATTAATTTTTTGAAGTTTTATTGCAGTTTAATCTCTGATCTTATAAACTCCAAGCAGTCTCCTTCAAGAAATCTTGGTATAAATCATTTACTTCTCTTCCTTCCCACTTATAGCAAAAAGATTTTAATTTTTAAATGTCAGTGTTTAGAAATCTAATGTCCCCTTGGCTTTAATTTTCAAAGTTAGTTACCTTCTGCTGCAAAAGTGGGTATTTCCGATTTCCATCTGCTATCTCCGTAGGGAAGGAAAGTGAGGAGGAAAAAAAAAAGCTTTCACTTTCACTTTCAACCGCAGCTTTGCAATCCTTTTGGGAACAATGTATCACTTAAAAAGCCAAAGTTCCAGGGTATTCAGATGTTTATTGTCGTCCCGGTTCAGCCAAAAGCTTTCACTTTCTTCACTTCCTCCTGCACAAAACTTGTCCGGCTGAGAGGTTCTTTTGTGGCCCATTGCATAACCGCGCTCCACCACCTTTGGAAAAGGGGGAGTTTAGCCCGGCTGAGGAAGGAGTTGCGATGTCCCCAGACCCCTGTCCGGATCTCCCTGTCTTCGGTTATCCCTACAGGATAACTATAGCCTCCAGATCCAATTGGATCAGAGGCACTCCAGCAGCGAGCGCGGCAGGGATCGGGCACAAACGCGAATTCCTGCCACCGCCGAAGCCTGACAAACCGGAAGAGAATGATCATTGTTATGTATGAATTAAATACAGAAGGTTGATAATTATAAACATGTTGATATACTGAACAAAATTAGAAATAAGCCAATACAAAGAAATTTGAATATTTTTTCTGTTACACTGCTGTACTTATTACTATTTGTTCCTGCTTTGCTTTTTCCTATTAGGAAAAAGCAAAGCAGAAACGTAAATATCAATATGTAACAGCAGTGTAACAAAACAATTTTCATTTATGAAATATTTTATAATACTTTATAATATAAATATAATAGAATTACAGAGGTAAGGTAAAGATATATTGTTATGGAATAGATTGGTGATGATGAAATGAAAATTATAAAGTAGATTAGGTAAAAATGGTGATTTGCTCGCATAAAATGATGTAATATTAGTAAAGTCTAGTAAGTAATTAATAATAGTAATAATATAAATATATATAGTGGATTTATGATATAAGGATTAATGCAAATTAATCCAGAATTTTTTTTATGTATGGATTTTGCTTTTATGAATGATAAAAACAGTAGACCTACTGAAAACCTGCATGCATACATAAATGGAAACAAAACGTTACATTGTTGTTATATATTTATACTTGTTTCTGCTTTGTTTTTATCTAATAGGAAAAAGCAAAGGAGAAAGAAACATCAAGATGAATAGTAAAATAATTTTTATGTATGTATGTATTTATTTCTTTAGTATCTGTTTTGTTTTTATGATTAATAAAAGCAAAAACAGATACTAAAATAAATAAATAAATAAATAAATAAATAAATAAATAAATAAATAAATAAACAAACAACTTACCAAAAATGAGGAATGGGATGTAATCCATCAGGGTGGGATTCTACCGGCAACTTGGCTAGCTAGCTACGCCAGGGTCCTCCTCAGTCTTCAAGCTTGCTGCGGCAAAGACGGCTGTCCCGGGAGTTGGCACTTGACCAGGCTGGCTGCAGCGGCAGTAATAGGAGAAGGTAGGTGACTGGCAGGCTTGCTGCTTTGCCTCCTCACTCACCAATCAGTGATGGGAAGGCAAGGCAGCAACCCTTGGGCCGTGGCAGGCAAGGGAAGGTGGCGCCGGCCCAGCCAAGATGGCCGCTGGGTGGGCAAGGCAGCAGTGGCCGGCCCGGGAGTCAGCACTTGACCGGGGCTAGCAGTGATGGTGGCAGGAGGTAGGGGACTGGTGGGGCTTGCTGCTTTCCCTCCTCACTCACCAAACAGTGGTGGGAAGGCAAGGCAGCAACAATGGAGGGCTGTGGGCAAGGAAAGATGGCGGCGAGCGAGGCAGGGAGCATCGGCAAGAACAGTGGGCATCCCGGGAGTCAGCACTCGACCGGGACTGGTGGCGGCAGGTAGGCGACCGGGTTGGAGGTCGTACTTATCAATCCGTGTCTTCGGAGGCCAAGGTAGGCTGAGTGAGGACAGCTAGTGGCGGCAGTGGCCGGGGCTTGTGTCTTCTTTAATGGCAGCCACCGTGGGAGGCAGTCCAGGCAAGGCAGGCAGGCAGGCAAGCAGGCCTGAGAGGCAGGCTGGGCAAGGCAGGGCCTGGGAGGCAGGCCAGCCGGGTGAGGGTGGTTAGCGGCGGTGGTGACCGGGCCTTGCGGCTTGCCCTCACTCACCCAGCAGGGAGGCAGAAGGCAGTCAGCGACGGCTGGCTGGTTGGCTGGATGCCTTGGCTGCTGCTGCTGCTGCTGCTGCTGCTGGTGTGAGCAATGGTGCCGGGCAGGAAAATTTTTGTAGGTAGCGCACACGTGTTATAAGTAGGGGCGGGTCAGGGCAGGTGGGGAGAAGGCAGCCAGCTATTATCACACATGTGCGCGATGTTGCACATGCACGATAATGGCTGACTGGGCTGGGAAGTGCGGAGAGGGGCTGATGACAGGGGAGAATGCCATCCCTGATGCCATCCCCCAATGTCGCACATGCACAATAACAAATAACTGGGTCGTGAAGGGAGGGGTGGGTGGGGAGAATGAGGCAAGGATTGTTGCACATGTGTGAAAAATGTCGCACATGTGCAGTAAAACAGTTTTGGAGCGTAGGAGTGATGGAGAAGGGCGGGGCCAGCAAAGGGGAGGGGCAGATGGGGGAGAATGAGGCAAGGATTGTTGCACATGTGTGAAAAATGACACGCATGCACAGTAAAAGTGGTTTTTGGAGCGGCGGAGAGGGACGGGGCCAGCTAGGGTTCTGTTTTACTGGTTCTTAGAACTACCAGTGATGTTAACAACTGGTACTATAGAAACGGTGCGAACCGGTAAAATCCCACCTTGATGGATTACATCCCAGAGTTTTAAAGGAGCTGGCAGATGTCATCTCAGAACCACTGCACCGTCTTTCAAAAATCCGGGAGCACCGGGAAACTACTAGAGGACTGGAGAAGAGCTGATGTGGTTCCCATCTTCAAAAGGAAACAGACCCAGGAAACTATAGACCAATCAGCCTAAAATCAATACCCAGGAAGATACTGGAAAAGATAATAAAAAAACAGATCTGCCAACATCTAGAAACAAGTAAAGTAATAACTAGCAGTCAGCACAGGTTTGTTAAAAATAGATCATACCAAACCAATCTTTATTTCATTCTTCAACATAGTGACTAAATTAGTAGACCAGCAAAATACTGTGGACATAATATACTTCATAATAGACTTCAGCAAAGCATTTGACAAAGTAGACTCCAACCTACTCTAAGAAGTAAGTAAGTAAGGTCAACAATCTAGTATTTCTTAATGTTATCCATTCCTTAACCCACATCAAATTTGTAGCTTGTAGCAACTCCCAATTAGGCAAACCAAATCCTCCTCTTATTCTAGCATCTTGCAAAAGTTTTAATTTTATTCTCGCTTTCTTACCTTGCCATATATATTTCAACACAATTTTATTTAAATCTTCAAAATAATCTTTTCCCAGCCTAACTGGAATTGTTTGGAACAAATATAAAATTATGGGTAATATATTCATCTTGATTGTTGATATTCTCCCTATTAATGACAGTTGTAAATTTTCCCATTTTGCCAAATCTAGCGCTATCTGCTGCTTAAGTTTAATGTAGTTATTCTCTTTTAGTGTACTACATCTTGCTGTCAAATGTATTCCCAGGTACTTGATCTTATTTGTGACCTGGATTTTCAATACATCCGCCAGTTCTTCCTTTTGTCTTGATAACATATTCTTTGTCAAAATCTTTGTTTTGTCTTTATTTATTTTCAAACCAGCCACCTTCCCATATACCTCTATCTTTTCTATCAATTTTAATGCTGTTTCTAGTGGGTCTTCTAAAATGAAAACCAGATCATCTGCGAATGCTTGCAATGTAAATTCTTCCTTTTTCATTTTCATCACTTTTATATCCTTTTCTTCTCTAATATTTCTGTTTAGCACTTCCAAGGTTAATACAAACAACAAAGGTGACAGTGGGCATCCTTGTCTTGTTCCTTTTCTTATATCAATAGAGTCCGTCAATTCTCCCTCTAACATTACCTTTACTGTTTGCTTATGATATATAGTTTCTATTGCTTGGATGAATTTTTTTTACCAAAACCCATCTGTTCCAGCTGTAATAACATAAATTGCCAATTCACATTGTCAAATGCTTTCTGTGCATCTAGGAATATCAAAGCCATTTGTTTTTCAAGGTGTGCCTCGTAGTATTCCAAAGTGTCCAAGATTACTCTCATATTGTCATTAATTTGTCTCTTTGGCAGCAATCCATTTTGAGCAGAGTGAATAAAATTATTTAGGTATTTTTAAAGTCTTTCTGCCAATATTGAAGCAAAAATTTTATAATCTGCGTTTAGTAGGGAAATAGGTCTATAGTTCTTGATTTGTAATGGGTCGGCCTCCTCTTTTGAGACAAGTGTAATATAAGCTTCTGACCATGATTTAGGTATCTTTTTCTTTAACATAACTTCATTCATAACTTCTAGCAATGGAAGATTCAACGATTCTTCTAGTGTTTTGTAAAATTCCACCGGAAGTCCATCTGGGCCTGGTGCCTTTCCATTGTTTTGCTTCTTAAGTGCTTCAGTTAACTCCATCATCGTTATATTGCTTTCTAACATTATTTCAATCTCTTTAGGTATCTGGGGTAGATTAGCATTCTGTAAGTACTGTTTAACTCTTTCATCGTCAATATTCTCTTGTGTGTATAGTTTCCCATAATAGTCTCATATAATTTCCTTCTTCTCTTTACTTCCACAGCAAACTTGGCCTTGATCATCTATTAATTGCAATATTTTCCTTGATTCTTTCTCCTTTCTCAGTTTATATGCTAACCATCTACCTGGTTTATTTGCATCTTCAAAATAGTTCTGTTTCGCACCTCTGAAATTTGTGCTAATTCTTCTTTTTCCATTAATCCCATTTTATGTTTAATTATATCCATTTTTAACTTAATGTCTTTTTTCTGTGGCTTTTTCTGTAACTCTTTTTCAAGTCCTTTATACTCATCCTCTAATGTCTTAGAGGCTAGTCTTTTCATGGTATTTCTTTTCCTTGTATAGTCTATTATCAAGCCTCTGGCATATGCCTTCATTGTATCCCATACATTCTGCATTGATGTGTCTTCTTTTTTATTTTCTTTAAAGAAAAAAGCCAGTTCTTTCTCCATCCTCTGTATGAAGTCTTTTTCTTTTAGTATAGTATTATTTAATGTCCATCTAGATCTTCTTCTTTGTCCTTTCCATTTAATTGTCATTGGATTATGATCTGCCCAAGTACTTGTTTCAATATTTATTTCTTGGATGTTAGCTAAAAATTCTGGTGGGAGGGCGTAGCTGGCGTCATGACGATATGGCATGTGATCTTAAAGGTCTGAGATCGCTGCCAATATCTTTGCTCCTGGACGGTCCAAACGGATGTAAACCATCCCGAAGAGACGGTGAATGTAAAGAGTGCATCCTGTCGATCCCAGGGATACCGCAAAGTCCCTGGTAGATCCACGAGAAGCTCTTTTTGCCAGCGGCAAAGAGGCAGCCATTAAAGCTGCTGAAGTTGGGACAGCTCCGAAATGAAAGAGAATGGAAAGAGAAAGTGTGCTGGTTTGGTGAGAATTTTTTCTTTACTTTAAGATTTAAAAGGACACACTAAGGAAAAGAAAGAATCTGACTTCCGGTTGCAAGGCTTCAGCGGCGGCAGGAATCTGCTTCTCTGCGGGTCCCTGCTGCGCTCGCCGCTGAGGTACCCCCAATCCAATTGGATTTGGGGTTGTCGCTGCCCCGAAGAGGCAGCAGAAGACAGAGGAGATCCGGGCAGGGGTCTGGGGACATCGCACCCCCTTTCCCCAGCTGGCTAAACTCCTTTTTCCTGAGGCGGTGGAGCGGCTGTCAGAGATGGCAGCCACATAGGAATCTTCAACGGGATAAGAGTTGTGCAGGAGGAAGAATCAGAAGGAGAAGTTTTCTTGGCTGAACCGGGACATTAAGATACTTTTAAACACCCTGGAAACCTGACTTTTGGATTGATACATTTGTTTCCAAAAGAAGTTGTAAAAATGGCGAAAGTGCTGAAAGGAAAGTTCACTCCCCTTCCTTACGGAGAAAGCAAATGAGCACTGAAAAACCTGCTGCTTTAAGGTAAAAACAAGCTCTTTGTTATAAGTGGGAAGGAGAGGACTAAAAAAAATATCTTTTAAAACTGGTTGGAGGAGACGCTTTGAAGATTATAAGATCAACAACTAATTGTAATACGGCTTTAAAATATATTTGGGATTTTGCCCCAGGAGGAAAAGTTGCAAAGAGAAGAGGAAATAATTTCTGGCTGTTTGGATTGTTTGATAACTTTGACATTTGCAAATTACCTTAAGACTAAAAACATCTGGGTTGTTCTTAAAAATTTACAATGGCACCATCTCTGGATCAACTAAAAATGGAATATGAAAAATTAAAAGAAAGAGAACCAAATGGCAAGAATTCATTGGGAGCTGTCTTTCACTTTTTTAGAAATGGCGGTTTCTACGTACCAGCAAATACTTGATGAAGAAGGAGAAGGAGAAGAAGAAGAAAAGGAAGCCATTTTTAATGGACAAAAAAATTGATTAAGAAAGAAAATAGGAAGAGAGAAAGGAAAAATGAGAATTTAAGATTTAATAAAACAACCAAGAAAAAGAAAAATAAGGTGAAAAAAAAAAGGTACAATGTTAGAAAGCAATTGAAAAGAGAATTACAACAGAGAGGGGAAGCTAAAAAAGGTGGAGGTTAGGAGAAGGGGGGGGCAAAAAGATCAGACTGGAGAAGAAAGGGAGGGAAAAGGGGAAAAAAAGCCACAGTCTGGAACAAGATATTTTTTTTAGAGATAAAGGATAAAGGATGTATAATTTAAGAAAGATTCTGCAAGAGTACATAAGATAGTATTGTAGTATTTGCATTTGAAATAGTCCATTGGAATATTATAAGATTTAACAAAATATTAAAATATTAAAATGTTTTATGATAGATTTCAATATTTAATAAAATATCAAAGAGAATGTGTAAAATGATTAATGTTTAGTTATACTATTAATAGAATTAGAATTAGAATGGAAATTATATATTTAATTATATTATAAGTTTATTATTCTTTTTCTTTTCAAAATGCAACATGTAGAATGTACTAAGCAGAATCAGGATAGAAATTATGTATTATTTTAAGTGTTACTTTAGGGAAAGGCGTCACACCTTAAAAGTGATTACAGGGAAATTCTTTTGCTAAAGAGAAGAGATAAATAGAAGATTGGAAAAGAACAGACAAAAGATACAAACATAATGATTCTGAAATAAGATAAAATAAACAAAATATAACTAAGAGAGTGAAAAGAAGGGAGAAGTTACATAGAAAATATAGAATGGTTAATAAGATATGAATGGTATATAAGGTGAGCACAAACTTGATTTAGGTCTGTCAAAAAAGATGTAACCCGGGGCTAAGCCACTTTTCAAAAGAAGTTTTATGCTTTATGTTTTGTGTTTTGGTTAGCTATGTTTTGATTGTGAATTAATAAAACCTTGGAGGAATAAAACTAAAGGGAGAGAAATTTGGAAAAGACATGTATAAATAATAAGTAAGAAGGTTTAATCTTTTTATGTTTTGTTTTATGTTCTGTATTTTGTGTGTTTATGCTTGATGGAGAATTAATAAAACCTTGATAGAAAGAAATATAATTGAATAAAAGTGAAGGGAGAAACAATGAGAAATTTGGAAAAGATATATATGTGTTTAAATGGAAATGTGATAATGTGGAACTATGCTTTAAAAAATAATGCCTTATTTGCCTTGTTAAAACTTATAAGTAATTTTTGAGAAAGGAGGTTTTATACTTTGATGTCTTATGTTTTGTTTGTCTTTAAAATCAATAAAATTTGTTTAAAAAAAAGAGGAAAAGAAAGAATCTGTAAAATCTCAGACAGAAGTGATTAAGCAGTTATTTTAAATGGGAAGTCAAATTAATTTTTTCTTTCTTTTTTGCTGGACTCTTCATATATGATTTTTTACTTTGAACTGGACTGGTCTTTTTTTTCTACCTTATTTTTTCTTTGTTGTCTCTTCTCCTTTTTGTCTTTATAATATTTTAGGCTAGAGATTCCCTTTTAGCTTTTTTTTCTAAACCCTTTTTCCTTTTTAATTAATTTTTATAATAATTTGTTTGGAAAAGGAGGGGGAAAGTGAAAACAGAGGAAACTTTGTAACACTGCCAACTAGAGGCTTAGAAATATTGTTTATCTTTTTTTCTCTCTCGACCAGACAAAGCTGAGAAAGAATTCAGACTTCTTTTCAAGGACTTTGAGCCTGTCTGATAAGATAGAGGGAAGAGCATGGGAGAGTATTATTGCAGGTGCTCTCCTGGGTTTCTATCAGTAGCTGGAGTCTGGTGTTGAAGTATACAGAAAAAAAGACGATAAGACTCTAGAGAAGAGAGCTATAAAACTTAACAAATGCCTTGGATAACTAAATAGGTGCAGTGTGTTCTTTTTCTCTTTTTAAAGCTGGGCTATTCCTCACTTTAACAAAACCCCTCCTTATCAGTTTATTATTTGTAATAGTCATTTGGATCTTTGGCTTTTTGGAACTTGCTTTTGTCTTTCTTTTTGCTTTTGGAGCCTAATTTTTACTTTTGCATTTTATTTTAAAGGAAAAGTCTTAGTATTAATGTTTTTTTTAAGGGAGTAGTCTTTTTTCTTTTTTCTCTTTTTGCATTTTTATTTACTTTCCATATTGGTTTTTCTTATGTGGCTTCCTTTTTTTGTATACCTTTTTATACCTGAGACTTTTTAATTGGATTAAGGTGTTGAAGAACTTGAAGACCTTTTTGTTTTCTTCTTTAGTTTTTTACTTTTTATTTTTCTGGCTCCTACAAGATTTAACAATTTTTTCCTTTTTCTGTTTATGGCTTTTTCTTCCTTTTTTGAGTTTTTACTGCTATTTAACTAATCAATTGGATTAAGGTATACAAGAACCTGAAGAATTTTTTTTTTAATCTTGCTTCTTTTTCCCCACTATTTTTACCTGGAATTACAATTGGTTATTTCACGAGTGGATTAAGGTCTAGAAGAACCTGAAGGTTTTGAATCGTCTGAAATGAGCAGGAAACTGCTCATTTCCTACTTCTTCAATTGCTACTTCTTTCTCTTCACCATCTGGAGGACAACGCTCAATACAGATGATGTTACAACAAGAAAAAGAACAGGAAAAGGTGACACTGCAGATGATAATGCAAGGAATTCAAAGCATACAAACAAGAACAGAGAATACTGAAAAGAGAATAGAAAAAAACTGATGAAAAGGTGGAGAATATTCAACAAATGATGATGAAGTATGATGAGAGATTCCAAAAAATTGAAGAAGAAGATAAACAAAGAGATAAGAAGATTGGAGATATTGATGGCAGATTAACTGTGGTTGAACAAGATAAAAGTGGGATGCTGAGATGGGAGATGGATAGATCAGAATTTTATCTCAGATTCCAAAACATAGAGGAAGAAAAGGGACAAAACCTAGCTGAGATAATGATAGAAATCTTGGCTGAAGCTCTGGAAATAACCAAAGAGAAAATGATGGATGGAATAGACGAGGTTTTTCAAGTCTTCACAAGATATGCAATGAGAAATAGCTTACCAAGAGAAGTTCACATCAGATGTACAAAGAAAGCCATTAAAACACAAATATTGCAGGTGGCAAGAGAGAAAACATTGAAATATAAAGATAAGGAGATTGTGGTCCTGAAACAAGTACCCAGAAGAGTGAGAGAGATGAGAAAAGAAGAGAATACCGATTCCTGACTAAAATTCTACTTATAAAAGAGGTGAATTATAGATGGTTGATTCCAGAAGGTTTAATGTTCACATGGCAAGAACAGAGACACAGAATTGACTCAATTGAGAAAGCTGAATTATTTTATACAGAATACTTTGGAGGGAAAGAGGAGGAGACAGAAAAGAAATGTCACTAATTGAATTCCAATAGGACTGCCGAATAGCGACTGAAAAGAAGAAGGTGCAGTAGGCGGAAAGGTGGAAGTTAAAGAACAACGTGAACCATGATCTCACGAGCTGCCAAACCTATCTATAAAGTATAATCATGGAAGAGAAAAAACCGATTACAATTAACATAAACGGACTTAACTTAGCTGTTAAAAGAAGGAAAACTTTCCATAAATTAGAGAAATTAAAATTTGATATAATCTGCCTACAAGAAGTACATATTAAAAAGCAATATGAACAACTGTTGATACAGCCAAAGTTAGGGAAAATATTTACTTCTTTGACACAATGCAAGAAAAGAGGAGTGGTTTTATACATTCAAGATATTATCCCAGCGAAATTGATCCATACGGATGACGATGGAAGATTATTAATGGTGGAACTAATGGACAATAATATGAAAACACTCCTGATCTCAATCTATGCCCCGAAAGACAATCAAGAAGAATTTTATAGAAAACTACATATGAAAATAATTGAACTGGACTATGCTAATATCGTTATGATGGGAGACTTTAATGGAATTGTAGATAATAAATTGGACTATACAACATAGAAAACAACAAAGCAAAACAGACTCTCCCTAAATCCTTTTTTAAAATGACAGATGAAATAAATTTAAAAGATGTATGGAGAGAAAGAAATGCTAAGACTAAACAATACACCTTCTATTCAAACAGGCATTTATCATGGTCCAGAATAGATAAGATCCAGATATATCTTGACAGACTAGAACACTGGGCTGTATCTAACAAAATGAAATTCAATGTAGAGAAAAATAAAGTCTTATACTTAGGCAAGAAAAAACAAAATTACACATATAGACCGGATGAAATCAGGCTCAATAGCAGTAACTGTGAGAGGGATCTTGGAGTATTAGTGGACAATCAGCTAAATATGAGCCAGCAGTGTGCAGCAGCAGCCAAAAAAGCCAATTGCATTAACAGAGGGAGACAGTCAAGATCAAATGCGGTAATACCACTCTATAAAGCTTTAGTAAAACCACACCTAGAGTACTGCATCCAGTTTTGGTCACCACATTATAAAAAAGATGTTGAGACTCTAGAAAAAGTACAGAGAAGAGCAACCATTAGGGGATTGGAGACTAAAACATGATGAATGATTGCAGGAACTGGGCATGACTAGTGAAGAGAAGGACCAGGGGAGACATGATAGCAGTGTTCCAATATTGAGGGGCTGCCACAGAGAGGAAGGGGTCAAGCTATTTTCTAAAACAGCTGTAGGCCAGATAAGGAATAATGAATGCAAACTGAACAAGGAGAGATTTAACCTGGAAATAAGGAGAAACTTTCTGACAATGAGAACAATAAACCAATGAAACAGCTTGCCCTCGGAAGTTGTGGGAGCTTTATCACTTGAGACTTTCAAGAAGAGATTGGACTGCCATTTGTCAGAAATGGTGTAGGGTCTCCGTCTTGGGCGGGGTGTTGGACTAGATAACCTACAAGGTCCCTTCCAACTCTGTTAATCTGTTAAATCTGTTATTGGGCAACACAGTATCAACAGTAGAGACCTTCAAATTTCTAAGTTCTATCATATCTCAAGACCTAAAATGGACACCTACCTAACATTAAAAAATGTCATCAAAAAAGAACAACAAAGAATGTTCTTTCTATGCCAACTCAGAAAGCTCAAACTGCCCAAGGAGCTGCTGATACAGTTCTACAGAGGAATTATTGAGCCTGTCATCTGCACCTCTGGTTTGGTTCTGCAACCCAACAAAACAGACACAGACTTCAGAGGATAATTAGGACTGCAGAAAAAATAATTACTACTAACCTGCCTTTGAGGACCTGTATACTGCATGAATCAAAAAGAGGGCTGTGAAAATATTTACAGACCCCTCACATTCTGGATATAAATTGTTTCAACTCCTACCCTCAAAATGACGCTATAGAGCACTGCACACTAGAACAACTAGCACAAGAACAGTTTTTCCCCAAATGCCATCACTCTGCTAAACAAATAATCTCCTCAACACTGTCCAACTATTTACTAAGTCTGCATTACTATTACTATTAATCTTCTCATCGTTCCTATCACCCATCCCCTCCACTTGTGACTGTATGAGTGTAACTTTGTCGGTTGTATCCTTATATTTATATTGACTGTTTCCTAATATGATTTGATTGCTTATTTCTACCCTATGATTATCATTAAGTGTTGTATCTTATGATTCTTGATGAATGTATATTTTCTTTTTATGTACACTGAGAGCATATACATTGAGACAAATTCCTTGTGCATCTAATCATACTTGGCCAATAAAGAATTCATTCATTCATTCATTCTTGAACCCAAGACCCTTCAATGCCATTGTCAACTCGTAAAGCATTCCTGGCCTGCTTTCGAATTGCCATAGGTGGGCGGGGGGGACGGGACTGAGCAGCACGGCAGCCACAACCAGAAGCACATTCCACGCATACCTTCTTCAAGGCTGTATCCTAGGCTACTGGGAGTAACTAGAGAGGCATGATTTCTACAGCCCTCGAAAGTCTCAATTGGAGAATGTGATTTATGACACACCCTGCGGGGGGAAACAGGATCATAGGTGGGCTGTAAATTACATCAGGCAGAGCTGACTTGCTGTCAGGGTTCTGATGGATGCCTAATTAATCCATGAGCCTTGAGCCAAGTTTATTTATTTATTTATTTATTTGATTTGCCAATTGTTTACAAGATAATAAGTATAAGTGTATACATAGTTGTGAATACATGAAATGGGTACATATAAGAAAAATAAAAGAATAAGAGAAACAATAGGACAGGGACGGTAGGCACGTTGGTGCGCTTTATGCACGCCCCTACAGACCTCTTAGGAAAGGGGTGAGGTCAATAGTAGACAGTCTAAGGTTAAAGTTTTTGGGGTTTGGGGAAGAAACTACAGAGTCGGGTAGAGTATTCCAGACATTGACCACTCTATTGCTGAAGTCGTATTTCCTGCAATCAAGTTTGGTGCGGTTTACTTTGAGTTTGTATCTATTGTGTGCTCTTGTGTTGTTATGGTTGAAGCTGAAGTATTCACTGACAGGTAGGACATTGCAATGTATGATTTTATATACCATGCTTAAGTCAGACCGAAGACGGCGTAATTCAAGGTTTTCTAGTTCTAGAATTTCAAGTCTGGTGGCATAAGGTATTCTACAACGAGTAGAGGAGTGGAGAACTCTTCTTGTGAAATATTTCTGGACTTTCTCAATTGTGCTAATATCAGATACGTAATGTGGGTTCCAGACTGATGAACTGTATTCGAGTATTGGTCTAGCAAATGTTTTGTATGCTCTGGTTAGTAGTGTGATATTACCAGAGAAAAAGCTACGTAGGATTAGGTTAACAACTCTAATGCCTTTTGGCTATGTAGTTGCAGTGGGCTCTAGCACTTAGATCATTAGAGGTGAGTATTCCAAGGTCCTTTACAGAGCTTGGGTCATCAACAAGTTCTTGACTATTCAGCTTGTATTTTATTTTCTGATTTTTTTGCCAATATGTAAGACAGAGCATTTATTTGTTGAGATTTGAAGTTGCCATTTGTTTGACCATTCTGATATATAGTCAAGATCTTTTTGTAGGGTAGCAGTATTGTCTGTGGTATTGAACAGCTTTACATCATCAGCGAAGAGAACGCAATTGCTCTTAATATGATCACAGAGGTCGCTTATGTAGAGTATGAAGAGAGTTGGTCCTAGAACACTGCCTTGGGGGACACCACTATTGACAGGTACTGGATTTGATAGGACGCTCCCGATTTTGACCATTTGTTGTCTGTTTGACAGGAATGCTTCTATCCAGTTATTCAGTTGTCCAGAGATACCATAGGATTTTATTTTTAGGAGTAGTTTGTCGTGTACCACTGAATCAAAGGCTTTACAGAAGTCTATGTAGATTGCGTCTATTGCTTTGCCCTGGTCGAGTTGTGTCGTCCATATGTTTTTGCAGTGTAAGAGTTGTAGATTACAGGATAGTTTTTTTCTGAAACCAAATTGTTTATTGGAGAGTAGGTTATTTGTCTCTAAGTGGAGGATGATGGATTGGTTAATAATTGATTCCATGACTTTACAGGTGACGCAGCATAAGGAGATTGGCCTGTAATTTTCAACTAGGCTTGGGTCTCCCTTTTGAAGATGGGGATGACTGTGGCTTGTGACCATAGGTTAGGCAAGGAGCTGGTCCTGAAAGATTTTTCAAAGATTATGCTTAGAGGTTTGGCTATGGCAGTGGATAGCTTTCTTAAGAAGTAGGCACATATTCCATCCGGTCCAATAGATAGAGATGGTTTTAGATTGCGTAGTGATTTTTCAACATTGTCTTCTGTGAAATCGATATGTATTAGATCATTATTGTTATCTGTGGTACGGCTAGGAAATACTGGGCATGATCCATTGCTGTTTACAAATACTGAGCCAAGAATGTGTTAAAGATGTTGGCTTTAATGGTGTCGTCAAGAAGTCTTTACCATCAGGTCCTATCAAGGGAGGGATGGACCTTGAGTCTTTTAGTTTGTTGTTTACAAAATTGTAAAAAGCACGGGTGGAATTGGTGCTTAGAAGGTTTTCCTCTTGTTTAATGTGATAATTGGTGCATTCGGTCTTTATCTGGTGGCATAAATTTTTGTATCGGTTTTTGAAATTGGCAACGTGACCAGATTTGTTTTTCCTCCAGAGTGATCTCTTTTGGATTGAAGTTTCCTTATTGATATGGGTAATCTGCTTTTTTGTTTTGTTTTGGGAGTTGTTGTTGGTACATATAGTTTGATGACTCTTTGACTTCAAGTAAAAATATGTTGTAATGGTCTTCAACAGTATTGCATCCAGTGAATAGAGATTGCCAATCCAGGGATGAGAGATCGTTGTCTATAAGATCATAGTTGCCTTTTTTGAAGTTACAATTGGGGATTACATCATTGTGGTGATTTTTGTGTGGACGTATGTTGAGACAAAAGTCAATCATATTGTGGTCACTACTGAAAAGGGTTCTTTAGTTTGTATTCCGTAAATTAAATTCAAACTATTGCAGAAGATGAGATCGAGGCAGTTGTTTAGTCTAGTGTTGTTGGTTACTAGTTGTTCCAGTCCCAGATTTGTAATAGCATTGTAGAAGGTTGTGTGTATGATTTCAGTTGTACAATCATTTAGGGTCCAGTCAATATGAGGTAGATTGAAATCACCAAGAAAGATAAAAGGGTATGGGCAGGATGCAGCCCATGTTAGTAATGTATTTAGCTTGTTTACATGTTCGATGTCATAATCAGGTGCTCTGTAACATAGTAAGAATCGAATTGTGATATTTAAGGATAGTTCACAGATGATGGTCTCAGGAAGAGCAAGCTCCTGGGTAACTTGGATATTTTTTAGATGTAAGGATTTTTTATAGAATATAGCAACACCACCTCCTCGACGATTTTCACGATCTGATCGGTAAACATGATAGTCTCTTACTGTGGTAATGGAGTCGGGAGAGATGCATTGAGCCATGTTTCACAGACAAATATAATGTCGGTTAGCCATATTTAGGAGGATGAGAAATTCAGGTATTTTATTCACGAGGCTTCTTGCATTGAGTAGTTTGCATTTAAGGCCGGCAGTAGTTGGAATTGAGGTAGTTGGGGCGTGCGTGCCTAGTCTTGGGTGATGGTGGATCGGTTGAGGTAGGGTTGTGGTTGAGGGTAGAAGCTGAGTATTGGGTTGCATGGCTTACTTTTGATACAGTCAGCATGGTAGTCAATGTACAGGTCCTTCTCTCCATTGTCTAGACGGTTTTTGAGTTCAATGCGGAGTGCACGGGAGCGGCACGTTGCTGTATGGTTAGGTCAGGCGGCAACGGAGGTTCTTATGGTTGGTGTTGGTTTTGGCGAGTGAGTTTATAGTATAAATGAATTTACGCTTGCTTGATTCATTTTTGCAAATGACCCTGCACAAGCGTGGGGCCACAGAGCCGTCTCTATTTTTGAGCTCTCGGTCGATGCGGAAATGTCAAGTATTTCATCAGCGGAGATGGTTGATGCTTGATAATCTCTGATGATGTTTCGACAGTTGTGATGTCATCATTGACATTGATGTCCTCTAGACCAAATAAGATGGCGTTTGGACGTTTCCGCTCACGCTCAACGGCTTCTCTGATGAGGATTGGGATATCAATATTTGTCTGGGTTGTGTTTATTTGTGGATTGGGTTTTGGATCGGATTGTGGTTGTTGGGTAGAGATGTGGTTTGTAGCTATTGGATGTTCAGGTTTTTGCGTTGTGTCTTTTTTTTCAAGGTTGGATATTCTTTCTTTTATGGCATCCAGGGATGCTACTATGGTGTTAAGGGATGTTTCAATGGTTTCGATGGTAGGGGATGTTTCAATGGTTTCGATGGTATCAACTCTTTCAGACAGATCCAGTTTGGGTCTGCATGATTTGCAGAAATATGGAAACTCATTGGATGATTCTAGGTATTGAATCATTTGCTCAGGTAATCCCAAGCAGTCATGATGAGCGTATTTTTTACACAGAGAACATTTGATGGAGTTTTCATTATCCTTTAGATTTTTGTAGCATTTAAGGCATGTGCAGGAGTCTTGTGGTTCATTGGTGGGGATTATCTTCTCTTAGGTTGTGGTTTGGCGTAGGATTTTCTTTTTGGCATGGTAGGTTTGTTAAAATAGTACGTTGATTGAATTAATTAAAGGAACAATTTTGGGTAATCTATATAGGCAATATTACATCAAACAATCAATTGCAGTAATCTCTCAAGTCAGATAATATTCCTGAGCAACAATCAGCCTGATCAAGTCAGATAATATTCCTGAGCAACAGTCAGCCTGATCAATTAATTACTCTAATCACTAATCAATTAATTACACTAATCATTAATCACACTGTTCATTTAAATTCACTAAATCATTGATTTTACTATTCAATTAAATTACATGAATTTTGATCTTTTAAACTAGTCAGTAATCACACTATTTGCACTAAACACTCTAATCACACTAATCAATTAAAACAATAAATCAATTAAACCATTAATAAAATATTTTATAGAAATTGATTATCTAATCGTTGATATAGGTGCTGAGGTAGAAAAGTTGAAAGTTTTGAGGTAGTGAATTAATCAGTGTTTGATTAAAGTAATGAGGTAGTATTAAGAGTCTGCAAGGAACGGGTTAATTGTTTTACTAGCAGCTGTAGTTGACTGAATGAGAGGAATTTATTGCTCTTTGAATAGCAGATCGCTATTACTCTGTAAACAGGAAGTTGTAACACAATGTTCAAAGGGTTTTTATCCGAGTGAAGGAAAGGGCTTCACTTCTAAGAACAGAGGAAACCAACTAATCTTCTCCTTTTTTGCAAGCAGACTTTGATTCAGCAGAGACAAATTGAACAGCTCACAGGAAACTATTTGTTTTTGTTTTCCTTGATGAATGAGATTTCTGGGCCCCTCCTAGTTAACTGAATACACTTTCAAAGTTTGTTGCTTTTAAGAGAAAGAGGCACGTCTTGCACTGGTAATTCTAACAGTTTATATTTTTACTGTGTAGACTCAGATTTGTATTGAGCATTCACTCCTGGCTTCGATATACCTCTGCTTCTATTACTCCTGGCCTCAATATACTTCTGCTTCTATCACAGGGAATAAAATTGCTTCCAATCTTCTCAGGAGTTCAGTTATCACAATACTTCCCTACTTATTGGAAGTCCAAAGTTACTGTCCTTCCAAAAGATGGAGTCCGGATTAGCAATTTGGCGAAGAGAAAAGAGGGAAGAGGGGGGGAGGGAGGAGGCAGTCTGCTTCACACCCTGGCTGCAAGCTTCTGGAGACAGACTCCCAGCTCCCAGTGCTCACCGCCTGCAAGGATGGGATGAATCTCACCGACTCCAAGGATGATCGCTCTCTGGGCTGGGTCGCTCCTGGAAAAGTCAGATTCCCACCAGCAGTCGAGGGAAAACTCTCGAAGTCGAGGGAAAAGCCACAGTTGGAGCGCTCGCTCAGCGATCCTCCCGGCCGGCGCTCCTCGGGCTTTCCTCCCTCTCTCTCCGGAGCGAAGCGGTAGCAGCGGCAGCGGCGTCTCCTCCAGTCAGATTCCATCCAGTTATTTATTAGGAGCAACATGTTGGCACATACCCAAACGAAGTCAGCTCTGCCTCGAAAGCAGGCCAAGAATGTTTCACGAGTTGACAGTCATATCTAAACAGATATTCCAATTCCTGGCTGATTGCTTCAACCCATAAATGGCCTTGTTCAATTTAAACACAGCGTTAGGCTTTTTACTTTCATACCCTGGTGCTTGAACCATGTAAATTTCTTCTTCTAATTCTGCATTGAGGAATGCTGTGGTTACATCAAAATGCCAAATTTTATGCCAACACTAGTGCCAACCGTATGCTTTTACACTTTACAGTTGGTGTGAATACCTCATAATACTGCATGTTTTTCCTTTGTGAAAAACCTTGTATCACTAATCTTGCCTTATATTGTACCTCATTGTTGGGTAGTACTTTCTTTTTGTGGCAACCCTGTGGCAAAATCATAGACGTGAACACTTTAGGTTCACCCATGGATTTTATTTCTTTGTCCATGGCTTCTTTCCACCATCATTAAGTGATTTATCATCATTATCACTAAGTGGATCATTCCAAAAATTGGCATCAATCTGTTCCAATTTTTCTCTGCAAAGCTAGCAGACCTTGAAATCACTATTCTTTTGCTCCCATTACTAAAGTGATAGCTCTTTGAGCCAGGTTCATAGCCTGTAAACCTGAGCTTTCTAGCCTTTGACCTTTTCTCCTGATTGCTTTTGGAATATGCACCCATACATTGCTTCCAAACACCCTTAAAAGCGCTAGAGATGGCTTTCTCTCATATAGCACTGCATATGGAGTATCATTTAAAAATGAACTCCATAGCTTATTGATTAAATAATTAGCAGTCAACACGGCTTCACCCCAATATGACCTGCTGAGATCAGAATCCTCCAGCAGTGAGTCCTTCATTGTTTGTAAGATTCCATTCCGCCTCTCAGCAACACCATTCTCAGCTGCTGTGTACAGATTAGTGTGTCTATGTTTTATTCCTAACTGTCCCAACCACTGTTGAAAACTTGCTGACATGAATTCTGAACCTCTGTCAATTTGCAACTGACACACCTGTTGTTTAGATCTCCTTTCTACAAAGCTTACCCATTGCTTACATTTCTGTAGCACCTCTTTAGTAAATAGCAGAACCCAAACCTGCTGTAGTCAACTACAATGACCAGTGCATACTTTGCTCCTCCCAAACTGGCTTGCATTGGCCCCACCAAATCTGCATATACCAACTCTAGAGCTCGTTGTCTGCCTTGTGCTACTTTTGCTTACTAGGAATACCTTGAACTTTAATGATTTACATACTGCACAATCCAAATATGCGTTACACCCTTTTAAGTTTAACCCTTCTCCAAACTGTTGCATCTTTTGCAAAACTCTGAAGCTGGCATGCACAAGATTTCTATGCAAGAGTTGAACACATGGATCATGTTGTGCTACATTTCCTAACGTTTGGGCACACTGAACCTTTTGTCCCTGCAACAGATAAAGATTATTCTGTTTTATGTCCTGTGCACATACACTTCCATTCCTTTTTATGAGACACTTCTCATTTACAAATGTGGTCTCAAAATCTTGTTTGTCTAGACTAGAGACACTCAGTAAATTATGCTCCGTTTCAGGCGCACATAATATGTTACTAAACTTTTCCTCCAGACATGGAATCAACACACTACCTTTTGCTGTGACTTTAGCCTTCTGGCCATTTGCTAAGGCTATTGCATCTCCTCCATCTGGATCCATTCTGAAAAACAATTTAGAATTATTAACAATTGTTTGACTTGCGCCACTGTCTATTAACCATTTGTCTCTGCTATTACAATAGCTATGAGTCTTATCATCATAGATGAAACACCGCCACTCTTTCTCTTTCTTTGTAGAATATCTTTGCTGGACTGTAATCTGGTCTCTTCTGTTACTCTGGTCTTTGCAGACATCATGTTTGTTGCCTTTCTCTCTCTGCTCTTTGGCCCCCCACATCAGGATTTTTTTCTTCTTCTAGAATGGCATTTGTTTTCTTCAGAAATTAAACAGGCTTTAAGAGCTTCCATTTGTAAATCCTGTTCTGGTTTGCATTGAAAAATGGCTGAAACATTTCAGCAAGACTATTTAACACCAACAGCACCTTCTGAGATTTAGGAATCTGCATTCCACATTGTTCCAACTCAGTAAATAAAGTCTCCATGTGCAGCAAATGCTTCTTCATAATACCTTGTGATAGCAACCAGGCTCAGTATAATTGTTTTGATAATTGCACAATATTGCATGCTGATGCACTTACATGCACACTTCTCAATTTCAGCCAAACATCATTTGAAGTTTTTAAATCAGTTACATTCAATAATTGTTCATCTTCTAAACTTAAGATAATGTAGGCCAGTGCCTTATCATGCTGCCTTCAATTTACTGCTGCTAATGGTGCCTGGGGTGGATTAATAACAATATCCAGTGGTGGGATTCAAATTTTTTACTACCAGTTCTGTAGGCATGGCTTGGTGGCCATGGCAGGGGAAGGATACTGTAAAGTCTCCAATCAGAGGTGGTATTTGCCGGTTCTCTGAACTACTCAAAATTTCTGCTACCGGTTCTCTAGAACTGACCAGAACTTACTGAATACCACCTCTGACAATATCCCAGAGCTCCTTAGCCTTTGGGAAGCATTCCATTTTGCAGCCCAAGTAATATAATTCTTCTGTCCCAATCGAGGCAGAGAGCTCTCCTTGAAATCAACAGCCAACCTGCAAGCCTTCTCAGCCTTGTTCTCTTTTCCTTATAACACAGGCTGTCCTTCAGCTTAATTACAGTTCAATTTTATTGTGTTCTTGGTGTGCTCTGGGCCCATATCCTGTTAGATTTTGCAGCAATTCAACCAGCACACGTAAATAATTCAGCAGGATTCATTTATAGAAGAAACTTCTTTATGTACAATAATAGAAAGTATGATGCATATATACAATACCCATGCAGCAGAAGCTAGAACCAGAACTCAGAATCCAGAAGTCATAATCACAGAAGCAATGATTGCAAGGACAAACCAATTCTTATATATATATGGATCAGTCAAACTACAGTAAGTCAAGCCCAGGCTCTGATCTATCTGACATGGCTCAAACAGATCCTGTTTTTAGTTACTAAACAGTTCCCATTGGCTGACTTGTTTTTATGGCTATCCCATCTCATAATTTGTTACACACTGACACTCCTCCAGAGGAACGAAGAGGGGAATCTTCAACCATGTGCCTATATTTCCAGAAAACTCACCAACCCCGAACAAAGATGGGTGATATGGAAGAAGGCCTTAATGAAGTTCATTAGCACTATTAATATGGGGGCACTTCCTAGAAAGGATCCAAGTGTCATTTGAAATAAGGACTGATCATAAAAAACTGAAAGCTGTTAGGACCCCTCGGAAACTCCCAAACAAGTTAGATGGGGCCTGTACTTTAACCAGTTTGATTTCACACTAAAATGCATCTCTGGAGGGAAGAATTTCCTAGTAGATGCCTTGCCTCAATGCCGCAGTACAAGGTCATTCCCTACCCTCAGAAGGCAGTACAGGTCACCATGAGGCAACACTCAGAGACAATCAAGTGAGCTGGGGGAGGGGGGAAAGAGTTAAACCAGAACCTCAGAGCTGACCTGCAAACTGACAACAAACAAGTCCTAACTTCCTGGGACTGGTTCACATGGAAAGGTCCCAAATTATAGATCCCCAGCATCCCCCAATTTCTGCAAAGGAGCCATGACATAAAGCAAGCCGGTCATTTTGGATTTCTAAAGACATGACATGTTGTACTAAGATAAGTTTGGTAGCCAGCAATGAAAAAGGACACTGAAAGCTATGTAAAGAACTGCATGATATGTGCAGTGATGAAAAAAAGGCCTGGAAAGCCCCTGGGGCTGTTACAATAGCCAAGCTGTCATGACCCTGGGAGGAAATTGAGATGGACTTTATCATGGAATTCCCAGAAGAAACACTGTACTTTGGATAGTGATTGGTCTTTTTTCCAAACAGGCTCACTTCATTGCCTGTTCCAGCCCCCCTTCATCCCAGAAACTGGCGAAGCTATTCCTGAAGCACATTTACTGACTGTATGGACTCCTCAAAAAAATCATATTATTATTTCCTTTATTGTCAGAGTACAACATGTGTACAATGAGATTGGCTCAGCCTCCCTTCGTGCACCCACTCATCCCAGTGAGGACAGAAGTTCCTAACCCAGTCCCAATCTTATTACATTATGTTGCATATCTAATTGCGGGGCCAAATTCTGCAGGGAGTTTGTAACGATAATTGGGTTTTCCCAGAGGCTTAGTTTGGTTTTTCGCCTGAGTAACAATGGGATGGCGGAACCAGCTAATGCAATGATAGAGCAGTACTATGTGCTATGTCAATTACCAACAAACCAACTGAGCTGACCTATTGCCTTTCACTAAGGTGGCATACAACAATGCTGTCATAGCAGCACAGGCTTTACATCTTTCAAGGTGGCCACAGGGGTGGAGTTTGTCCCCATGCCTGAGTACCCTCAGGAGCCTCCTTCTTCAGTAAGCCTGATTGAATGGGTAGACTCCCTACAGGATGCTTGGGGAGATGTAAAACAGGCACTAACAAAAGCCACAGAGATGCAAACGGAGAAGACAGACAAAAAGTGATTCCCCAGAGACCTCTCTCTACCTCTCTACCAAATAACTAAAACTGAAATTATCCTGTAAGATGCTGGGTCTTACGTTTATAGGACTTTTCCCATCACAAAGACCATTAACCCAGTCATGATGGAGCTGAAACTCCCACACCTGTTAGGGAAAGTACATCCAGTCTTCCACAGCAGTTAGTTGAAGCCAGTAATAGGTTCAGAGCTAAGATCAGTAGCTCAGGTAGCCCCAGATCCCATTGTAGTGCAAGGAGAAGCCCATTATGAAGTAAAAAGAATCCTAGATTCTAGGTGTATAAGGGGAGGCTATAGTACAATGGAAGAGTTACCTCCTCACGGAAGTTACTTGGGTGAAGAGTCAGAACACAAGAGCCAATAGATTGATCAGAAAATTCCATGAGAAAAATCCCTAAAAGCCAAAAGACAGCCAGTGATGGTAGGGATGGCTAGTGAAAATTTAATCTGTCTGTACTTGGTGTTTTCCAGATACTTCTCACTCACCAGGGGAGAGCTGACTGTCAACTTCGAACCAAAGCTGGCAGCAGCCATTTTTCTGTTGCTCAGTTGCCACACTGAGGGGGAAGGAGGTTGGAATATCTTACTAGACACAACAGAGAGCTTTCTCATGAGAACCAAGGTCATTTCTACTGGCAATGGATAAGGCCGGGGAAGGAGTGCCTGGAGAGCCTGCCAATTAACCCAACATGATTGGCCAACATGACCTGTGACACTTGGGGGGATGATTGTTTCCTATTTTTAATTATACTGAAACCACAGGAAAGATTTATAGTTGGTTTTCCTTTGAAGCTCTGCCAATAATGTATTCAATAAAGAAGAGCTTTGAGGAGGATCCTAGTTTCAGAGTTCTGATTTGCTTGGGTTCATATAGTCAGAACCTTGATATGGTGTTTGTTTATTTCAAAACTAGACAACGAATCCCACAGCACTATCTTTGAATTCTTCTCATTGGACAGTCTGAATTGTAATTTATTTAATAATCTGGCTATATATGGAAGACCATATGCCATAGTATATCATCCTCTACTTCCTCTTCCCCGCTAAGAAATAGAAGCAGAGGTTAGTTCAAGTCAAACAAACTGTCAAAGAAAAATATGCAGTGGGTGATTATGTAAAAGACGATCAAGAACTAAAACTGATGCAAGTTAAAAATGGGAACTTACTAAATACACAGGAAACAAAACATGAATATTGGAATAATGTAATGAAAATATGAACACAAGGTTGGCAAGGAAAAGCATTAGATTATATAGTCAATTTCTAAAAAGACGGAGGGGAAAGTGGGTAAAGAAAACCTGGCAATGCCCCTGAAACATTAAAGAAACTAAAGGCTTGGTTCAATTGAAGCAATGCAAACAAGGTCAGAATTGAAAAATCAAATGATTCAAAGTGCAGGTTGTGGAAAAAAGCAGAAGGAACAGTAGAAAACATACTTGGGCAAGAAGATAGCACAAATTAATTATAAACAAAATAACACAGTGCCAATATGATTCAAAATTGGTGGGAACATACTGTTGAAAAAGAAAATGAGCAGGTTAAAATATTGTATTTCCAGATACAAACTGATAAAGTCTTGGCTCATAACATGGCAGATTTAAGTGTGCTTGAAAAGAAGACATGGGTGGATAATTGATGTGGCAATACCAATGGAGAGTAGAATATAAGATTTGGAGATCATGAAATATCAAGATCTGAAAATCAGCGTTGAAAATTATGGCATAAACATAGTGGTCCAGGTGATTACAGTGCACTGGGTATTATATCAAAAAACTTTGGAAAGCATTTATAGAATCTGTGCACTGACAACCTATTTATCTGTTAAATACAAAAGTCACACTGCTCATTTCAGAACATACACTATGTTAATACATTACAACATCCTAGGGTTCTTGGGAAGAAAACTCAGTCCTTCGGAAGAGCTAAAGAATGGTAGTGTGGTTTCATATTGTGTATATAACTGGCATCAGAAAGTTTAAACCCAATACAGTAATATTATTATACATAAGAATCAAGCTGCTCAATACCTGGCTATGACTTACTAAAAAAGTAATAAATATGGGAGAAAAATCTAATAAATTATTCCCAGATTTAGGCAATTGTGTACTGGGCTCTTAATGCATGGCTTTTTGTTCATTTGTCTTCCTTCAAAATTGCTCATGTTTCCTACTTTTGTTTTTTTTCTTAGTTTTTAATTGTAAGCTGCACAGAATCCTTGGTAGTCAGTAGCCTGACTGTATTAGCAAATGTAAAAAATACATTTTCTTTCATTTGAAAACCATTTTTTATTTTAGTGTTATTGGTTAAGCAGGGACAGAAAAGCATTCTAAATAATCTTCTTTGGTTAGAAATCGTCCTTGAGATAACATGGTCGTGACCCGCAATTCTTTCTGCTGAGCCTAGTTTAATATGGAGACACATCTAGAAATAATAGACGTTAAGTCAGTGTGAGAATAACGAAGCAAGGAACCGACAAACAGTCCAAATGAATGGTGAAACTTTCAAAGGAAAAGCCGTATTAATAAGATTCAGTTCAGTCATTCTTTTTAAAGGTCCGTCAGGCATTTTGCTGCCAGAATTAGTAAAACAGCATTTTTTGAATTAAGAAGAGTAGACTCCCAGAATCCCGCTGCCACTCACGCTTAACATCTTGTAGCCGCCAAGTTTGAGAAATGCTATTGGTAAGCAACTAGCTCCTCCTCATTGACCTCATTTCCCCACCCTATGGCTGAATTCAGAAAAGAACGGGAATTACCGTTGAATTATGTTCTCGCGCGGAAACGAAAGCAACAACGTCACTTCCTTTCCGGAAAAAGACTTTGTGATTGGTGGACAGGCAGGGTATATATATTCGTGATCAGTCATCGCGGCCCTCTTTCTCTTCGACCTCAGAGAAGTCTTTATACGGCGTTGTCATCTCGTGAGTCGTGTAATGCGTGTTGAGTGGCATTGTGCTCACTTGGGCAACGCAAAGTGGCTGGGTGGGGGGAAGCGGCGGCATTGGAAAGAGGCAGCTGTCTCTGCTTAGGGTTGCCGAAGTGTTTGGGATGCTGCCCATGTTTCAGGCCTCCCGCCTTGTTTCGTTTTGCAAAACGCACTCGGCCATCCTGGCGCTAACGACGCTTTTGAAACTTTCCAAGCCGAGCGCTGTCACATATTTATTCGAGTTCGAAATTGAAACTAAGGCACTGGAAATTAGTAGGATGCGAGGCCATGTTATTCTGTTTAGGTTTTTGATGTACATACAAATGCAAAACATACTGGTTGGTCTTTGCTTCGTTGGTTCCATATGTAGCCCAGACAGACTTCAACATAACAGCTCAATATTGACCATGAAAATACCTTCATTTTGCTTTTTTTCAGCTATTAAAAGTTATCCCAAATAATATAAGGGAGAGAATAATGCGTGGATTATTCCAGTGTGTGTCTCCTTTGGATCGTTTTCAGAAAAGTTTCCTTTTTCTTAAAAAGATGTCAGTCTTAAGTACTGATGTTCATATTTTCACCTTAGCAGAATCAGATTGACTTAGAACTAGAAAGAATATTAAAATAGTACAGGGATAACTTTTCAGTCCCCTGTAAAATGCCGAAGATGTACATGCTAAATTAAGTAATAGCTGCTGTGCTCATATTTGTGCTATGACCAAAGCATTTCTTCCAAATTTTGAAGAATTCAAATATACTTCCTTGGGTAGCTTTCTCATTAAAACTACTCAGGGTCTGAGTAAGTTGATATTTTTTTTAAATGTCATTTGATTGCTACAGTAATTTTTTTTTAAAGATTACAACTTGCTGAATATTGGAACATTTTTCTTAAACCAAGTTTAAAACATTAGAACAATTGAAGTTTATTGATTCTCACTTTATAAACTGATTTATAGTTACAGTTTCCTCTGTAATGGCAGTGATAGATTGTTATTACTTCCATTTTATAGTTGGGCAGTACTGATTAAAACATTAAAATAACCATGCTAATTTTTGTTCTAGGTTTCCTGTCGTTGCTTTAAAAAGGAAACTTTCACAATGTCCGGAGGCCTTGATGTTCTACAGATGAAGGAGGAAGATGTCCTCAAATTCCTTGCTGCAGGAACCCATTTGGGAGGCACCAATCTAGATTTTCAGATGGAACAGTATATATATAAAAGAAAAAGTGATGGTAAAAATTGGGATTTTTTTTTTGAATTGTCACTTTGTTAGTGATGTCAGAATCATCATTATGCACAATAGTGGGGTTTGCTGTGAGAATTTATAAATTCCAAGTTCTCAATACAGTATATTTCTCCTACCTGAATTTTGTTCGTACTAAAGGCAAAACATTTGTAATTTCAGGTGGGCCTTGTTCATGCTTAATTTGGACTAGTTTCTCTCAATTCCATGAAACTAATTTTCATAGAACAAGTCATGAACTGAAACATCTTTTTTCTTCCCAGTTCATGAGCCTTTTTAAAAATTCAGTTGGCACAAGAATCAATTTCCCCTTATATAATACTAATATTTTCATGGAGCTCTTATTACTGAAATCAAGTGAAACCTTGGAGTAAGCAGGGTTGGTATGTATTTTAACTGCACACTATTAAAACTTGGAGTTGAGGCCAGTTTCTGGCCAATTAACTCTTGAGTGTCGGAAGTGTGCTAGAATAAATTCTGGCAGGATTTTCGCTAACACCAGTAGAGTGTTTCTTTGTGACTGGGGTTTGATAGTAGTTGCTGCCACATTCCAGATTTTTAAAGACAATGGTAAACAAGGTGGCTGGATTTTATGCATTTTGTTAAGCATTCCCATATTTGATTGAAAATCTTACATCTTTTTATTGAGGTATTTATATCATCAATCTGAAGAGAACCTGGGAAAAACTGCTCTTAGCAGCTCGTGCCATTGTAGCTATTGAGAACCCAGCAGATGTCAGTGTTATTTCCTCCAGGAATACTGGGCAGGTATGGATACACTTGGCTAGAAGACGAAAATTATATGTCCTATAAGAAACCATCTAATAAAAAGTCATATGAATTAAATGTTCTTGTAAGTCAAACTTTTGACAAAAGTCAAATATATTTATGTCTTGTGTTTCAAAATGACTCTCCAATTCAGTCCTGCTTATATTTGCAAAATTAAGAATTTCTTTATTGATTTTGGGGAATGTTCACTAGAAACATAATCCATTTTATCATTTCTTTTATTACCCCATGTAGCGTGCTGTTTTGAAATTTGCTGCAGCTACTGGTGCAACTCCAATTGCTGGCCGGTTCACTCCTGGCACATTTACCAATCAGATCCAGGCTGCTTTTCGTGAACCCCGCCTTTTGGTGGTCACTGATCCAAGAGCTGATCATCAGCCACTGACTGAAGCATCTTATGTAAACATTCCCACCATTGCCTTGTGCAATACAGATTCTCCCCTACGTTATGTGGATATTGCTATTCCCTGCAACAATAAGGTACTGTGACATCTAGTACATTTAGGGTTTTGTCAAAAAGCATATCTAGCTGTGGTTGTGCAAAACATTTTAAAGTAGGTCTGATATATATTTTTTTTCTTCAGGATTTAAACATTTTGGGAAGGAAGGAAATATATGCACGCTTGTTAGAACTCAGAGCTGAGGATGGTTTCTATCCAAAGAACTTATGAGTGTAGGAAGTGTGCTACATTATCTTCTGCAAGTATTTTCGCTAACACCATAAGAACTTGGGTTCAATGAATGGGGTTTGATAGTGATTCTTGCTACATATTTATAAGAATAGTCAATTGTTAGCTGAAGACAATTAAGCTATATTTTGTTTTCTTCCTGAATTGTTTAACAGTGTGATCCTTTTATTTAAACTTAGTTAAATAGTTAATGAATTTAAATGAGTGTGTTGAAAATCTAATTAATCAATATTTAACAAATGTTTAGGGGGCTCACTCAGTTGGTCTGATGTGGTGGATGTTGGCTCGGGAAGTCCTACGAATGCGTGGCACTATTTCCCGTGAGCATCCATGGGAAGTTATGCCTGATCTCTATTTCTACCGAGATCCTGAAGAGGTAAAAATGTAACATATTTGATTAGATTTATAATTAATTACTTATTGAAATAAATGGTTTTGCATTGGTCATATGATCTTATGTTTTCTATAATGTGTGGTCTGGTAACACAACCTGAAAAAGGAAGTATTAAAATAAATGCATCAAGGAAATACTTCGCTTAAATACAGAAATCCACAGCACACAGTACAAGTTTGTACTAAATCACTCATTTTCAAACTTGACTCAGAAAGGTTTTGATGCTAACCAGAAAACTTTAATTTATAATTGTAACTTGATTTGCCTCCTGTTCAGATTGAAAAAGAAGAACAGGCTGCAGCTGATAAGGCAGTTACCAAGGAGGAGTTCCAGGGTGAATGGACAGCCCCTGCCCCTGAATTCACTGCACCTCCACAACCTGAAGTGTCTGACTGGTCTGAAGGGGTACAAGTGCCTTCTGTCCCAATACAGCCTTACCCCACTGGTAAGTAGAATGTAATTGAAAAGAATGTTAAGTGGCAATGTATCATACACAGTAATTTAAGTTATGATAAGGTTTTTTTCACAATTGATCAACCAATTCCATTTTGAGGAGGTGGTAGATTCAAGAAATGCAAAGTTTGAGAAATAAGTGGGTAAGGAGCCAGTATCTAAAACGTACACACATAGCTCAGACATCCATTCTCATTCCCCATTAATCTATTCAGGTACCTTTCTTTATTCTCCCTTTCCAGTTGCCTCTAGATAGCTTTTTAAATGCTTCCAGTTATATTGTACTGGAAATTTTAATTTCAAATTGCTACTCGGTGTAGCACAGGTTTTACTGTTTCAGAAGTAATACTTTAATCTAAAATGTGCAACAAGGCAATTTGCCTCTACATTTTTTGGGGTGGGAGGAGGAGACACTTATTTGCTGAAAGAGGAGTTAAAAAGGGGAAGCTGAATTAGATTGCCTTATCCATTGAAGTTAACTACTAGAAATATTTTACATTAACTGATAACAGGAGCACACTGTTCCAAGGATTTGTGGAATATCCTCTTTCCCTGAAGACCATACCAAACATCTATACTATGCTGTTTGGAACAGGAAGCAGTTTGGCACTTACTTGAATTAAATTCTTCCAATTCATGGGGTTTATGTCTGTAAATTAAAGTCATCCCTTAGAACAGCTTGATTCACATGAAAGTGGGCCATTTGAAATTCTCCAGAATTCTCTGTTCCTGCATTGTTTTGTACTTAATTGAAATGGTTTTGATTCTGTTCATCTTTGTGCAAATATTTATAATTTCCAAGATTTGTATTTTGGAATTCAATTGCTAATCACATCAAAATGTGGTAATGAAGATTGAGGAAGTTGCTTATAGTTTTCAAAGCCTGTGTGATTTTATGTCTTTTTCAGAGGATTGGAGTTCACAGACTGCCACTGAAGACTGGTCTGCAGCTCCCACTGCTCAGGCTACTGAGTGGGTTGGTACTGCCACTGAATGGTCCTGATTAAGCAATAGCAATTCAAGAATTACAGTTGAAGAATAAAATATCTTCCTTGATAACTAAGATTTGTTTGTTGTTTTCTTACATTTTTGTTGATATGGGAAGTTATGCGGGATCAGCCCTTGTTAGTACATGGAAGGTTGAGGTAGAAATGTTCACCTGGGAAAGTTAGAGCCAAGAAGCTGACAGCTAGTGCTGTAATTCCAGAAGTAGCATCACTGCTTGAACCACTAAGATTTGCCAAGCTACATTCATCCCAAAAGCAAATAGCATGTCAAGTTGCATGGCTTAAAGAAAGGAACATTTTTATTCCCTAAATTCTACCCCAATAGTTTTTGATACGTTTTCTATGCTGAGAAAAAGGGAGTGCTTTTTTCTTCTTTGGTACAGAAGACACAGGTGGGATTTGTGAATGGGACAAGCCTTAATATGGGGTCTCTGTAAAGACTTGCTGGCTGAACATCTCAAATTCTGCTACATTACACAAGTTTGAAATTCACACTTTACAAGGTTACTAAATAAGTCAAGCTAGTTAAAGATGATTTGTCATTAAAGTCTCTTATAGAATAATTCCAAAGGTGGGCTGTATTTGTAAAAAGTTTTGAATCACATGTTAAAGAGTTAGCTTTATCTGACATTCAAGGAATAACATTCTGTCAGAATTAAACTAGCTGGGAAACAACACTTTAAAAAAGCAATATTCTAAAATAGTTTGGGAACAAGGAAAACATTTTGCCCTGCTACCTTTGTTATGTTTTAGATAGAATAAAGCATTTAGTAGTTGACTTTAGAATATTATGTTCTGGTTAATCTAGGATTTCTGTAAACTTGTGATAGCTATTTGGCTAAAAAGATGTACAGAATGTTTCATGTGCAGAATTCATTTAATATCAGAACAAAACTTGTTTGTTAAGGTCTCCAAATCTTAAGCTGTTTCAGATGTCCTAATTCTAAGTACACAGTTGTAGAAAACAACATGAATGTTCTGAACTCAAAACAAAGCACATTCCAACAGTTTTATCACTTAGAAAAAATACTGCAGCAAAGCTTTCATTATTGAATGATTTTATTTTTGAACTTAATACCACTTGCATGCCTCCTTTCTAAAAATCACAACACATTTTTTTTTTGCTTTACTAGAATGTTTAGTAAGCCTTAATGGGATGTTAATTAACTTGCATTCAAGAGAGATGAACACAGGCACTCCTTTTTGAATAAAAGCTACTTACGGAAGAAAAACAATACAAGTTCTCTGATATTTTATTTTCTAAACTAATAACAGCTGCTATGAGATCGATAATATAACTTCAAATGTAAGGATAGCTAGCAATAGTCTTAGAAATAGTTGTAATGCTTCATAACCTAAATCTGACATGACCAAACTGGGCTACATGCAGCCCTGAAAAGCTAGTAATGCAGCCCCACAAGATAATACAAAATACAAAAAAGTTTCCTTTTTATATTTTGTATTATCTTGTGGGGCTGCATTACTAGCTTTCTATATACATACAACTAACTATATTATATAAATAGGCCACATGAGGGACTGGGGCTGTTTCAACTCAAGAGCTCCAGACAAGGGGTAAAACTGCGCAGGTACAAAAAATGCACTTTTTCTCCTTGCTCTTCAGTTACTGCCAGCTGAGTGGAGGAGCACAGTGACTTTTGAGCCAGTTGGACTTGCTGCTTTTTCTGCCCCCTGAGGCACACTTACTTAAATTTGATTTCTTGTTTTCAGTTGACCTCATGATGGATGTGGCCCAAGGACCATAACATGCCCAAGTCTGCTCTAAACTATTATGATTTTACTATGTATTGTTCCCCAGTTCCCTGGGGATGTACTGGAAACGAGTCATAGATGCTATATAATATAGAGAAAACAATCCTTTACAAAAGCAAGGAAAATTGTAAGTGAATTGAAAGAAGTGCTACTATTGCACATGTGAAAAAAGCTGTATTGTTTCCAATTATGATTAGAAATTGAAATTAATATATTTGATATTACAAAATTTTATTTAAAACAACAATGTATATAATGTATTTTCCATGTTAACAAAATTTATAAACATGTAAGCTAGTTATGGAAAGCTTTTCTATGGAATAGAAGTAAAAGGGAGCTTTCAAACATTGCTGGCTACTTGGTTACCAGAAATGGAGTAAAGTTCTACCAGCCAGATCCCATTAGGAAAGGAGAAAGACACCATATATCTCCTTATTGCCATGCTAGGATGGCAATACACCTTTGTCAAAACTTTGTTTATCTTATTTACTTTTAAAACAGTTTTATAGTTATGATTGTAGATTCTAGATACATGGAGTCCTGTCAACACTGCTAGGTCTGGACTTTTCTCCTTCCAGGCTGCCATTTCTAGCTATTGTGTTACAGCTTAGGTAAACTCTATTTGTGTGCCAGATAGCAATAAATGAAGGTGTATATAAGGAGAAACCAGTGAACTTTGAAATTTGGCAAAAACATTACATCCCCAAATAGGAACTTTTATTTACTCTTCCAAGATAGTTGAAGCTCTTAAATTTCTAAACTGGGACAATTTTGTAAAATAACCACCGATTATGCTCATGATGTAGTAGATATCATTACTACTTCTGTGCCATTGTTACTAGGTTCCCCTCCTCCAATTCCTGGATAAGGCTGCCTTGGATAAGATCTTGGTTTTAGTTGACTAGAGACACCTCTTCTTGGAGTAAGTGGCTGGGTCACTATCACAGAAGATGAGGATGACAACAGTACTCTTTTCGTAGGATTTGAATTTGTCTCTTTCTCTGGAGAATGGTTTTTATAGCTTGGTGACATAGGCTTATCTTGGTTTAAAAGAAAAAGCATTATTGCACTAAAATTGTTGGTATTATAGTTAATAAAGCTGAGATAAAAAGTGACCACTAGGTAGCAGTCAAGAATTATCATTTTCTATATATGGTGTCTGATACTTTGTGAATGTTTGTAAATCAAATGTACCCTAAGGCAAGACCAAATTAACGATTATTAACTTTAGTAAGGCACATGGCTTAGTAGCTAATAGTTTTAAAGATTTCTGTTAGCTAACTGATAAGATTGAGCATCTAGAACATAAATACATCTGATTTTTTTTTATTTTTTATCAAGCAACAATTAAGTATATACAGTACTATTCAGCCTTAAACAGAGATGTCTTTGGGTCAAAAGGAATAACAGTCATGCTTATACAAGCAGCATCTCTTTTTTATATGCACTGATATGAGAAGTGTATGGAAGAGGTGGTGCTTGCACCTTCAGAACACAAGGCTGATTTAGAGTATTTTGCTGAACCTTACAAGATAAGCTGTAAACCATGGCATAATATTAAATGTTGATTTTTGATTATTATTCTACTGGCTTAGAATAATTAATTGAAAAGTGATATGAGCATTGTGATGGCCATCTCTGTAGATGTATAAGATGACCTTGAGATTAAACAACGGCACATTTGGTCTTTAAGGAGGACAACACTCTGCAAATGGTAGAGGAATTAAAGTTGTCCTATTATGTTAACTCACTCAAAGCAATATATGTTTGAACACTGGACATTATCTTTACCTTTAGCTGCATTGGGTCCTTCCATGTTTTTTGCATATGGAATAAGCAAGTCTTCTAGTTCTTGCATTGCAGAATTGGCAAAAAGCTTATTCTCATTTTTATCATCTTCACGTTTCTGTACAAAAAAAATGCCATGAAATACCTGCTTTATTTGGAAAGAAGAACCATAATATCTAATTTAGTCAAAATTGAGATTTTAGATGGAACTTTTATGTGGATAATGTAATTTAAAATTAGAACAAAACTGACAATTGATAATTTTTTAATCCCATCTTTATTATTTTTATAAATAACTCAAACATTGAACATATCTAATATTCCTTCTTATTATTTTCTCTACAGCAACAACTCTGTGAGGCAACTTGGCTGAGAGAGAATGACTGGGCCAAAATCACCCAGCCAGCTTTCATGTCTGTGGTAAGACTCAGAGTCTCTTGGTGTCTACCCTGTTGCTTTAAGCATTAGACCAAACTGGCTGAAATGGAGCTGTATCGGAATTTATCTTTGATCTTTCATTCAATATCATATTAGTCTGAAATTATAATTTATACTATAATTTTGAAAATACACAGGCTAAAACAGGACAATCTAGTCTAACATGATATGAGGAAGTAGACAGGAGTATTTGGTAAGAATTTTCTTTATCCATTTGCTATTTGGTACATTTGACATTTAATTTCAGACGTCCTATAATACATAATCATATGAAATGTATTCTATATGTATTGTAATTTGAACATATTTATTTAATTGAGTTTTAACTTGTATTTTTCTTGTTTTGTCTATAGAAAAATTAAAATAAGAAACACAATAGTGAGCACAATAAATTGTAGAGATTTTTCCATTCATCCCCATTGTTTAATAGTCATATTACTTTCATCTGGTCAATGTTTAAATGGTAGGTTACATACTAAACTCAATTATAGAGTTTACTCTAAATGTCTTGGTCCTAAGTAGATTTATATGTTCAGAGTGATAAAAAAATAATCCATGTTTCATGTGTAAAGTAAGAGGCATATTAAAAATAAAATCCAATCTTTTATAGGTATTCATGCATGAATGCATTACATCTTTTTAAAAAATCATTTCTGGAGAAACTGCTGTGATTTTGAGAGCTCAAAAGACTTGAGCAAGGAAATACTAACCTATACATTGACTACCTCATATCAAAAGCAAGACCTTCAACTTACATCCCATTAACCATCACCCCAACATCCAACATTAGGCATGCACGCCTCTTATTTCCTCCAGACCCACTAAAATGCAAACTACTCAATGCAAGAAGCCTCGCAAACAAAATGCATGAATTCCTCATCTTATTAGGCACGACCACATTCGACATTATATTTGTCAGTGAGACATGGTTAAATGCATCTTTTCCAGACTCCATTACCACAGTCAGCAAATATCATGTATATCGATCAGATTGTGAAATCTGTAGAGGAGGTGGAGTTGCTATCTTCTACAAAAAATCCCTAAATATAAAAAAAGATTCAAATTACACAGGAACTTGCTCTCCCAGAGACCATTGTCTGTGAACTGTCCTCAAATGCCACAATCCGCTTCTTACTATGCTACAGAGCGCTGGATTATGACATAGTTCATGCAAACAAGCTAACTTCACTGTTAACATGGGGGTGCCTCTTGCTCTCACCCTCTTATTTTCCTTGGTGACTTCAATCTACCTCTTATAAATTGGAGACTAAATGAATGTACATCCAAACCCATACATGCAACCCTGTATAATGTTGTTACTACACTGGGACTGGATCAATTAGTAACTAACAACACTAGACTCAATAATTGCCTTGACCTTATCTTCTGCAACAGCTCAAACTCAATATATTGCCTACAAATTCAAGAACCCTTTTCAAACAGTGACCACAATATGATAGACTTTTGTCTCAATTTACACCCTCACAAAGAAGATCATAATGATGGATCCCCAAAATATAACTTCAAAAAAGCCAACTATGATCTCATAGATGCTGACCTATCATCTCTTGATTGGAACATTCTGTTCTCTAGCTGTAATACCACAGAACACCATTATAATGCATTCTTGTTTGAACTTGAAAGAGTCATTAAACGATATGTACCATTAGTGGCCTCCAAAACAAAAGCAAAAAACAAAAAAAAAACAAATTACCCATAACAATAAGGAAACTTCAATTAAAAAAAAGATCGCTATGGCGTAAAAACAAAACTAGCTACGTAGCAAACTTTAAAAACCAATACAACACCCTATGCTGACAGATAAAGGCAGAATGCACAAATTACCACTGCAAGCAAGAGGAAACCACCTATGTACAAAATCTACCCACGCCTTCTACAATTTTGTTAACACCAAACTTAAAGAATCAAGAACCATCCCACCCCTAAAAGGACCAAATGGGAAAGATGATGAAGCTGCAATGATGAAGCTGTTAAGGCCAATCTCTTCAACACATTCTTAAGTTCAGTCTTTATAAACAGCAATGGTTCATGCCCCACATTTCCTAGTCATACCACAACTAACTGTAATGACCTTCTACATATTGACTTTACAGAAGATAACGTAGAAGAGGCACCTACTTCTTTAAAAAGCTCTTCTCTGCCATAGCGGAACCCCTAAGCATTATATATGAGGTATCATTCAGAACCAGCTCCTTACCAAACCAATGGTCCTTAGCTATGGTCATCCCTATCTTCAAAAAAGGTGACCCCAGCCTGGTTGAAAACTACAGACCAATCTCACTGGGTTGTGTCATGTGCGAAGTCATGGAATCAATCATTAACCAATTCATCACTCTCCATTTAGAGTCAAACAATCTACTCTCCAAAAAACAATTTGGTTTCAGGAAAAAAATTGTCCTGTAATCTACAATTCCTACACTGCATATGGACTACTCTACTTGACCAGAGTAAAGCAATAGACATAATTTACATAGACTTCTGCAAAACCTTTGATTCAGTGGTACATGACAAAGTACTTTAAAACTAAACTCTTATGGCATTTCCGGATCCCTCCATAAGTGGGTTATTGTGTTCCTGTCAAACAGGCAACAAATAGTAAAAATAGCGCTATATCAAACCATGCTCCAGTTAACAGCTGTGTCCCCCAAGGCAGCATTTTAGGACCCACAAATAGTAAAAATAGGGAGTGCTATATCAAACCATGCTCCAGTTAACAGCGGTGTCCCCCAAGGCAGCGTTCTAGGACCCACACTCTTTATACTCTATATACATGACCTTTGCGATCACCTTATAAGCAACTGCGTTCTCTTTGTGGATGACGTAAAACTATTCAACACCACTGACAATGCTATTATCCTTCAAAGCAACCTTGTCTGAATGATCAAACATCTGGCAACTCCAAATCTTGACCAAAAATGCTCTGTCCTACACATTGGTAAAAAAAATCAGTACACCAAATACAAACTAGGTGGATATGACCTTGTTGATGATCCTCACTCTGTCAAGGACCTTGGAGTTCTCATATCAAATGACCTAAGCACCAGAGCTCACTGTAACAGCATTGCCAAAAAGGCATTAAGAGTTGTAAATCTAATCTTACAAAGCTTGCCTCCGGAAATATCTAATTGCTAACTAGAGCATACAAAACTTTTGCCAGACCAATACTCAAATACAGCTCATGAGTCTGGAATCCGCACTGCATATCAGACATTAATACAATCAAGCGAGTCCAGAAGTATTTCATGAGAAGAGTACTACACTCCTCTGCTTGCAACAGAATACCCTATATCACCAGGCTTGAGATTTTGGGCTTGGACAACCTTGAACTACTCCGCCTACGGTTAGGCTTAAGTGTAGCACACAAAATTATCTGCTACAATGTCCTACCAGTCAATTACTACTTCAGCTTCAACCACAGCAATACAAGAGCACACAACAGATACAAACTCAATGTAAACCGCTTCAAACTTGATTGCAGAAATTACAACTTCAGCAATAGAGTGGCCAATGCCTGAAATGCACTACCTGACTCTGTTGTTACATCCTCTACACCCCCCCCCCCACTCCTATTGATCTCACCCCATTCCTAAGAGGTCTGTAAGGGGTGTGCATAAGTGCACCATCGTGCTTACCGTCCCTGTCCTGTTGTCACCATTTATTTGTACCTATTTCCTGTATTCTTACTCATGTTTATACTTAATATCTATTATCTTGTAAGCGATTGACAAATCAAATAAATAAATAAAATTTTAAGAGGAAAATAATTAGAACATAAGATATCTCAATTAGCATATGAATGAACACATGACTTTTTCAACTATATTGTTGAAAAAATGAAATAGTTGTCTATATTCAAATAATGCAAATGTGATTATTTTTACATTTAAACTAACATGAAATGTAAACAAATCTAAATACCATTTGCATTTTCTTTTTCAGCTCTGCATTGGCATGTTTGTATCCTTCAGCCACAGCATTTAGGTAATATATGGCAAGACTGTAAAATCAAATTTCAAATTAAAAAAAAAATTCTAGGATACCTTATAGGACTTTAAGAATATACTAAAGCACAGAAGCATTCTCAAACTTTGTGATATCCAGAATCTTATATGAGAACGAAATCTGTGTTACTCCTCTTATGAATAAAATCAGAGCTGGTTCAGAAAGAAGCTGCTTTTAAGAGGTTATGACATAAGATAATTCTTTGACTTAGGTTTACTTTTAATTATCAAGCTCTTTCACTTCTAAACTATTTAACTTTTCCATTATGTTAATAGTTTAAAATAGTAGATAAAGACATTGATCTTCACTAACCCATATACTTCTTCTGATTCAGTGATGAATACATACATCTACATACTATCCTGAAAATCACCAGTTGGCAGAAGCTTAAACCTGTGGGTTTGGCCATTTTTAGAGATCTACATTTTTACTGAAGCCCATGCAAAATAGGAATGAGTTTTCAAGTGTTCCTGATTGGCTTGTACAGACAAAAGCAGTGAAGTTGTCCAGGCAGAATGAAATCACTTTAAAAGCACTCCCACTTTGTTTAAGCTAACCTAGTCATCTTAAAAATATATACCCTGCTCATAAAGTCTCCTCAGAGGGGTTTTATGAGAAATCATTTACTATTTGAAAGTTCATTTTAAATGGTAGGTTAAATTCTAAATTTAGTTTTATTTCAATAATTACTGAAACCTGTTATAAATAATGCATCTATTCTAAAGTTAAATAGAATTACTAGATAATGAATCAGATTCATTCACAACCAAGTTCAAGAGAATGGGAACAATGTATTCCTAAGATTCTCATCTCAAGAATGCAGTCGGTACTAAATGTAGATAAATTGCTAATCAATTTGCTAATCGCACTGGAAGCAACAATTTGTATAATGGATTCATGAAGAGGGATTTGGGAGTTGGCAGATTAAGAATTTTGGAAAAGTTGCATAATCTATTTACAAGGATTTTGCTTTATTTGCTGTCATATGCAGCACACATTTTTTAAAATTCATGACAAATTTTAATTGATAACCTATTAATATATTCTTATATATTAAGACTCCAATTCCTCCCACCCCAAAATCTCAGTCAATGCAACTTACATCATAAGCAACCCTGCGGTTATAATTAGTCCTGGATTTGCCAAATAACCTAAGACATTGGCTACAAGAGGTGGGAAATCATATTTGATGGTCTCTTGGATAACATCGTACATTTTCTTTTTTCCACTGGAAGAAGAAATAAATAATGGACAGGACTGTATAATGACAAGAATCAAACTTCAGAGAGGACATACAAAAAAGTCTTCATGCAATATATTTTCAGAATATACTATTTGAATATTTCTTATTTTTAAAGAAATAGTTGAATATATTTCTCTTCTTTTATTTTTGAATTTGCAAATTTAAGATACATAAAAAATAATAACAATCTCATGACACATTTTGAAAACAACAGCAAAATATGTTCTTTTTAAAATTTGATGTTACAGGTAATCCTCAACTTACAACAGTTCATTTAATGACTGTTCAATGGTACAGCACTGAAAAAAGTGACTTAGGACTGTTTTCACACTTATGACCATTGCAGCAACCCAATGGTCATACAATCAAAATTCGAATGCTTGTCAAATATTATTATTGTCAATATTTATGACGATTGCAGTTGATCACCTTTTTCAACCTTCTGACAAACAAAATCAGTGGGGAAGCCAGATTCACTTAACAATTGTGTTACTACCTTAACAATTGGAATGAGTCTGTGGTGCAACTGGTAAGAAAGGTAGTAAAATGGGGCAAAACTCAATAAATGTCTCACTTATCAATATCAATTTTGGGCTCAATTGTGTTTGTAAGTTGAGGATTATCTGCATAGGAAACTGCTTAATTCTCAATTTATGTTATTGTTAATGCTCAGTATAAACTGGATTTAAACAACAATAAATACAACATCGTTACATTGCATATACATTGCTTTCTCCAATTTGTTATCACTCTCGTGAATTCTGACTATAAGACTTCCCAGCCAGCATTTGTATCAATTACAATTCTGGAAGTTGTAGTCCCAATACAACCGGAAAGTCAGGATGTGAAGGTCTGATTGCATGTTATTACCAACCATTTAATATGCAATAAGTATTTAATGTTTAATAAAGTTACTAATTGATTATATGCCATCAACTTTTTTAATGGAAGATATGTTCTAAATGGAATTTTAAAGGTCAAGACAACATGTCTAATGTAATCCAAAGAAACTTAATATAAATTCTTCCTTCATCAAAAGATATTGCTGCTACGGTTCATATTAACAAGAGAAAAATAGAAACAACAGTTTGTTCTGAGCTGGTTCCATACTGAGTCAGTATCTGTAGTGCAGCATGAAAGAGTTATTAAATCAAATTAGGGGGTCACTGGCTTATTAATCTGGCCTAGAGATCCATTTGAGAGAAACTGATTCACAATGGAAGCACAAAAATTGTTAATACAGTAGTGCTGGTACATACTCAGCTTCTATTATTCTGCTTTTTACATTCATAATAATTTATTGTGACTGAGTAAGGAAGTTTCAAATAATGCTTTGAAAACATACTTTTGTTTTTATAACTCACCCTGATAGTTTTGGTTATATGTTGAACCATTATATTTTTACCTCTTAGCTTAAACATAGCAATGCTCTTGTTCAAAATAACATTTTTTCTTTACAAAACCAGATGTTCTATCTGATCCACCAATAATTTGTTCTGCAGTCACTGAGCAAGTTCAAACCATATTATCCAAACTCTGGATTTTCAAATCTTTGTTCTTATCATTTTCATTTCCTCCAATAGAGTATGCTACATCTATCTCCAAATAAGTGATCCCCAAATTTATCTGTAAGAATTGTCACTTCAGGAATGCAGCTTTATCAGAAATATAGGTTCCTCTCTTAATTCCCTGTTGAAATTTCTTGAACTCCCGACGATATACGTGCCAAAATCTGGAGACAGTGCTAGAATATCCTTCAGAGAATATCAGAGCCCTTGATTCCCCCCCCAAAAGATGTTTCTTGTCCTGAAAATCTTGCTGCACCAGGATTTGAGTAGCTTATAAAGGGACAGCAGACTGAACAAGGCAGGCAGGCAAATATTACTGACAGCCCAGCACAGTAATGCGAGATCTAATGTCAAAGGCACTAGGATAGAAAATGGGAGACCATGAGTTCTAGTCTCGCCTTAGCCATGAAAGTCAGCTGGGTGACATTGGGCCAGTCACTCTTTCTCATTCCACATTATTTCATAGGGATGTTGTAGAGAAAAATAAAAGGATATGTGGGTATTTTAGCAGATTTGAATTATTTGTAAAAAATAATAAAGGCAGGATATAAATAAATAAACACACAAACAAACAAATAAATACTTTAGAAGTGCAACAATTTCACTTTAATAGCCTAACAGAAATTGGTGAAAACACAATGTAAAAAGGCAATTTGATAAAAATTAGAGCAAACTTATTATTTCCTGATATCTGGACAAAATGTTCCTATTAACTTAGCAATATACCGTATTTGTTTTTTTAATAAACCAATTCCATTAGCCACATGGATGATGTGGTCAGCCTTGGCTGTTAATGTGCAAACTTGAAAGAAGCTTCTTAAATTATTAAATTATTAAAACAAATACTTCTGTTTTCTCTAGTTACAAAACAATTAGTTGATATATTATGAAGTATCTTAGTTATTTACATCTAAGTAATTTATTATACGTCAATCTACTTTGATTTTTGATATTCATATGAGAGAGACAAATTACAGTGTGTACAAATGATTTTGAATTATTATTTTATTTTTTTTATTTTAGTATCTATTTATTGATTTTTGATTAATCAGTTCAGATAACTACATAAATATTTCATGAATATTTGTTATAATTGCTATTGCAGTATATGGAATTTATATAAATTTATATTTGCATAATTTGTATTTCTTTTTCCTGAGAGTTTGGCTTATCAGTGAAAAATAACATACAAGTAAAAGAATCAGAAAGAAATTATTTCGGTACCTGAATGGTCCACAGTCAAAGGAAGGAGGCAGAGACATTATTGTATATGCAACTGGTAACACACTAAGGAACAAAATCAACAGCAAGAGTCCCATGTAAAAATTATTGGATTTAGAAGCTTTGAACACTCGTTCATGGGGGACATTGCTGCTCATAACAGCCCAGGTCTGGAAATACATGGAGATTAATAAACGTAATACGTTGATCCCCACAAGTCCTGGGGCATAAAAGGATCCCATCCTATAAGTTGGGGCAGGGGAGCATGAAGAGGAGGGTAGAAGGAAAGAGAAATATAAAAAAATGTTTTTATGATGACTGATATTGCCTGTTTTCAAAAAGGTATCCATAATACATATCAACCAGATATAGTAAATCAAAATATAGGTCTTTTACCTATATAGTGTCTTCACTGTAATGTCAATTTTTATTAAAATGCTTTTTGGATTGTAAAAAAATGCTTTCTCATCAGTCCATTGAGCAGTGGCAGAAAAGGAAAGCAATTCGCTTATTCAATAGTCTTGCCGATCTGACATCATTGCCATTCTATAAAGTGCCATGAAAGAGAGAAATAGGGCCACTTCCTAAATACAATTAATTATGTAGAAGGTGAGTGAATCAATGCAGTTAGCACTGTGAAATTGCCAGAGACCATGAATTTGCTAGGCTTTTTCCCCCAGATGCTGATTCAGGACATTTATTGCCTCTTCTATGTTCTACTGGTATAAAAAACAAAAACAAAATAAGCTTGAATACTATATCTTATGTCAGCCCACAACTTCAGATGATCATTTTCAGGGATTATATCTAGTTTAGACTGTAAATACTATGGGAATTAACATTGTGGTCTCAGAATTGCCATCAGTTAGTCACTACAAAGCAAAGCTATAAATTACCCCCGGAAAATGTATGTCAAATAGGAGCAAAACTAGTTTAAGGCAGTGCTCCCCAATATTCAGTTCTGATGGATACAATGATCATTTATTTCAAAAGTTACTGATAGGTCTATTAGAATACCTTGAATTCTATGGGTTGTCTCTCCAACTTGTCTTCCAATCTTATAAAAGGGAAAAGGGAATGAAAATCTAAATCTCATTGTGTAATGATCTCACTATTACAGTGAAAAAGATATGTGTGGAAGATATCTCCCACTTTCTTCCTAACCAATAAAAATAGAATTAGAATGGAATTTGCCACACTCCAGTGTGGGGGGATAATATAACTAAATCAGCTTCATGGCAGTTATGCAACCCATGAAAACTTAATCTGTTTTCTTGAAAGGAAACAATTTAATATGCATATTAAAATCCCATGGGATCCCACAGCTTCTGAAAAAAGATGAATTCAAATGAAAAAAATCATAAAATTCTGTGAGATGTCCTAGTTCTACTTAAAATGTCTTGAAAAAATATGGAACATTCCAGCAACACTGAAAAAGTACAAAAATGGAATATATAGCAATTTTCCTTCAGTTCAGTGAAGATATAAAAAATACTGTTAACATTTTCTCTGGCTAACAATATTAACATGCTAGAGTATCTTACCAGATCATTCCTTGATTGAAGACCAAACCTAGCACATTACCACTAATATCAAATTCTCCATATGAAGGCTGTTGAGAAAACAACAAATGTGATGTAAATGCTAATAAGCTTTATTCAACTTTCACCGAAACCTGATATGATATCCTTTATAGCACTTTTTTTCATAAGACCCTGTAAATGGAGATGTTAGGAATGTTAATTGGGGATCAACTGTAACAAAAGGGAAGGGTAGGGAAATGCAAGTTTTAGTCCATCTTGAGCTAAGAAGCTCACTGGTGGACTTGAGCCAGTTGATATATCTCTGTCCATCCTACCACATAGGTTGGCCATTGTGGAGACCAATAGGAGTAGGGAGTATGCCAACTTACATTTCTGTCCAAAAGATAGGATATAAATCTAACGATTGATAGATAGATAGATAGGATAGATTATAGATAGATAGAGATTAAGATAGATAGATGATAGTTGTTAGATAGATAGATAGATAGATAGATGATAGATAGATAGATAGATAGATAGATAGATAGATAGATAGATAGATAGATGATAGATAGATAGATAAAACACCTGAAACAGAGCGATTTTCTAATCCTATCTGCACAATCATTAAGGCAATGAACATTTTTACACTATCATTTTGTGATTTGTCTTGTATAATCAACATTTTAATGTTTGCATATTTTAAAGTTCTCGTTTTCTCTTTTATTTAAAATTACAGTTTAGTTTTTAAAATGTTACTAACCATCGTTATGATTAACAGATTAACAGAATAGGAAGGAACTTTATAGGTCATCTAGTCCAAGCCCTGCCCAAGGAGGAGACCCTATACCATTTCTGATAGATGGCAGTACAGTCTCTTCTTGAAAGCTTCCAGTAATGAAATTCCCACAACTTCTGAAGGCAAGCTGTTCCATGGGTTGATTGTTCTCACTGTCAGAAAAATTTTCCTTATTTCCAGGTTAAATCTCTCCTTGTTCAGTTTCCATCCATTATTCCTTGTCTGGCCTTCAGTTGCTTTGGAAAATAGCTTGACCTCTTCCTCTCTGTGGCAGCCCCTCAAATATTGGAACACTGCTATCATGTCTCCCCTCTTCACTGGACTAGTCATGCCCAATCCCTGCAATCATTCATCATATGTTTTAGTTTCCAGTCCCCAATCATCCTTGCTGCTCTTCTCTGCACTCTTTCTAGAATCTCAACATCTTTTTTGTAGTGTGGTGACCAAAACTGGATGCAGTATTGTAAGTATGGTCTTACTAAGGCTTTATAGAGTAGTATTAGTACCGCATTTGATCTTGATTGCATCCCTCTGTTAACTTAGGATTGTATTGGCTTTTTTGGCTGCTGCCTCATACTGTTGGTTCATATTAATTGGTTGTCCACTAAGACTCCAAGATTCCTCTCACACTTACTGTTATTGAGCCTGGTTTCATCCAGCGTGTACTTTTGGTTTTTCTTGCCTAAGTATAAGACTTTATTTTTCTCTACATTGAATTTCATTTTGTTAGATAGGGCCCAGTGTTCTAGTCTGTTGAGATCCATCTGGATCTTGAGCCTATCATCTAGGGCAGGGGGCTGCAAGCTTAAACACTCAAACAGCCATTTGGACCCATTTCCCACAAAACAGAAAACACCAGGAGCCACAAAACTTGGATAGATGTGGCCAACTCAATGTCACTCACTCCCACTCAGTCAGATGACACCCTAGCCATGCCCACCCAGCCTGTCATTAGGGCAGAGAATGGGAGACACAAAACCCTTTTGACATCTCTCTCCCCCTCTCACTATATCTCTCTATGTCTCTCTCTCTCCCTCCCACTCGCTCTCCCCCTCTCTGTGTCTCTCTCTTTGTGTCTATGTTTCTCTCTCTCCCCCTCTCTGTCTCTCTCTCTCTGTAACTCTCTCTTTGTATCTCTCTCTCCCCCTCTCCCTGTATGTGCTGTCCCAGCCAGTCTATGGATAGTTACTTAGGAATTATGAACTGTCCCCTTAAGGGAATGCATCATGGTAAATGTAGTTCATGTCATGTGGCCACATCTGTAATCCCGATTGGCCACTAATTTGACCCTTGATGGGTTGCGGGAGTTTTCCTCACTTTTGCCTGAATTCAGTAACTCATGCTTTCTATCGCTACAAGATGGGTTAGGAGATAACCATCTTTTACCTACAAAGCAGCTATGCAAAGGATTGGTCATTGAAGGAGAACTTCATCACAAATGTGAGTTATGAGGATACCTGATGAACCAATAAATGTACTTTGTTATGGACGTCTTGTTGAGTTTATCTATCTGCATCTGCACAGTTTAAAAATCCACTACTGTGCAGAATACAGAAAAGTAAAAGATGGTTTTTGTATTCCTGAAGCCCAAGAAAAGTAAAAGGATTGCTTAATTTGAATTCCTGATGCCAAAAGAGGATTAAAAAGTAAAAAGATGATTTAAAATTTGAAGTCCTGAAGCCCATTAGTATAAAGACTGTTAATTTGGATTTGTGAAAAAGCAACGTAATGTTGAAGCTAGGAGTGAATGTAGAATGCTAAGCTCTGTGCCTCAGTTTCTATTGCAGGGAGGGGCAAGAATTCCCCCCTTCCCCTTTTATGCAAGAGACTCTTCAAATATCCTATGCTCCGGCTTTCAAAGGCAATCAAATTTGTCTCCTTCAATCCTTTTTTTCTTTTCTTACTCTACTGAGGCTGGATTCCTTTGTCTTTGTATCAAGCCAGGAAGGGACAAATTCCCCCTCCTTTTCTCTTCAGCAAAAGAAGTGCTGTGTCTCAAATTACAACTCCTAACTGGGAAGAGTCCATTTGTAAAACAAAGGGTGGAGCCAGGCTTTACCCATCTGCCCTGCTTCTCCCCAGTTACTACCTACAAACTTTTTTTTTCAAATGCAGATGAAGCTACAATTCTCAGCAGTTGGAGAGGGTTTGCCTTTTTTTCTATCTCTTTCTGTTCCTATGTTCAGCAGGAAGTGACCAATAAAGATACCTTGCATTCGTCACCATAGAAACGACCTGCCACGAGGCAGACACCTTTGTTTCAAAACTCTATACAAATTCTGAAAGCATTCCTTCACTTGAAAAAACCTACAGTGACTTCCTTTCTCCTCCCAAGCAAAGGAATTTGATCTTTTTCTCTTTATCTGTGCAACATGTATTTTAAAAGGCCCCTTGGATGTTGGGCAAGGAATTTCCCCCCTCTTTTTCTCTTCAACAAGGAAGTGAGACCTAAGCAAAGCAGCCCACTGCTACATCTGGGGCTCAAAGAAAAATCTCCCTGAGTTTTCCAATACGTGTTTGCATTGATAATCCCTTTTTAAAACTATTGTGGACAATTTAATCAATTTAATTCAAATGTTCCAAGATTAACTGCAACCCAGCAGACCTAAGCAAAGCAGCCCACAGCTACATCTGGGGCTCAAGGAGAAATTTCCCAGAGTTTGATTTTTTTTACACAGTTTCTCAAATTTGACCAGAGTGTTTATCCAATGACAATCCCTTTTTGCAACTATTGTGGACAATTTAATCAATTTAATTCGAAGGTCCCAAGAGTAACTGCAACCTAACATGGGCGTAGCAACAGTGTCTTCCAGACCCTCTGCTGCCACCTTGTGGAGCAAGCGACAAGAATAGGCATATTTCTGCATTCAGGCCTCAAGTCTTCAGACTCCGCTATGCACATTTCTGCATTCAGTCCTCTAGTCTTCAGACTTTGCAACACAACCTCTAGTGCCCCCTTACGTTGCAAGCTCACAACACACCCTAGAAACAGCCATACTGTGTGCTGTGCTAGCATTGCCCAGACTCTGCAGTGCCACCTATGTGCTCAAGCGTTAAATCCAGCAGCAATTCTACTTTCTACTACCTGCTTGCAGCGCACCCTAGTACAAAAAAAGAGAATTGCACGGAAACTCACTAAATTCTCCAAAAGTCACCTTTTACCAACTTGAAGCATGGCAACTTCCTCAGCCATGACAGATGTCTCTGATGTACCACAAGACTCGAATCCTCCACCCATCCTTGTTGTAAACGTGGAACCTGGTTCCCAACCCTCCTTTAGATGTCCAACCCTCTGGAGAAGCCGCGATACCTCAGAAGACTTACAACCTCAGATGGCATAGAAAGCTTACCTCACCCGCGGTGACACACTTCAGAGAGGAATGGGAAATGCAGTATCTCTGTCATGCATGATGCATGGATGGAGCTGTTCAAGATCTGTGACACCCCCAAAAGCATGTTGCCCCTTGAGAGCCTCTTCCTGATGAAGGAGTTAGAGGAAGGAGTTAGAGGAGCACCTCGCACGGTGGAGAGACAGTGAAAACAAGCTTAAATACATACAATCAAACCTGGAAGACCCAGAGTTCTGGGAACACATTCATTGCTTCAAGGAGGAGAAAAAAGAACCCGAAGACAGCATTCGGGAAGGCAGAAACTCCCTCCAGGCCTCAATCTTCAATGCGCTTCAATAGGAACAAGGGGTGAGGGAGAAGTCCACATCTGACAGAGGTCTTCAATCACAAGCAGCTTCTTCCCACCACTCAAAGAAAACCTCCTCCCTCCATCCCAAGCCGGTTAGATCTCAAGCAGTTTCCAGCATCTCACATCAATTCTCTGTTGCTGGCTCTCACCATCCTTCCAGAGCATCCTCCTGTCGCAGCGGCACATCTAAGGCCTCCAAAGCAGCAAGTTATGCCGATCGAGCTGTAGAAGCTGAGATAGAAGCAGCGGTAGCAGAAGCAGATTTACGTATAACGATGGAGGTGATACGGCATAAAGCCCAAGTGGAGTTGCTCGAACATCAAAGAGACACAGCAGCAAAAACAGCACGGGCCGCAGCATTACGGCCGAACACTCTCCCACAACCAGGGAAGCACAGGGATGAATCTCAAGCACATACTCCACATATCAGTTATGCAACTGACGTTGTACAACCTAAAGTATGAGATTCACTCCCCACCAACAGCAAACCTTCCCCAACTGATGTTGTACGAACTAAGGTCCGTGGTTCTCTTCCCAGCACCAGCAACCCTATCACAATGTCTCACGTCCTGCTGGCCGAGCAACTTAGCCCACCAGTGCTTACAATGACTTCTCAATGAGTCGACATGCCATCAACGACAACTGCCACACTCAATCCACAGGGAGCAGCATTCCTGCCACAACCTCAATACCAATCCGGCTCCCAGGCACCACAAGGTAACCGCACCCAGCCTATGTAGCAGCGTGATGCTCGACCATCATCCCCAGTATGGGAGAACGACATCCTCCATAAGTACTGGGAGGAAGACTACAACCCGTTGTTGACTTACAACCCGAACCCATCCTATGAGAATCCAGCAGAAGAACCCTCTATGTCAATACCTCTCCCCAACTCAGCAAATGCTTAAGATTACTGGAGAAACTTGGCTGTACAAAGTGGAAAGCTAAATTTGCACACCAACAGAGTTCGCAAATTCTCTGACAAGCCAGGTGGCGAGCATCTAGTATGGAAGAAACTTTTCCCGTGCCCCGTTCAGGCAGCATGCCTGAACCCTGATGAAATAATTAGACACTTGATAGCATGGCTAGGGCCCCAGTCTGCCGAAATACCGAGGGCACTTTATGCATCCCACTTAGACAACCCAGCTGCTGCCCTATGGTTATCATGGAAAAGGCTTGATGAACTGTATGGCGCTTCAGAGGATGTAGAAGCAACACTCTTGGATAGCCTCAACAGATTTCCTAAAATTCCTGTCAACAAGCCTCACCGGATCATAGACCTCGCTAACATACTTGTCCAGCTGAGAACAGCATAATGGGATTCCAACTTACCAGGACTTGCCTGTCTCGATCACGTCGACACGCAGAACAAAATTGTTCAAAAACTTCTGCAGGTGCTACTTGAAAAGTGGCTCCAGTTGTCTGACACCTTCATGGCCAAGGGTCACCACCGCTTTATACCCTTCACACTTCTTGAAGAATTCGTGTCCCACCATGCAACAGTGTGCAACACACACCGGGCCCATGGACTCAGAGCTGTTAGTCCTAATGACAGAAGATACAACAGCAGCCATATATCGCCCTCAGGCCCTATGCACACTACCAGGGAAAGACCTTTCATGGCTGTCCATAAGACTGAGGTACCTTCCTCAACCATCAAGAGTTCACCTGCTCCCTCATCCCATCCATCCCAATTTAGATCTCCCACTACAAGGAGAAACCAGTTTTGTCCTATGCACCACACTAGTCACTCGCTGAATAGCTGCACTGGGTTTGCAGCGAAATCACTGACCCAACAAAAAGAGTTGCTAAGGGAGTACCAATACTGCTACAAGTAATGTGAATCCAAACACCCATCCAAGTACTGCACAGCCAAGGTGCAATGCGACTTATGCCATAGTGACCAGCACCCAACTGCGCTGCATCCAGATTCCGAGCTGTCACTGCAGATATCTCGCAGCCCTCCTTCAGACAAGGAGCCTCAACGTAACATGCAGGGCTCCTCGGCAGACTGCCAAATCGCAACCAAAACCAAGGATGAGTGTCAACTGCATAGCACGATGCGCCGACTCACCATGCCCTTGTTCATGTCTTCCCATCTGTTTAGCCAAAGTGTACCCTGAAGGACGCCCTGAAGATGCTGTGAAAATGTACTTGCAGATAGACATTCAAAGCACCTGCACCCTGGTCACATTCTTTGACCTCTTTGAGGTGTAACAGGATGAACTTCCCTTCACTGTATCAACGTGCCATGGACCAAGAAGCACGGCAGGGAGGAGAGCTACTGGACTCTGCATAGAGTCATTGGATGGAAGTTCCCACTACTGCCCATATTTGGTTCCCACTACTGCCCATATTTGAATGCGATGAGATACTGAATGACCGCAGTCAGATCGCAACACCTGAGGTCATAAGTAGCCTGCCTCACCTACAGCACCTGGCTCATCACTTTCCCGCTCTAGATCTGGAGGCTGAGATCCTACTCTTGAAATAATGCTCCACGCGCCTTTCTCTTCTCCGAGTCAGTCAGCGGCCCTGTAGATGGCCCAGTGGCCATCAAATCTCCACTAGGATGGGGGATCGTAGGAATTGTCAATGACGATCGGATGCAGGCTCCAACCCAGGCAAATGCCTTAGCTCCATCCATTCCAACAGTCTTCCGATGCCCTTTAGCACCATCGAAAACAAGAATGCCGTTCCAGAATAAAAGGCCGCCGGTGATCAGTACACTTTCACTAGGACACCCTAAACGGCCGCCAACCAACCACCAGACATCCACTAAGATGCTCTACACGGGCATATGCCTCCGCAACACCCTTTCCAACAGTTTCCCGACACCCTTTGACACCGCGGAAGCAAGAGTACCATTCCAATCCTAAAAGGCTGCCAGGAGCGACCACCAGACTTTCACCTTTGCTACCAAGAGTACCTGTCAACCCTAAAAGGCCGCCAGAAGTGACCACAAGACTTTCACCTTTGCCACCAAGAGTACCTGTCAACCCTAAAAGGCCACCAGAAGCAACCACCAGACTTTCACCTTTGCCACCAAGAGTACCTGTCAACCCTAAAAGGCCGCCAGAAGTGACCACAAGACTTTCACCTTTGCCACCAAGAGTACCTGTCAACCCTAAAAGGCCGCCAGGAGCAACCACCAGACTTTCACCTTTGCCACCAAGAGTACCTGTATACCCTAAAAGGCCACCAGAGGTGACCACCAGACTTGCACCAAGAGGCCGAACTTGAAGTTTGAACCTCAAGCTTTGCATGCTTTGCTTTGTTTGATACTTTATTAATGTTTACTGTTTTTCTCAGTTATATAGCTAACTGTTTATCTTAGTTATATAGTTATCTGCTATTCATAGTATTACTGTTTACCGCTTATCTTAGTTTATAGTTAATTTTTTTTCTCTTCCCTTAATAGTGGAATTTACAATTCCAGGTGGGGAGTGTGCTGTCCCAGCCAGTCTATGGGAATTGGATAGTTACTTAGGAATTATGAGCTGTCCCCTTAAGGGGATGGTGATCATGGTAAATGTAGTAAAAGGTGTCCTGGGAAATGTAGTTCATGTCACGCGGCCACATCTGTAATCCCGATTGGTCACTAATTTGACCCTTGATGGGTTGGGGGAGTTTTTCTCACTTTTGCCTGAATTCAGTAACTCATGGCAGCTGCTTTCTATCGCTACGAGATGGGTTAGGAGATAACCATCTTTTACCTACAAAGCAGATATGCAAAGGATTGGTCATTAAAGAAGAACTTCATCACAAATGTGAGTTATGAGGATACCTGATGAACCAATAAATGTACTTTGTTATGGACGTTTTGTTGAGTGTATCTATCTGCATCTGCACAGCTTAAAAATCCACTACTGTGCAGAATACAAAAAACTGTATCTCTCCCTCTCTATGTGTCTCTCTCCCCCTCTCTCTGTATCTCTCTTTCTCTGTGGCTCTCTATGTCTCTCTCCCCCTCTCTCTGTATCTCTCTTCCCCCTCCCCCTCTCTGTATCTCTCTCTGTGTCTCTCTATGTCTATCTCCCTCTCTGTTTCTCCCCTTTCTCTGTATCACTCTTCTCTGTGTGTCTCTCTCTTTATGCCTCTCTCTATGTCTCTCTCTCTCCCCTTCTCTCTTCCCCTCTCTCTCCCCCTCTCTGTCTCTCTCTCTCTCCCCCCTCTTTCTGTATCTCTCTCCCCACCCTGATTCTGATATGAGGCATTGGGGCAGGCCATGAGGCACTCTTGCAGCACCTTGTGCAGTAAACTGGATTTTAGTTACTTCACAATGCAGGAAATGGGGTCTCCTCCTCCTCCTGGAGCCCATTATGATTCGGAGCCACAATGCAACTCTGTCCCAACAGCTTACACCTCTGAGCCCGAAGCAGTGGGAGGCAAGGAGAGCCTTCAGTGCAAATGTGATGCGAAGGCAAGTACAGGGCCACTTTGCTCCTGCACTTTTTGTGCTGCCCTGAGCTTCTTAAAACTGTGGCTGGGTGCTGTAGGCCCCTTTCCATCATTGCTTCCTCATGGATCCCACTCCCAACCCACCAGCCCTCATGTTAGCATCAGTCATGGCCAGGTCGGGCCAGGGTCTCGGGGTGGATAGCTGGTTGCGCATCCCCAAGTGACTGAGGCATGCCCAGCACCAACAAGGGCCAGAAGAAGCTCCAGCAAGACTGAGGCACTGGAGAATCAGCCCCAGCCACTTCTTCACCCCCCACTATTTCCTTTACCTTCTCAGGTCAAGTGAGGAGTGACTGGAAGGGGAGGGATGGGGCCAGCCAGTGATGGGACAGGGAGCTACAGCAGAGGGCCCAAAGGAGCCGTGGGTTGCCAATCCGATCTAGGGTGTTGGCTATTCCTGCCAGCTTAGTATCATCCACAAATTTGATAAGTCCCCCTTCTATTCCCTCATCTAAATTGTTTATGAAGATATTGAAGAGTACTGGGGCCAAGACAACCTTGTGGTACTCCACTGCTTACTTCCCTCCATGTAGATATAGTACTATTAAGGACTACTTGTTGAGTACAGTTTGTCTGCCCATTACAAACCATCTGATGGTGATGCTACCCCATTTTTTTTCTAGCTTACCAAGAAATAGATTGTGGTCTACTTTGTGGTATTGCTGAAGTCTAAGTATATCATATCCACAGTATTTCACTTGTCTAGTAATTTAGTCATTCTGTTGAAGAATGAAATAAGATTGGTTTGGTATGATCTGTTTTTAACAAACTGATGTTGACTTCTAGTGATAATTTTATTTTCTTCTACTTGTTTGCAGATCTGTTTTTAAAAATTATCTTTTCCAGTATCTTCTGGATATTGATATTAGGCTGATTGGTCTATAGTTTCCTAAGTCTGTTTCCTGAGTCTGAGTCTGATTTTTTCTCTCTCTCCTTTTTTGAAGATTTGAACCACATCAGCTCTTTTCTAGTCTGATAGTTCATTTGATAATTCCCTGCAGTGGTGGGATTAATTTTGTTTTACTACCAGTTCTGTGGGCGTGGCAGGGGAAGGATACTGTAAAATCTCTAGTCAGAGGTGGTGTTTGCCGGTTCTCTGAACTATTCAAAATTTCCACTACCAGTTCTCCAGAAACTGGTCAGAACCTGCTGAATACCACCTCTGGTTCCCCGGTGCTCCAGGATTTTTGAAAGATGTGGTACAGTGGTTTTGAGATGACATCTGCTAGCTCCTTTAGAACTCTGGGAGGTCCTGGTGATTTGTATTTGTCAAGATCAGGTGTTCTTTTACAATTTTTTTTGCTTATTTTAACTTTTATTTCTAGTTTGCTTTTGAAGGTTGTACTGTTGTTTCTTTTTGCATGAAAACCAATGCAAAGAATGAGTTAAGCAGCTCTGCTTTCTCTCTGCTGCTTGTTCTTCCTTGCCATCTTTAGTGGACTGACTGTTTCCTTGGTTTGTTTTCTTGTTATTTATATGTTGGAAGAAATTTTTTAAAAATTATCTTTGACTTTTGCTGCAAGTCTTTATTCATTCTAAGCCTTTGCTTTCCTGACTTTGTCTTTGTAGATTCTGGCTATCTGCTGATATTCTTCCTTAGTTGTATGTCCTTCTTTCCATTTTTTTTCCTTGTCATTTTTGTCTTTCAATCTGTCAGAGAGATCTTTCTGCAGCCATGCTGGTTTCTTCTTGGATTTCTTGTTGTTGTTTTTTCAGTGATATTGTGCTGGACTATGCTTTTATGATATTTTTCAGAGTTTCCCAAGATTCTTGAGTAGGATTTTCATTCAAGGAATCTTTCCCAAGTTATCTCTGAGTTTATTAAAATCAGCTCTTTTAAAATCTATGACTCTAATATCATTATGTTCTATTGCTTGTGTTTGCATTATGTTATGTTAATATGACATGGTCACTCTCACCCAAGGTTCCTGTGGTTTCAGCTCCCTCTATCTTCTTTTATCTGTTTGATTTGAGAAGGGAAAGTAAAAGCGTGCATAAGCACAGGGGGCGTGCATAAGCGCACCAATGTACCTACCGTCCCTGTCCTATTATTTCTTTTATTTTTTTATTTTTCTTATATGTATCCATGTATTCATAACTATGTTTTTACTTATACCTATTATCTTGTAAGCAATTGACAAAAATAAATAAATAAAATAAAAATAAAATAGATGTTTGTGCTGCTGAATTCTGCTGCAACTTACTCTCTGTGGATTTCACCAAAATACAGAAAAAGTATAAAAGGTCAGCTTAAAGCATTTGCTTAAATTTATTCTAAGATGAATTCTGTGCTTCCTCTGCAAATAGCTGACTTACGAATCCAGCCTCGAGATCCCAACACCAGCAGTAGTTTACGAATCTGACAAAACAAGCCCGAAGAAAATCTCCCACTAGGATCGTTACAAATGTCACGAGAATATCAGATACCGTAAGCCTCATAAATTCCTGCAACAAAACAAAAATTGAGAAACATTTATTTAGCACTTACCACAATTTTCTTTCTATTTCACATGGAATAAATTTGTTAGGGTAGAAACAAGAAAATCTGAGAGAATAAAAATGAGGAAAAATTGTGGGAATGGTAGAGGAAGAGGAGGAGAATTACCATTAGTCTATTGCAAAAGGCAACTTTATTTGGAACTGCTTAAATCCTGTGATGATACCTTTAACACTATCAAACAACATCTGCTGATCCTAGGAAAGGACTCAGTAGGTGGATAAAAATCCCAAATCCAATCTAAACATATGACTGATTGTGTAACCAACCTTGTAATAATAATACTGACTGGGAGCACTAAATCACAAATCAAAATACCAAATCAACTACAGTCTGTCCCCAACGCCTAACATGTTTTTTAAAAAGCTTTTTCTTACAGCAGAGTGGCAAGGAAACCTAAAATATAGAGCCGTGGTGGCACTGGGGTTAGAATGCAGTACCGCAGGCTACTTCTGCTGAACACAGGCTGCCAGCAGTTTGGAAGTTCAGGTCTCACCTGCTCAAGGTTGACTCAGCCTTCCATCCTTCCAAGGTCAGTAAAATGAGGACTCAGATTGTTGCTGACTCTGTAAACTACTTAGAGAGGACTATAAAGCACTGTGAAGTGGTATATAAGTCTAAGTGCTATTACTATTTCTATAAGGAAACGAATAATTCTATAAAAGCTAGTGTGTAGAAGAAAATGTCAGAAAACTATAAATTAATGGAAATAAAGAATATCTACTACAATGATGAAGGCCACAATTAGATGACCTGATTAGCCTACTTTCCAAATGAAATACATCATATTTGGACTTAATGCTGTGGTTATTAAGGCTCTAAATTGGCTTCAAAATCTTGTTCAGATGGGAATTTGTCAGCAGTTGGCATATAATCCAGTCCTGTCCAGCTACAACATTCTCTTCCCCCACAAATTTTTCTCTTCCAGATAAGCAAGGACCAATCACTTTCTTTGCCTATAGCTGGCCAATAGGTATCGACCTGTGGGATTTCAAAACAGCTGGAAAGCAGCTGAAGAAGGATTTATCTTGCATGCCAAGGGATTGGGTTGGGCAGGTAAATAATGCTGTGTGCAATATTTATAAATGCACATTAAATTTATACATGCAAAGTTAAAACATCAAAATGCACATTTATTTAGACCAAGGGCTGTCAAACTCGATTTCATTGAGGGCTGCATCAGGGATGTGCTTGACTTCGGGGACTGGAGTGGACATGACCAGTGTGGGCACAGCCAGCTTAACATCACTCGTGTCAGGGGCACCTGTGGTGCCCTGAGTGCTCTGCCAGTGAAAATGGGCTCCCAAGCTCCCTTTTCAGTTGCGACGACCTGCAATCCTCTGCCAATGAAAATGGAGCTTGGTAGGGTTGCCAGTGGTCTTTGCAAGCTCTGTTTTCAGATGAGGTGGCTTCCTGCAACCCTCTGCCAGAAAAAACAGTTTGGGAGGGCCACATGCAGCTCTCCTGAGCTCTGTTTTAGCTGGCAGAGGCACCATGGGCCAGTCATTCGCTGATTCCAGGGTGACCCCATGGGCCAAATTTAAGCACCCCATGGACTGGATCCAGCCCATGGGCCTTGAGTTTGTCATAGTCTATTAAATTTTAGCATTTAGATTAGACTTTTCAGAAAACTATTCCAAACCAGGCAAGTTTTCTTTTTCATTATTGTTTCATTTTTTAATCTATTTACCTTTTCCCTATGTTATTTAGGGATTTTAGGAGAATAAATAAATAAATGCAGGGTTCTAGCATTTCATCATTTTTCAGTCACTTATAGTACCGTATTTCCCCCAAAATAAGATCCCATCTTATTTTCTTTTGACCCCATCCCCAAATGGCTAGGGCTTCTTTTCGGGGGTGTCTTAATTTTCCTCCATGTTCCAGTATCATGTGGGGGAGCGAGCTTCCCCATGTGCCTTGTGCTGGCTTAACTAACAGCTGCACCAGCTACCTTTGTGAAACAGCCTCGTGGCAGCCACTCCAGCAATCTGGCCACCAAGCCAATTCTGCTATTTTATTGCAGCCACAAAAAGAGTGGGAGGCAGAGCGCCACACCTCACACATGTCATGCTGGCTGAAATAATGGTTGCACCAGCCATCTATGTGAAACAGCCTCGTGGTGGCTGCTCCAATAACCTTGGCCACCTGGCCACTTCTCCTGTGTACTTGCAGCCACAAAAAGAGCAGGAAGCCAAGCGATGCATTTGGCATTGTGGTTGACTGGGAGTGGTGCCTGGGATTTGCAATTTTTTCAATGAGACAAAAAATGAGTTTTGCCTCATTTTTACAAAAACTCATTTTTACATTTTTCCTGTCAAAGGAATCATTGCAGTAGTTAAGTTACAACATGGTTGTTAAATCAATCTGGATTTCCCCATTGACTTTGCCTGTCAGGAGGTCACAAAAGGGGATCACATGACCCCACAGTATAACCGTGATAAATATGAGTCAGTTGCCAAGCTATTGAATGTTGACCATATGACAACCTGGCAATGTTGCCATGAGCATCAGGTGAAAAATGGGCATTGTTTCAATTGGATATTTGGAAAGAGGAGATTGCAAATATCCCAACCAAGAACACTGAATCTAAAATCTCCTGCAATGATGGGCTTTTTTACAAATAAAAGGCAGTTCTTCTTTGCTGTGCCAAGCCACATGAGTCCAGACAAAATACCAGTAAAAAATTGTGGATGGCTGGTGTGAACATTAGATAAGCCATCAAGAGGCGCATGGGGTGCATCGCTTGGCTTCCTGCTCTTTTTGCCACCACCATTAACAGCAGAAGCGGCCTGGTGGCCAGAGTTGTTGGTGTGGCTGCCATGAGGCTGTTTCATGTGGATGGCTGGTGCAACTGTTAGTTCAGCTAGTGTGGGGCGTGTTGCTCGGCCTCCCGGTCTTTTTCGGGCACAATTACACAGCAGAATCGACCCAGTGGCCAGGTTGCTGGAATGGCTGCTGTGAATCTGTTTTTCATGGATGGCTGATGCAATCATTAGGTAAGCCAGCGTGAAGCACATGGCTCGGCCTCCTGCTCTTTTTGTGCCGCCATAACAACAGAAATAGCCCAGTGGCCAGGATTGTTGGAGTGGCCACTGTGCGGTTGTTTTACATGGATGGCTGGTGTGACTGTTAGGTAAGGGCGTGTGGGGCAAGTTTCCCCCCTCCCCCTTTCCTCCCCTTTCCCCCCCTCCCCTCTTCACCTCATGTTGTCGGCACTGCAAGCAACCAGAGGAAATGGCAGGTGACTGTTGCGCAGATGTTTATGTAGGGCTAATTTTGGGGATAAGGCTTGATTTTAGCACATGCATTCAAAAATATGATAGATCTTCTTTTCGGTGTAAATCTCCTTTTCAGAAGATTGACTTCAGTTCAAAATTATAATTGGGGGAAAATACTTTTAATACTGCTGTCAAGAAACCATTGGGAATTATAAAATGTTTCCAGTTTAAAAGAAAACAGCAATTGGCTGTTGTGATAGAATGAAAGGAAGATGTGCACACAGAAGAGGGCTAGTTGAACAAAGTATGAGGTACTTTTAATTATGTGATGTCCTTATATATCATACATACACACACACACACACACACACACACGTATATATACTGTATATATATTCATGTCAATATGGTGTAAAGGTGCAGAAGATACGTTAGAGGAATGTTTGATCATTTATCTTCTTCCTTTAGCTTTTTAATAGATGTTTAAAGATTGATAATTGTTTTCTAAATCTATTAAATTATTCTCAAGTGCACGGACTATAGTTGCTATTAATTTGACTGGAATCCATCAGAATATCTGTGAAGCACTGTACAACACAATTACTTACTATCCCCACAGTTGTTTCCCAGCAAGGTCCTTGTGGTACATCAGCTGGATCCATTGGAGGTGGAATAAGAGCACTTCCATTCCTCAAAGATGAGTTATGGAAGGTTAGGACAGTCCAATGCGTGATGTTCCTAATCACACCTTCTTCAGTCAGCTGCAACAGGAAAAGGCAGTTTTGAATAATTTTATTGTTTCATATGCATTTGTGTGTGTGTGTGTGTGTGTGGGCATTTCCTGTGGATCTGTATTTTACATTGCAATTCCAAATTGCTAACTTTAATTTCTTCTTGTTGTATACATGTAGCCTGAGCAAACTTTCAGCATATTCTGATTTAATATTATAGTTTAGCCAAAAATACTTGTCTGTATGCACTTTTCTTAACTATCCTGAGATTCTCAATTTAATTTTGCATGGTTTGCATTTTTGAATATCAATTATCTTGTGCTTGTTAATAACTGCAATAAGGTTAAGTAAGAAAATAATGTATTTAAACTGAATTCTGGGGCCTTAACAAGATTCCACATATAGTTACAGAAATGCAAACATAAACTGTTTTGAGGTCACCTGGAACTCAACCAAATTTCACCATTAGTGGAAAATGGCTTATTCTTGGATGCTTAGGAATATTAATATCTTCAGCAAAAACAATGAATGGCCAGCACAACAAATGTGGTAGATACACGATCATACCTTTAAAAAAAATTAAAATTTACAAATGCAAAGAAAAAAACTAAAACAAATTAAGAAAAATAAATAAAGGAAAATAAATAAATAAAGGAAAATGAAAGAAAAACTATATTAAAATGACTTCCAATTCCTTAGATATAAATATAAGCAATTTAACTAACTTAATACTTTCTGTACAATTTCAGTTAAAAATAATATCTTCTTCCCATATCTCATATCTTATCAATAGTCAAACTACCCCCCCCCCCCAAAAAAAAAAAACCAATCAGCAAAAGTCTACTAAGAAATATTTCAGATCCTGCTGATGTTGGCACAGTGCAATTGTGGCGAGCGGAGGTCAGTGAAGCCCAGCTGATTTCTGCCTGCCTGGAGGCTCTTTGGAGCCAAAAGTCACCTCGTAAGAGGTGACAAAGATAGGAAGGGCTCCCCGTAGATCGCAAGTGGATGGCAGTCCACTTTGCTGGATCAGAGGATATCTTCTTGACAGGTGGAGAAGAAAACAGCCATTAATGGCTGAACCAGAGCTGTGACAGCCGGAATTAAGAAAACCAGGGAAAAGCGGAAAGAGAAACATTGTACTGGATCTGGGTAAGGATTGCCTAATTTCTACCCAGAATTAAGTTAAGTACCCTTAAAAGTATTATAAAAAAGAAAGGGGGCTCCATAGAGAAGGAGGGAGGGAATTCCCCCCTCCAAAGGAAAGCAGCAAGTGAAAATTTTTAGCTGATTACACATTCGATGGGATAGAAAGAGAATCAAATGGAAATCTAATTTTAAAAGGGATAAAGAAAGACTGGACTGGGCATTTTAATAGATAACCACCACTCAAGATATTGATATGGACAATATGTACTTTATTGCATTATTTCCCGTATGATTTCAGCTAAAATATGTGAAAGTTTTCCTTTTCCTTCTTGAAACATAAGTGGAAAGGCAGAAAAAAAGAGTAGGGATGACACATACTGGACAAAGTTAGTATATAAAAGAAATATTTTGGAAGAGAGTAAGTATTTTGGAACAGTTTATTTTGGTTTGCGAACTGTTAAATCTGGTGTTTAGAAACAGATTGAAAACAGAGTTGTTTTGGAAATCAACGTGGGAAAAGTAAGATAAGTGGCAATTGTAGAGAAGAATTCCTTTTGAATCTTTGTGGATTTTAAATACTATTGAATAATTGAAGGATTAAATAGAAAGACAAAATTTATTTTGAAAATATGGGAAGAATAATTGAAGGATTAACTGAATACCTGAATGATTAAATGGAAAGACAAAATTTATTCTGAGAACTTGGGAAGAAGACTTTGGGTTTCAGCTTGGCATTTTGGAATATTGGAGTATTAAAGACTGGGGACACAGCAGGCCTTGTGGATTATAAATACTACTTGATAGGAGAAAAGACAATATAAAAAACATTCTTAAGGACAAATATTACTCTTTGACCTTCTTTATAAAGAAGAACCTATGTGGATTGATTTTGGATTGAATTTGTGGACTATTGGATTATTGAAGTACTAAAGATTGGGGACACAGCGGCCTTGTGGATTATAAATTCAATTGACTGAATACTGATTGAATATTAATTGAATTGGAGGGAATTGGAGCTGAGATAGGTTTTTTTTTTTAAATTAGACATTTGGGATATTGATGTGTTGGGGTGACAGTTTGTGGTTAGCCTTGATTGATAGCATTTGGTGGTTAGTAGGGCAGGTGTATCTGTTGCTAGTCTATTAGCAGTCAAGATGATAAGCACCTCAAATCTACTTTAAAGTAGGAAAGAAGACATCTTTCACACAGTCATCAGCCTCTTCGAGTCCATCTAATCAGAAATCAATAGAGAGTATGCTACAGCTGGAGAAATCAAATACATTCCAAAAGGAAATGCGGACAATGTTTCAGCCTTTGCAGGAGTTGCTGTAGGAGGCCATGACAAAAAATCATGAGATAAAGGAAGATATTGGGGAAGGAAGAAATGATATGGGAGAGATAAAAGAAAAAAAAATCAAAATATGGATGAAAAACTTGAAAGCTTTCAGCAAATGATAACAAAAAATGAGCAAAGGATCCAAAAAATCAAGGAGAAATCAGAACAAACACAGAAAAAAGTTGAAGACATAACTTATAGATTATCACAAGCAAATAAAGAACTAGAACATACCATGATAATGTTAGAATCAGAAAAAGCAGCTCATTATCTCAGATTTCAGAATATAGTAAAGGAGAAAGGGGGAAGATTTGCCAGACATAATGAAAGAGTTGTTGGCAAAGATGCTAGGGATTGATAAGCAGGAGATGGAGGTGGATCTTGGTGAAATCTTTAGAATACTCACAAGCTATGTGAGGAGACACAACCTTCCATGAGACTTATGAAAAAATCGATGAGACAAAGCACTTAGTAAGGCAAGATATGAACTATTGCAATACAAGGGGAAATAATTGGTAGTTTGGAAGCAGAACCCTAGGAGAGTAAGAGACCTACAGAAACAATACTACTTTCTGACTACAATGCTGATCAAATATAATGTAAACTTTAGATGGCTGATACCTGAAGGAATATTAGTTACCTGGCATAAAAAAGATACAGACTAGATTCATTGGATAAAGCCATGGAATTTTATGACCATCTCTTCAATAGAGAAGAGGGCCAAGAAGTGAGGGGAGAAATGGAATATAAAGGACAGGAAGTGTCAATCACAGAATAAGTTTACACAACAAGATGAAAGCAAAGCTTGGAAAAAAGAGTGAGAATGAGCAAGAACAAAGAAACAGAGAAATAACAAAGGAACAGAGAGAAATAAGAGCAACTAGGAGCATAAGACCTATATACAAGTGAAGCAATGCAAGAAGAAATAAAGGTGTTATAAGTTAACATAAATGGACTAAACTCCCCCATGAATTTTTTTTTAATTACAAAGATTAAGATTAGATATAATTTCATTACAAGAAGTACATATAAAAAACATAATAAATTATTGGGGTATCCTAAATTGAGGAAATTGTTTTCCTCGCTATCACAACAAAAAAGGGGTGGCATTATATATTAAAGAAACAATCGGTGCCAATCAAATCTTTAAAGATGAAGAAGGGAGAAACTTGATGGTGGAAGTGACATTAAACCAAAAACAGATACTTTTAGTTGCTATTTATGTGCCAAATAACAAGAGGACAAGACAAGAAGAATTTTATAAAAGACTTCACAAGAAGATACTTGAAACAGAATATGAAAATATCTGTATCTTAGGAGACTTTAATGCAATACTTGATACTAAACTTGACTACAAATGTAGTAAAATAAACAAGAAAAAAGAAAAACTCTACCTAGGACCTTTTTTAAAATGACAGAAGAACTATGTATACAGGATATATGGAGAGAAATGAACCCAGGGAGAAACCAATACAGACGTCAATCTTAGTCTAGAATAGATATGATGTGGATGTCACAGGAATTAAGCACAAGTGTACAAGATATAGAAATAGAAACAAATCTATGGGCTGATCACAACCCGGTGCAGAGGAACGGAGCTCCATTCTAAATGCCCAAAGTTTCGCAATCGATAGCCCATAGGGGTGAAGTTGGATCCTGGAGGATGGCACACTAGGACACACCATATACCAGAAGAAAACACACACCAACCACTACCTCAACGCCCAATCCCATCACCACCCAGCACAGATAAACTCCGTGGCCAAAACACTAATTGCCAGAACCAAACGCCTGGCAGACAAGACACACATAAAGACTGAACTATGCACCCTGACTAAAGTACTGACAGCCAACAGCTTCCACAAAAGCAAAATCACTGGCTTGATCCACAAAAACACATTGAGACATAATGGAGACCTAGAAGATGAACACACCTATGGAACAGCTGTCCTGCCCTACATAAGAGGTACTACAGACAAAATCAGTAAGATACTACACAGGCATCACATCAAGACTACCTTCAAAACAGACAGAAAAATAGCAGCTATCCTTAGAAACCCCAAAGATAAAATTGACCTGGAAAACCAAGGCATATACGAAGTCCCCTGTGCATCATGCCCAGCCACATACATTGGACAGACCAATAGAAGAATAAGTACCCACCTGGATGAACACAAAAATGCAGTCAAAAAGCTGGAACACACTTCCTCACTAGTCCAACACAGGAAAGCCACAGGTCATAGCATCAACTTCAATGGCACCAAAACCCTAGCCATTATAGAAAACCCCAGAAATAACATCTGAAGTACATTCATGTTTTGAAGCAGTAACCCAAAGGAAGTGTGAATGAGTGTCAATAGACGTATGAAGATAACAGTATGGCTTAAAGGTTGAAAATTGAGTTACATCCATTTGCCAAATTTGATTAGCTTGGGTTCCTTGTGGGTTGACACCTACTGGAAAGGGAACTGCCAGTTGCTGACAAGCTGGACAAGCACGGACAATATCCCGGGCTTGAGATAATGAAATTTTAAATTAAAATTAAGCCAACTAATCCCGAAGGAAGAGGACCTTTAAATGGAACTATGGAGAGATGGAACTATTTTAACTTCCATGGGAAATTTAAACTCAATTTCCTCTTGAGTGATTAAATCGATCCCAGCACTACTGGCTGTGGCTGGGGAGGAGTGAGAGAGACTGCTGGAGGAGTAAAGTAATATTTGCTTCCAATCTTCAGGGATCATTGTATAACCATTTTTTATTCCTTCTACAAGTCCTCTTGTAAAATTACCACTAATCCCATAGTCTGTAACTGCCTTTTTTAAACTCTCTTAAGATCTGATAAGGCAGACCCTCCCATTCTGCTACTTGCAGTCCAAGCTGTGGCCCCTGACCAGGACGATATTGTACTGGACAAACAGACAGTAATTCTGCAAGTTCTGTTCCTGAGACAGAGGCATCCCTTTTACAAGTCTCTACCATTTTCTGAAAAGAAGACTGAACAATAGAGTCAGGAGGCTTTTGCCCTATATCTGCAGGAGCTGAGGGAATTGAAGACATATATTCAGGTGAAGAAGGGGGACAAATGACAGCATTAGTATAACGTGAAGGTGGAGGTGTTAAAAGAGAAAGTTCATTGTGACCAAATGTTTCAATTGCATGCTTACATAAATGCCACACATGCAAAACTTCTACTTTTGCTTGAGGTTCAGTATGCAATGTTTTTCCTATACGTTCCCAATCAGTTAATTTTAAAGACCCCTTTTCTGGGTACCATAGCCACTGAGCTGCAATCTCCTGGACCAGCCTTAAGAGATTTCTCTGTGGTACCTCGGTATTATTTTTCTTCAACAAATAGCCTAATTCATCTACATGCTTCTTTTGTTCCTCAGAAAGAGAAGACCCCATACTTACAGAAACCAAAAGGTTGAAGAAACCACAAAGGGTTGAAGGTGCACTAAATCCTTGCCAGACAAAGTAAGAGGGTCCCTGGTCAGGCGCCACTTGTAATGACGAGGCAGTCGAGTTGTTTGATCATGAACAACTGAATCATGATGATCTTTATTGGAGTCTAGTCTTGCATTTTATACACATTTTTAGTTATCTTCCATCACTGGTTAACTTTGGTTACTGCCTAACTTTCGTTACTGTTTAGCACAATAATCCATGCAATTAATTATCTCTAGTTAAAGTCTAACATATGTTTACTTCCTCTCTCTAATCCTCCTTTAGATTAGTGACTTTGTTTACCTGAGTTGTATTTGCTTGGAAACATTCTTTATCTGAGGTTTGCCATCCGAGATTGGAACATTCCTGCAATTACAATTCTACACCCTAGGACACACCATTCACCGGAAGAAAACACACACCAACTGCTACTTATCGACTTCAATGGCACCAAAACCCAAGCCACTATAGAAAACCCCAGCTACAGAATTATCAGAGAAGCCATAGAGATTGAAACAAGACCTGAAAGCATGAATAGAAGAGATGACTCCACCAGATTGTCAATTATCTGGAAGCCTGCACTCTCAAACAAAAAAAAAATCTCCACACCACAAGCCAGGCAAACACCTGGGCACAAACAGACCCCCCCCCGATACCTCCAGTTCAAACACACCCCAATCAGGCACCCAGATGAAACCTAGTTTCCTAATAAATGATAGCCGTCCATTTACTCGGAGCCAAGCCGCACTAAAAGCCTCCAATACACGAAACACAATGTTGCCAGCTAATCACGACAAAAAAAGCTACAAGACAGAAGATATTAGAAACACCAATCAAGCAGAACACAGCAAACTCCAAGACCAATAAACACAGACCAAGACTCCCAACCAGTCAGGATGAAGAAAAAACCATTCTGGCACAGCAGTAGGCTAGCACCAAATTTAAAACAAACGGCTGTGAAAGTCTGACTCACAGATGAACACAATACAGAAGCCTGATGATGGCAGATGAGATTCTGCCGAAACGTTGCTACAACTTTAAAAGCACAACTATAATGACGTGGGAAAATACCTGAACAAAGCTGAATTATATGTATGTGTGTGTGTGTGTGTGTGTGTGTGTGTGTATTTGTTTTCTTAAGTTTTCGCGGGTACTTACATGTATGGCATTCAGCTTTGTTCGGATATATATATATATATATATATATATATATATATATATATATATATATATATATATATATATGGATCTTTGGTTATTCGGGTTTTCTCCCACGTAAAGATGGCTGAGATTCTGCCGAAATGTTGCTACAACTTTAAAAGCACAATTATAATGATGTTGGAAAATACCCAAACAAAGCTGAATACCATACATACATACATACATACATACATACATACATATACATACACACACATATATACACAATATATGGAATATTTATATAATATATTGTAGTGATTTAAGGACTAATATTGAATATCGAAGAACAGTGTGTTAAATATATTAGAGTAAGTAGTAATACCCTGACACTCTAACACTTTTTTTGAAAAAAAATTTGTGTAGATAATATATATTATATTGGTAACTGTGGATAGAATTGAAGATGTAATTATAGTTGAGCAATGTATATAATATGTTTAGGACTCATTAAATATTTTTAAGACTTATTAATTAATGAATTAACTATATTTATTAGAGAAATTAGTGATTACTGACCATTGATTATTAGAGACAATCATAGATTAGAATTTGTATTTGGCATTGTGTTGCAACTATTAGGATAAAGTAGAAGATTATTAATTAATTGAGTATTTTCTACTAGTGAAGATCGAACATTGAATATAGATAATATTTTATGGAATAACATATGAGATAATTTATTATAACACTGCAATACTAGATCAGATATAAGAGATAACAAGGGATAGCTCTAAGTGTGCCATTTGATGGTAGATTGGAAGAGTTTGTTAAGGACCCTGAAAATGACAACAACATCAACAATTACAAAAACTGGAAAGAAGGTGACAGCGAATATATCTTCTCCTTTGGGGTAAAGGTCACTAGATACTATGTTGGGCACAGAGAAATCAGGGTCTACATTAACTTTGCAGACAGTACAGTCAACTTTAAATATGATGCAAGAGATGATGAGGAGAACTCATAGCAAAAAAATCATGAGGATTTGAAAAGTGAACTGAAGAATGATATAGGAGGAGTGAAAACTGACATAAAAACTAGATGATAAAATTGGAACAATGCAAGAGGCGATGGCAAAGAATGAACAGAAAATGAAAACGTTGGAAGTCAGAACTGAGCATGTGGAAAAGAAATTAGAAGTTACAGAACAGAACTAGAAAGTACTGTACTGTGAACTTCAGGAGACAGTGGTCCACTTAGAATGGGAAAAAGTGGTGTTCTTCCTCAGATTCCAGAACATTATTGAGGATAGGAAAGAAGATCTACGTACTTTTATGACAGAACTGATAGCGGATGCTCTCCAGAAAGATAAAAAAGAGGTTTGGAACAATATAGATGAAGTGTACAGAGTACACACACATTATGCACATAGGCATAAGTTACCAAGAGAGGTCCATGTACAGTTCGCGAGAAAAACAACTAGAGACCTGCTATATGGGAAACGAGAGATGAACCATTAATCTATAAAGGAAGTGAAATGATGACTGTGAAACAGATACCCAGGAGGGTTAGAGAGCAGAGGAGGAACTACCAGTTCTTATCATCTCAACTGATCAAAAATAGGATTGTGTTTAGATGGCTCACTCCAGAAGGACTCTTAGTATCCTGGCAGGAAGAGAAATTTAAAATTGATACATTGGAAAAGGCACATGAGTTTCATGAGCACTACCTGGGAACTGAAGAAGAACAAAAAAGTAGGGAGGAGAGTAGGAGTCAAAAGGAGCAAACATCCAAGGAAAAGGAGATGAAACGGGATTTAAGAGAACAGAAGAGTCGAGAGGAAGAAGAAAACAACAGACCGCGGAGAGACTTAGAGCAAGAAAAGAAACAAGAGTCACTATATACAAACAGTAAAATGGATGGAGGAACTATCCTATTATTAGTTAATATAAATGTATTAAACTTGTTAATCAAAAGGAAACAGATATTCACGAAGCTCCAAAAACAAAATGCAGATATCCTTAGTTTGCAAGAAGTCCACATTTCAAAACAACATGGAGACATTTTAGAATTTCCCAAACTAGGTAAACTACATCTGGCCCTGATGAACAAAAAGAAGAGAGGTATTGCGGTGTATATAAAATATTAGCTAAACCCAAGACAAATTTATAATGATGAGGACGGAAGGATGCTACTTATAGAGATAACTATAGATCAAAAGAAGATACTGTTGGCAACAATATATGCACCAAATACAAATCAGAAAGAATTCTATTGTAAATTCCACTGAAAGATAATAGAAACTAAACAAGTGAATGTGTGTATAGTAGGAGATTACAATGCAGTGCCTGACATAGAAAAAGACTACAAAAATAGTAAGAAGAATAAAAAAAGAGGAGAACACTTCCAATTGCATTTGATAGAATGGCACAAGAACTGAATTTGAAAGACGCCTGGAGGGAACTAAACCCTCATGAAAGACAATTCACCTTCTTTTCCAATCCACACAAATCGTGGTCTAGAATAGTCATGATATGGATGGATTCAGGATTATTGGAATATGTAGAGATAATGGAAATTTTGCCAAATATTTGGGCCGACCATAACCCAATTAAAATGAAATGGAGACGAAAGAGGAAGATCGGGAGATGGACTTTTAATAAAGGTCTATTAAGAGATAAAGAATACATTCAAATGGTGAAAAAAGAATTAAAAGTATTTTTTGAAATTAATTTGAAAGAGCAGACAACAGTACAAAATTTGTGGGATATAACAAAAGCCTATATAAGGGGCTTAACAATAGTTTACGCAGCAAAAAGAAACAAGGAAAGGAAGGAACAACAGATAGAATGGCAGGAGAAATTGAAAAACTTGGAAGCCAATATGCAGAAAGATCCTCGCAATGAGGAACTCAAAGGAAAAATGGACCTGGTGAAACATGAAATAATTTAAATCTACAAGAGGAAATGGCCAAAAAACTTAAACTAGTGAAACAAAACTATTTTGAGAATGCAAACAAACCAGGCAGATGGCTGTGGCATAAGTTAAAGAAGGAACAGGAGAAAAGAATAATATCAGTGCTGCAAGATGAAAATGGCAGTCTATATTCCCAGATAGATCAAAAGAAATCAACTGCCCAAAGGTTTTTTACCAATTTGTATACCCAGGAAGAAATTTCAGATGAGGACATCATCCATTATCTCAAAGAAAGGGACTTACTATATTATCTGATGATGCAAGGGATATGCTAAATAATAAAATAACTATAAAAGAAATGAAAGATGCAATTCAAAAACAAAAAACCAATAAAACTCCAGGGCCTGATGGAATACCAGAATTTATTGATTTAAATGTGGTTTTTATATTCTGTAAGCCACCTTGAGTCGCCATAGGTGAATAGGTGGCAATATAAATTAATTAAATAAATAAATAACAAAATCAAGGGATGGATTTAGCTTGGTGACCACACCTGCAAATACAATTGAGATATGAGAAAGATGCGAAAACATGAGGTTTTTATAAAGAACCAAAAATACTTATTAGGGACAGATGAAAAATTGATAAGGAAAATACATCATTATTTACTAAATTTTAAAATGGAAGATGAACAAGTAAAAGAAACAATGATAGTATGGGCAAAAAACTTTGGCTATATGATAGAATTAGACAAAGGGCAAAAACTTTGGGGTAGAAACTACAAACTGACAATGGCTACTGCATATAAAGAAAATATTAACAAAATGTTTTATAGGTGGCATTTGCCACCGGCTAAGTTAGCAAAAATGTTTAACAACATATCCACCAAATGTTGGAAATGTAATCAGACTCCAGGTACTTATTATCACATGTGGTGGACATGTGTGAAGGCAAGAAAATATTGGACAAAAATACATACATGGTTGGAGAAGATGATTAAGCAACACATAGATTTTAAACCAGAAATATTTTTGTTTGGTATAATACCAGATAATTATGACAAAGGGACTATATACTTAATGTTACATGTATTGACAGCAGCGAGAATTGTATTTGCACAATATTGGAAAAATTAGAACACCAGATGAAAATATGATCTGGAAAATATTGGACTGCAGAGATGGATAGAATTACATTGAAAATAAAAGATAAACATAGAATACTACTTAACGTGGAATAGGTTTTATCAATGGTTAGAGATAAGAGGTAGAAATTAGATGAAGAAATTAGATGAAGAAATTGTTATGTTTAAGTAAAATATGAACATTGTCTATAATTATATGTATGCCAATATATTTAATAGGAACATAAATAAGTGTCTATAATTATAAATATGATTAGAATTATTTTGTTATATTATTATTGCTATCAGTATATGTGTTATCTTTTTTCTTCTTTCCTTTTTGTAAAATGGCATATCTGGACAATCACTGTATTCAAAATACTTATATATAAATAAAAAAACTTGACTTAAGAAAAGAAATATTAAAGTATATATTTTAATTTAATAAAAACATTCAATTTTATAATCCAAACATATCATTTTCTCTAACAAATAAAGCAGAAGAAATCTGGCTTTTTTGTTGAAAAAAATCATAAATAGTCAAAGTTTTGACATACAATCTGGATCAAAAAGAACTTCAAATAACATTTACCAGAAGTTATATTGTATATATTTAACCCTTATCAAATAGATTCACTTTATAAATCTTCTTTTCATTTTTAAAAAGCTTAGTCTTTCAAGTAGTATCCCATAAGCAGATTCCTTATCTCTATCTCTTTGTGTCTTTCAAGGAGCAGCTTGAAAAATTCCACTGGTGTTAAGCAATCAACTTCATGGACTCTCACTAGAAGAGAACATGCAGATACATAGAAAAAAGCACCATCAAATGTCCCTAAAAAAAGTAACATTATCAAATGCTTCTTTGACAGAAAAAACACTCCAAACCTCCCTAGGAAAAAAAAAGGCGAGTACTAGTGATAGGAGATTCAATTCTCAAGGAAACAGAACCTGCCATCTGTAGACCAGTCAGTCTATCCAGAGAGGTATGTTGTTTCCCTGGAGCTAAAATCAAAGATGTGGCAGAGAACCTGTTCTGTACGATCCATTAACATACTCGCAAGCGCCGCGCTGTGATTGGTCAGAACGCACAGCAACCTGATTGGCTGAGCAAGCCGCACTGATTGGCCCACCGCGAATCCCCCGCGATTGGTGGAAACTAATCGCGGGAGATTCAAAGCGGTGCCATTGGCCGCGGCCAGAGAATAAAAGCCGCCGCTTTTCTTCTGTACGCCGAGCCGATCTCGGAACTTAATAAAGAGTTGAACTAAGTCACTGGCTCCCGAGTCTCCCTTCCGACGGACACAACAGAACCTAACCAAAATAATAAAACCCACAGACTATTACCCCTTTTTATTATTACATATAAGGACAAATGACACAAAAAAGGACTTGCAAACAATATTGAATGATTATGAGTCAGGGATTTAGGTGCACAAGTAGTTTTTTCATCTGTACTGCCAATGAAAGGACATCTGGTAAGAGAACAAAGAATTCTAGAAGTAAACCACTGGCTAAAGGGTTGGTGTTGACAAAAAAACTTTGGATTCCTAGACCATGGCCTATACTATCTCCATGATGGGCTTCTGGCAAGGGATGGGCTGCACCTCCTAAAGATTGGGAAGAATGTTTTTGGAAAAAGACTAGCTCAACTTAATCAAGAGGGCTTTAAACTAAAATTGAGAGGAGAGGGTGACTGTCAGATGGTGCTCCATTCAAAATCCAAAAAAGACACTCTTAGACTCTATTATTATAGAGAAAAGAAACTTTTACTGGAAATCAAGTGGTACCATCAAAGGAATTCTAGATCTGAGCATGAATGAAAAACACATATTCAAAGTGATAGCAATGTTCCCACCCTAGTTCAAACGGTCCAATCGAAGATGTGTATAATGTCATGTGGGGCATCTTCAGGTGGTGATGCAGACAAATGGCTGTTGACCTTGGCCTAGTTTGATAAAGAGCTGCAGTTGCACAATAAGCAACCTAGTAGGCATAAACAATAAAGTTTTCCCCAAGTTATACAGTTCATTCTCTAAAACCTCCAGTACATTTCCTACCCCCAGAAAGCCCAATTATTTCACCCTCCACCATTACTATGGCAGCCAAAAGGAGTCTTAAAGACTGACAGTGACCAATCTTTAGGATCTCCAGGACCTAATTCCAAGCAAAAACACCTAGAAAGCAAGTCAAATAATGAAGTAAAGAGGGGAAGGAAGACAAACTCATACACCAAATAAGAGACAAAGAAAGCATATCCAGTGCCTATATACAAATGTGCAGTCTGGGGAACAAACAGGGTAAACTTGAACAACTAATACATGAAGGCAGATATGATATAGTTGGAATAACAGAAACTTGGTGGGATGAAATCCATAACTGGAACATACAGATAGAAGGATACAAACTGTTCAAAAAAAATAAAAACCCAGACACCATAAAAGAGGAGGTTGCACTGTGTGTAAAGAACCACTATAGAAATACATGAAACCAAAGACAAAAACCTTCTAGAATGTATATGGGTCAATATAAAAGAAAAAAAGAATGACATAGCCATAGGTGTATGCCAGTGGTGGGATTAAAAAATTTTTTACTACTGGTTCTGTGGGCATGGCTTGGTGGGTGTGGTTAGGTGGGTGTGGCCATGTGAGAGGGTGGGCATGGCTTTTTTTTTTGCTTTTTTACAGCCACCCCCAACCTATTTTTTGAGCCTTCTGGGCCTCAGGCAAGCCTCCTGGGGGGGGACGATGTTTTTGCTCCCAGAAGGCTCCACTGGGCTCAGGAAGAAAAAAATGGAGGCTGGAGGAGGCACAAAGTACCCCCCCAGCTCCATTTTGGGGCCATCTGGCCTCAGAGGAGCCTCTGGGGGGCGTTTTTGCTCCCAGAAGGTTCCTCTGGGGCTCAGGAAGAAAAAAAATGGAGCCTGGAGGGAGCACACAGTACCCCCCCACTCCATTTTGGGGCTTCCTGGGCCTCAGGCAAGCCTCCTGGGGAGTGTTTTTGCTCCCAGAAGGCTCCCCTGGGGCTCAGGAAGGGGAATCGTGGCATACTGGTCATATGAACAGCTGATTGTTGGGAGGGAAAAAAAAGAAATACCTTAAGGGGCAAGCGTCAGGTGGGTGGGATGAGTGAGCATTAGACAGGTGGGGCAAGCGATCCAGCAGTGACTGGGCAACCGGGTCGGGGGTATGGCCAGCCAGAACTTACTACCGGTTCGGCGACCTATGCCAAATCCTTGCTACTGGTTTGCCCGAACTGGTGTGAACTGGCTGAATACCACCACTGGTATAGGCCACCCAGTCAAACAGAAAAAAATAGATGTCCTTTTTGCCAACCAACTAACAAATTTATGTAGGAAACACACTACAAAAGTAATGGGGGACTTCAATTACCCTGATATCAATTGGAAAACTAATTCTGCACCAAGTGAGAAATCAAATAGGTTCCTAACCAACCTAGCTGACAACTTTGTTGTCCAAAAGGTAGAGGAGGAAACTAGAGGGACAGCCATAACTAGACTTAATACTTACAAACAGAGAAGAAATTATAGAGGGAGTTGAAACTGCAGGAACCTTGTGTGAGAGTGATCATGCCATACTAGAATTCAACATAACACAAACACAAGGAACAGAACATAATTACACCGGAGCCTTAGATTTTAAAAGAACTGATTTCAATAAACTCAGAGAGAACTTGGGAAAAATTCCTTAGATGAAAATCCTAAAGAGGAAAATGACTCAAGAATCTTGGGAAACTCTGAAAAGTACGATCATCAAAGCTCAGACCAACACAATACCACTGAGAAAGAAAAACAGGAAATCCAAAAAGAAACCAGCATGGCTGCAGAAAGATCTCTCTGACAAGTTAAAAGACAAAAAGGACAAGTACAAAAAATGTAAAGAGGGACACACAACTAAGGCAGAATATCAGCAGATAGCCAGAATCTGCAAAGATGAAGCCAGGAAAGCAAAGGCTCAGAATGAACAAAGACTTGCAACAAAAATCAAACATAATAAAAAAAGTTTCTTCCAACGTATAAATAACAAGAAAAAAAAATCAAGGAAACGGTTGGACCACTAAAGAGAGAAGATGGTAAGGAAATAAAAGCAGAGCTGTTTAACTCATTCCTTGCATTCGTATTCGTGCAAAAAGAAACTACCAAAAACATAATTGTAAAAGACAGACTAGAAATAAAAGTTAAACTAAACAAAAAAACACCTGTTTGATCTCAATGACCACAAATCACCAGGACCTGACAGATTATACCCCAGAGTTCTACAGGAGCTGGCAGAGGTCATCTCAGAACCACTGCATCACATCTTTCAAAAATCCTGGAGCACTGGAGAACTATCAAAGGACTGGAAAAGAGCTGATGTGGTTCCCATCTTCAAAAAAAAAAAAAAGATCTGACAACATCTAGAAACAAGTAAAATAATAACTAGCAGTCAGCATGGGTTTGTTAAAAATAGATCATGCCAAACAAATTTTATTTCATTTTTCAACATAATGACTAAATTAGTAGACCAGCAAAATACTGTGGACATAATATACTTGGACTTCAGCAAGGCATTCAACAAAGTAGACCTCCATCTTGGTAAGCTAGAAAAAAGTGGGATAGATAGAATCACCTCCAGATGGATTCGCAAGTGGCTGACAAACTGTATTCAATGAGTAGTCCTTAATGGGTCTAAGTCTACATGTAGGGAAGTGAACAGTGGGGTGCCACAAGGTTCCATCTTAGGTCCAGGACTTCTCAATATGTTAATAAACAACTTAGATGAGGGAATAGAAGGATAATTTACTAAATGTGCAGATGATACTAAGCTGGCAGTAATAGCTAACACCCAAGAAGATAGGCTCAAGATCCAGATGGATCTTGACAGACTAGAACACTGGGCCATATCTAATAAAATGAAATTCAATATAAAGAAAAATAAAATTCTACACTTAGGCAAGAAAACCCAAAAGCACACATATAGATTGGGTGAAACCAGGCTTAATAGCAATAACTGTGAGGGGGATCTTGGAGTCTCAGTGGACAATCAGCTAAATATGAGCCAGCAGTGTGCAGTGGCAACCAAAAAAGCCAATGCAATCCTAAATTGCATTAACAGAGGGATACAATCAAGATCAAGTGAGGTACTAATACCACTCTATAAAGCCTTAGTAAGACCACACCAAGAGTACTGCATTCAGTATTGGTCACCATGCTATAAAAAAGATGTTGAGACTCTAGAAAAAGTGCAGAGAAGAGCAGCCAGGATGAGTAGGGGACTGGAGACTAAAACATAATAGTTGCAGGAGCTGGGCTTGGCTAGTCTAGTGAAGAGGAGGACCAGGAGAGACATTAAAGCAGTCTTCCAATATTTGAGGGGCTGCCATAGAAAGGAAAGGGTCAAGCTATTTTCTAAAGCACCTGTAGGCCAGACAAGGAATAATGGATGGAAACTGAACAAGAAGCAATTTAACCTGGAAATAAGGAGAAATTTTCTGACAGTGAGAACAATCAACCAATGGAACAGCTTGCCTTCGGAAGTTATGGGAGCTTCATCACTTGAGACTTTCAAGAAGAGGTTGGATTGCCATTTGTCAGAAATGGTGTAGGATCTCCTGCTTGGGTGGTTGGACTAGATGATCTACAAGATCTCTTCCAACTCTCTTAATCTGAAATCTGAAATCTTTACTCTTCTAAGAAAGAGTTTCTGGTATTGTACACATTCCTTTCATAAATCCAAAATAAGAAGGTTTTCCATATCACTCATTTGTGCAGCCAGATTTTATATATTTTTTCTCCTATTAAAGCAGTTTAAAAAGGAAAAGCTAATAGTGAGTTATGAAATAAGGGGCACTATTATATAAAATGGAAGGCTGATACTAGTGCATGTACTTTTACATTCTTCACCTTTTCCTTGACATCATCCATTAAGGCCAATAAGAATGTGTATAGATTCCCCAGGAAAAGTGCAAAAATCCGTCCCAGTTGCCATTTCAGCCCAATGCGAGGATGATAATCTTCTAAAGCTGCAATAGTTTCGAACAGTGGAGGGCAAAACATTCCAAGTAGCGACATAACAATTTCAACCTGCCAAAAAGGAAAAGACATATTTTGTCACAATGGGATCAGCTAAGTACATCAGCTGCTGACTGGGCATCCTGGAAACTCTTCACTTAAATGGCATTATCACAGGGCTAGCAAAGGTTAAAGGATGGGATGTCATGGCTATAACGGATAGCCATAACAACAAGTCAGCCAATGGGAACTGTTTTAAGCCATGTCAGACAGCTCGGAGCCTGGGCATGGTTTAGGGCAACTGATCTGTATAGATATAGAGGTTCTGTGATTCAGAGTTCTGGTGGTTCTGGCTTCTGCTTCTTGCTACCACATTGCAAGAGCTGTATGGGTATTATATATATGCATCATGTTTTATATTATTGTGTATAAGCATGTCTATAAATGAATCCTGCTTAATTATTTACTTGGGGGCTGGTTGGATTGTTGCAAACTCTAACAGTAATATTAGAAGCTTTAATTATACTACTGCAGCCATCACCTTGACTTTAATGACCATGCCTTACAGACACTCTTGTATAAAAGTGAAAGTGGGCTCTATTATTGCCTCCATAAGCTGTCCTACAACATGCGCTCCCAAATTCTGTCCATGCTGAAAAATGAAGACCAGAATGAGAGTGACTTTAATATTAATAAGAGCTTCACTTTTATCCTCCTATCCCATAAAAAGCAATATTAACAGTTCCTTTCTACAAAATTGAAGAATTTTTACTGTTTTCTAAATGATAGCAAAGCAAGTGCAACCAGAACACCTGGAAAAAAGCTATTCAAGAGATCCAGCAATCATTTTAAGGCTCTCTATCTTTCTTGGAGGGTGGATTCTGAACATCTTCTCCTGGATCACATGCCCAGATAGGTGGATTCAATTGAAAAGAGATGGTCTTGAAGATACTAATAAAAGCTAAAAGCAATTGAAGTACAATCAGGAAAAGATAACTTTTGTTCGAAGTGGGCAACAGAAGCAATGCCAGTCAGGGTGGGATTCAAATTTTGTAACAACCAGTTCTGTGGGTGTGGCTAGGTGGGCATAGCCATGTAACTGGGTGGGTCTGGCATCTTCTTTGGCAGCACCCCTCTCATTTTTTGGGCCTTCTGGGCCTCAGAGAAGCCTCCTGGGGGGCATTTTTGCTCCTAGAAGGCTTCCTTGGGGCTCAGGAAGGAAAAAAACAGACCATGTGGGGCACACAGCACCCCCCTGCGCTCCCTTTTGGGGCCTCCTGGGCCTTGTGGGAGCCTCCTGGGGGGCGTTTTGGTTCCAAAACCTTCCCTGAAGCTCAGGAAGGAAAAAAATGGAGCAAAGGAGGTGCACATGACACCCCTGCACTCCAGTTTAGGGCATTCTGGGCCTCAGGGAAGCCTCCTGGGGGGCATTTTTGCTCCCAGGAAACTTCCTTGGGGCCCAGGAAGGCAAAAAATGGAGGAGCTCGGGGTGGGGTGCTGCAATAAGCAATAAGCAAGGGGAATCCCAGCACAACTGATCATAGGAACAGCTGATCGTCAGGAGGGGAAAAAAGAAATACCTTAAGGAGTGACTGGACGGGGAAGAATGCAGTCAGCGATGTTGGGGATGCACACAATGATGTGAATGCGCAATGAGGACTGACTGGGTATGGAGGAGGGGGCAGTAGGAGAGGGGCGGGGCTAACTAGGGGCATGATTTACCGGTTCTCCAAACTGCACAGAATCATAACAACCAGTTCCATAGAACCAGTCTGAACCGGTAGAATCCCACCCCTGATGCCAGTACTATACAATTTTTTTAAAACAATGTTGTCTTACTTCATTTCTTTCATACCAGCCAATGTTTTGCAATTTTGAAAAGGCCTGGGATCGTTTCACAACAAAATAAATGAGGTAGCCACTTCCACATAAGCAACATATTATAAGTACATTGGCCGAAACCCTCAGAAATCTTCTTAGATGGATGTTTTCATCTTTGTTGCTTTCTTGCTCATCCACAATTGACTCCTTAATAAATGTAGGAAACAATGTGAATAATTATTCAGAGTGTAGCCCTATGCAAATGTTACAGAAAATATTACACATTATATTCAGACTTACAAATTTTCAGGATGTGCAAACCATTGTATATGAAAAAACACACATTCATTTGCAAAACAAATACAGTTCTGATTTTTTAACAAAGGGTGCTGTTTTTAATAATATATATTGTAGTATGTATCAACTGGATAATACTTTTTATAATCAGCTATAACTAGTTTTTATATTCTATGGCTGCTTTCTTGTTACAATCTTATAATGCAGATGAATATAGTGATATACAAAAACTGAGTTTATTTTGATTACAAATGAACAAAAAAAGATTTGAAGATTGCTGGAGCTGGTTCTTCTATCTACTTATATGCATGTTTCTTCTTTAGAAAAGGGATAATGAGGATGAAATTAGTGCAACTGCTTCCTCCTAAGATCCACATTACTCAATATCTAGGTTTTCTTGATTTTTCAAGAATGCTATTCTATAGGAAAGGCACTGCCACTGAGAAGGCACAATTCCATGATCCAACACAATAACATTGTTTAATAGAAGGAACCTGGATCAGACCCTCTCTACTAAATTTGATGGCAGAAACAATAAGAAAAAGACGATTCTATAAGTAAGGTAAAGGTAAAGGTTCCCCTCACACATACATGCTAGTTGTTTCCGGCTCTAGGGGGTTTCCGGCTCATCTCCATTACAAAGCCAAAGACTCAGCACTGTCCAAAGACATCTCCATGATCATGTGGCCGGCATGACTAAATGCTGAAGGCACACGGAATGCTCTTACCTTCCCACCAAAGTGGTCCCTATTTTTTTTACTTGCATTTTACATGCTTTTGAACTGCTAGGCTGGCATAAGCTGGGACAAGTAATGGGAGCTCACTCCATTACACAGGATTCGAACCACTGAACTGCCGACCTTTCTGATTGACAAGTTCAGCATCTTAGCCACTGAGCCACCTGCTATAAGTAGCCTGGCTCTATGCCATGGATGGCTTTATGGATAATGACCAGCACCTTGAATCATACCCAGAAGTCTATTAGGAGTCAGCGCAGCAGTGGTTACATAGGCATAACAAGAAATACCAAAAAATACTGATGCTGTAGCATTCTGGACCAGCTGTAGCTCATGATTGCTCTTTAATAGCAGTACTATATAGAGAACATTACAATAATCCAAACTGTGCATGACTGAGTTATCACCTGGCACAGGGATGAGTGCAATTGTATACAAGGCAAATCAATGCAAATGCCACCTCTTGCCATAGTTGCCATTTGTGCTTTGAGCAAGAGCTGAGAAGTCCAGGAAGATCTCCAAATTGCACACCAATTTTGACTGAAAGTACATCTCCATGCAAAGTTAAAGATAAAAATTTAGGGGCCTTAAAACCTACAGCAATTCCACCAGCATGTATTTAAAAAGTTTGTCTATATTTGATGAGAATATTGAATTGAAAGAAAATATAAACCTGTGTTTTTAAAAAGGCAAACAATATGAGTTGCTTATAATGTGTCACATGGGACCTCTATATTGACTATACAGAGCAATAATATTATCAACGAAATCTTCCAATGAAGACACTGATCACACAAGTAGCTACAATGTTAAGAAAAACCTGTACATCCTCTGATAAAATGCTGGATATGAAGATTCAGTTGTTGTGTACAATATATATATATATTTCCTTCTTTGACATTTTGCCAAAGTTAAAATGCGACAGAAGTGTTTGCATCTTGCCTGGAGGGTACCTTGAAGCTAGTTGTGATGGATGCAAACTTGTTATCTGCTGTCTCTGGATTGCCTATAAGGAAATCCCAGCTAGTGAACATTTTCCAGCTAAAAATGAAGTTCTCATCATCTCCATCCCCTGTATCTTCATGGGCATTCTGGGCCATCCTGCAGGTGGAATAATATATAGCCTTTTTAACCACCAGATGTATCTCTTATGCACAATTTTTGCAGTAATTTCTGTGCTTTCTCTGCTTTAGGCTGCCTCCGAATGTGAAAATTACCCTTTTAAAATACCACTGTTAAAATTCCATAAATTAGCTTTAAAATATTTATCACTAATTAGGGACACACTGAAAAAAATGAATGAATGAATGAACAAATGCTTCATTTATGCTGTTCTGGCATTCCTTTGAATAAATGCCACACTAATCTACCATGTAGTCTCAGATTAAGCTGGCATTCTCCAATTTCGTGGATTTTATGATTAAAATAGAATAAATGGACAATTTCAATTTTGGTGTATATGACTTGTATGTTCTAGGATAGTGAAATAAAGTTATTGATGCCAAAGCAAGATCAATATCTTGAAGATGTGCATCTTTGTCTGTGTCAGGCTACAGAATTTTTCCCCATTCAATTAGCAAGAATGAACTTCTGAGAACCAAACATATCAAAAGGAATCCTTTATTGAGATGAGACAATTCATGTAGGAGTTCAAAGCAGTGTCTGAGGTCCCTCAGGCATACAGGGATACATAAGGGAGTTTAGAACCCCTCCCCTTATCTTGATGTGTATTTAGAGAAACAAAAGCCAGTATGTTAATTCCCCTCCCACCCCTTCTGTAGGAATGATCTTTCTCACAGTTTCCCAGGACATACCTAATTTCCCCCACCCCCTTTTTAGAACGAACTTTTTCCAGAGATTCCCTGGATACATCTCACTGTGGAATTTTTATGATCTTCTCATCTCCTGGCTGTGCCTCTCGGAGGTGATAGGTTCTGGCCATCTGGCTTTTCTCCCTCCATTGTATCGTGTGGGTTATACAAATTTGATATAAGGTTAAATATATTCAGGTTACATCAAAAATTTTTTTCTTTATCAGCCTCTCCCCCCTTTTCTTCTTCCACTGAAGAAATGACAGATACACGGATCTGACAGTCTGCTTTCTTCTATTCAGTCACAAAAAGATATGGTTGCTTCAGGGGAAGACTATATAGTATGGAGCTACACAAAGAACAAATAGAACTTACGATCTTATTACAACCATCAGGCTATAGCCATACACGCCGATGACACCAACCATGAAATATGCCATTGGTAGCCTGTACTTTAACCAACCAATTGTCCTTTGATTATTGTAGTAGCCATAGAAAATGGCTGAATATTTAATATAACCCTGAAAGGAGGAAAGGAATATATCAGATGTCCATTGATATAAATTTAAAATCTAAGCTTATTCCATTATTCCATTTAATGAGCCTTGGTTGCGCAGTGGTTAGAGTGCAGTATTGCAAGCTACTCCTACTGCAATTTGGCAGATCCCAACCAGGCTCAAGGTTGACTCAGCCTTCCGTCTTTCCGAAGTGGGTAAAATGAGGAGCCAGATTGTTGGGGGCAATATGCTGACTCTGTAAACCTCTTAGAGAAGGCTGTAAAGCACTATAAAGTGGTATATAAATCTAAATGCTATTGCTATTATGAGTGGCTGGTTGGGGACCAACTGGATTCATTCTAAAATTTTGATTATTGAAGTCTATCTAATACATTCTATGTAAATATCAATTTTAGTATAATCTTCAATGTATTTATTTTTTAAAATCTCTGAATTCAATAAGCATTACTTTTTAGTATTTGGATTTGGCAGCTAGATACAATAAAGATATTCAGGACCATTTTAGAAGCAACTTTCAAACAATCAGTAGGTATTAGATGTCAGTTAATATCTTTTCAAAGTAATAGTTTCTTCAAATTATGTTGTCTCAACTGTGTCATGAGAGCACTATTTCTGCTTTTCCAAACAATAGGGGAAGAACCTGTATAGTGGAGTACACAGTATACCCCTATATTTGGTTCCATGCTTACAATCATTTTAGCATATTTTCCATAGATTTGTTTAGATCTGTTCTTTCACTATCATGCTGCAAATGCAAAAATAAAATAAACAATAAGAACATCCTAATTTTTCTACCTTTATTATTATTATTATGTATTCTTATTGGTTTGGTGGTCTTGAAACGTCTTATCAGTTATTTCTCTGGGTTTTTCTAGTGCCAGCATAAAATGAAAATTATAGCCTCCAGGACATTCTTTCAAAATAAATGTCTTCAGCTAAAATTAAACCTGTCTGACATCTTGTTATATAACTGATTCACTGGGAAAATATTATTTAAGTTATAGTCTAACTCATCTACACTACCTGAAGCTGGGCCTACTTATTAACATTACTGACTATTCATTTTTTTCACAGTTAAATCTAATTTTAATGATATATACTCTATGAAATACATTGTGTTGATCTTCAATGCATCTGCAGATAGGCTAACTTTGTGAACCTGCAGAGATAGTACCATAAGATAGGGATCTTTATAAAATGCTAACATATAGTCTATCTGGTATTAGAATTTCTATAATCAATTCTTATGATCAGATTCACACATATATGTTTATTAGTTTTGAAGTTCTCAATTCATTATTTGAGGTATACCATACAATAGGTGATTCATAATGAAATACAAGTAGTCATTGATTGACAATTAAATCCAAAATTTATGGTGCTAAGTAAGAAATTTATTGAGTTTTGCCCCATTTTTTGACCTTTTTTGCCACAGTTGTTAAGTGAATCAATGTAGTTGTTAATGATACAATTGTTAAGTGAATCTGTTTTCTCCAGAGGTGGTATTCAGCAGGTTCTGGAGAACCGGTAGTGGAAATTTTGAGTAGTTCGGAGAACCGGCAAATACCACCTCTGACTGTCCTGCCTCCATCTATTCTCTGCCTCCTGAGTCCCAGCTGATTGGCTGGGTCTTCTTTTGTTGCCCTGCACAGGAGAATGGAGCTGGAAATCAGGTTAGTGGGGTGGGGAGGGAATGGGATTTTGCAGTAACCTTCCCCTACCACGCCCACCAAGCCATACTCACCAAGTGTTAATTTATTAAGATTTAAGAACTGACCAGCAGTAATTGCTGCTAGCTGCTGTAAGTCTGGCTGCTGAAATAAGGATGAATCAGCATAGCATGGGTATTGCTCTTTTAAGACTAAAAATGGATCCACAGAAGTTTTACCCCTTGAGAGGTGTTTATATAAGGCAGCCATTTTAGAAGGCATGTCCTCTCTCTTGTGTCCAGTATTCATTGCAGAGTTTTCCATGTAGTTAAGAAGAAGAAAGTTTGCTTGAAAGGTATTTTGCCTACCATTTATGTTGCTGTATATAGCTGTTGTAGATAAACCACCACCGTAAGTCTCCGTGTGCTGTGTTTTGCTCCTGGGTTATCTCATAATGGCAGTCATGCTGCAAACGCTCTACACAACCAAGCCATTTCCACCAAGCCACACCCACAGAACCGGTAGTAAGAAATTTTGAATCCCACCACTGGTTTTCTCTTGACTTTGACTTGTCAGAAGGTCCCAAAAGGTGATCACATAACCCCAGAACACTGCACTATCATAAATCTGAGTCAGTTGCCAAGTATTCAGATTTTGATCATGTAACCAGGGATGCTGCAATAGTTGTGTAAACTAGTCATAAGTCACTTTTATTAACTTGTAACTTTGTAACTTAGACTAGTTACGAATGGTTGTAAATTGAGGATTACCTGTAACTTTGAGTTACAGAAAATGTGCTCATAAGTTATGTTTCTTCATAACTAAATGACTAGTGTATCAGGCAGCTGATTTTGTGTATAAATAAAAGCCAATTCATCAGTTTATAGTTAGAAAGAGACATGATATTGGTTGTCCATATTATCACAATGGAAAAGTCAGGTTTTGATGGCAGAAAAGGATGAGCCTTAATTCCCTACTATCCCATTGCAAATTTGATTCTCAGTGTATTTTCTTGTGTAGTTTGAAAATATTTTTTTTTTTAATATATCATCTTGAGTGTTGTTAGCTTTGGCTGGAGCACTTTATTTCTTTATAAGTAAACCCCAATAAATAAACCAACAGATCATTAGCTACTTTACAGAGGCAAGACTACCTCTTCAATGGAATCAGAGATTATCATTATTTACCATTATTTATACATTTATTTTCACTACTGCAGACTGTACAGTTAGGTTAACTCTTGCCTTGTGAATCAAAAGAACGTTTTAAAAAAAGATTTAAACCCAATTTTAGTTCTTTCCAATCTTCCTACAATTTCTCCATGTGCTTCCTTAAACAAATATGCAATTTCACTTTCACATTTTTTTCTATAGTCACTAAACCTTGTGTCTCAGTGCTCTATGTATTGCTCCACGTCAAACAAATTCCAAATCACACAATCCAAATTCACAGTATGTGTGTCATTCATACATAATCTGCTCTTCCATTCCCAAACAATATTCCTCTAACAAAGGAGAATGAAATCTGAACAAGGCTTTATGTCATTGTACATTTCTATGATACTTGTTTTATATATATATAGTTCATTTAAATAAATATATTTTGTAACAATATTGTGTAATGTAACATTTCATTTGTTATGCTTAAATTTAATATTTTCTGCTTAGCCCATTCCCTTAGCCATAAAAGACTGAGGAACTAAGATTAAACAAAAATGCAAGAAGTACCTACCTCAAAATCCCAAAGAACAGAGAAATCCATAGCAGTGGGTTGTTCAGTCCTGGGTACAATTTTTCTAGGTATACTTCCATATGGCATACCCATTAAAATCTATAAGAATATTTTTAATGCTATGTGAAGTACTAAAAATTTCTCGCTTATTAATAACAGAATAAAACTCTACTTCAGTTTATAAACAGATAAGGATACAGATATGGTGAAAAGGGTTGGAAAATACTCATTTCTATTCCAGTATCAAAAAAGAAAAGTGTTAAATAATGCTTAACCGTATAATTGCACATGCATCACATGCAGTTAAGAGTTTGTAATACAAACTTCAACTGCCAGATGTACAAGATGGATTCAGAAGAAGTGGAGGTATTTGAGATCATACTATTAACCAGTTGATAATGGAAAAGCTTAGGAATTGCAAAAAGACATCCATAGTTGCCATTGATTATTCAAATTATTCAGATTGTTCTATTTTATTTTTGTAAAATTACATCAAATTATGGACATACTTTAAACACTATATTGGGTTGCCTTCATCTCCTGTGGAAGAAGTGATATGATAACCCAAAAAGAAACAGTTAGTATTGAATATTGAAAATGGTTGAAAATTGGGAAAAGTATATGCTAGGATTGAACCTTTTAATTTAATTTGTATGGAAAATATAATGTGAAAATGTTGGATTAACAAGGATGGTCGCCATCCTTTTTGGCACTAAGACAAATTTTCCACAGAATGGGAGTTGGGGGAGGAGGAGTGTGCAGTCTAGATTCCTCACCTGCATAGTTTATAATAGGGTTCCTATTCCTATTGTAGAATGAGAATCTAATACCTCAGTTGGAGTTGAGGCGATAATGCTAGCACTGGGGAATGGCTACAAATACAGATGAAGCTTCGCTTGCTCACCCATTGTCACATCCAGCTGTGCAGCTTAGTTCCTAACAGGTCATGGACCAGTACAGATTCATGGGCCAGGGGTTGGGGACCCCTGGATTAAAAATGGGAAAATAATTAAAAAAAGGGGGGGGGAATTAACATTGACAGAAAAAATATGGCCAACTTCAAATATAGTGATGATACCATATTGATGGCTGGAAGTGAATAAGACTTTAAAAATCTAGTGATAGAAATGAAGGAGAAAGTGCCAAAACTGGCCTGCTCTTCCATTATATAAAGTATATTCTGTTACCAGTTATAACAGATGGGTATGAAAACTGGACCATCAGAATAGGCTAATGAAGAAAAGTATCTTTGAATTGTGGTGATTTAAAAAAAAGTGTTGAGAACCCATTGAACTGCAATAAAATTAAAGGATCTACTTGTAATAAAACTTAGATAAATAATGAAAAGTCAGAATCCTGATGCTGGGAAAAATTAAAGGCAATTCAAAAGAGACAGAAGATACTGCATGATGATACAAACATGAATTTAAAAAAGCTCAAAGAAGCTAAATAGACAATTGTAGTAAAATGATATCCATTCACAAAAGAAATCGAACAAAATAAATAATGCAGCAACTTGCTTTCCTCCTGGTAAAGTGTGAAACTGGGATGAATTAGAATTAAGATATGAATTAAAAAGCAAATGTCTCTCAATGTGCATTAAATATATTTTGATTGAATTCTACTTCTAAATATAAATATTTACCAAAATATTGAAGTCCTTTATAGCTTATTCTTTGCTAATAAATATTTGAAATAATATAGCTTTATGACTGGTTGTGTTTGTTGCTACCCAGTTTTTCACCTTTGCTTCTTTTATGCTCTTATTTTACTTTAAACACATGTTTTTGTGCTTTTTGTGATCTACCCAAAATCATCAAGAGTTGATACACAATTTGAATAAAGTGATAAAATAAACAATTATTTGGTTGTGGAACAGTTGAGAAGAAGACCATGACTTGTATTCTGAGAAATTCTGAAAATAATAAGTAAAAAAAAAAGTAATAATTGCCAGGTAGAATTGATCTGAAACATAATACTAGCAAAAGTGTTGATGCTAATATTTAGAAAAATCTGTTATCAAAGGTATGATAAATGATCTAATGGGAGAAAAACTAGAAGGAACATCAGTTGGAAGTTAAATATTTAAAATAAATAAAGGAAAAAGAAGAAATACAAGATGTACATTCTTTCCAGTTTTGAACAGTTAATTCACCCAAGATGTAACCATCAGAAGCAGAGGTTCACTGAGCCAGAACTTTCAACTAAAAGTTACTGTTGAACCATTTTTCATTCAAGTAATATAGCTTGGCTCTCAGAAGACAAACTATGAAAAAAGGCAGAAAAACCCACTCTCTCAGGTATAAATGTTGATTATTATATATATTATATAAGTCATGAAATATTTACAAAAAGCCAAGCTCAGCATACACCTAGAACCCAAAAGAGATATGACATTGTTGCCTGTAGCATATCAACCTCAAATAATGTAATTGGTGGTAAGTGCTAATATATATATTTAGTTCATAGCTGATAAATGGAATCCATAACTTAGCTCTTAGGATTAATTTATACATACATTGATATCACACACACTTATTTAAATAGGAATGAAATAGCAGGCATCGTAATGACTTGGTATTTGGAGAAAAAAGATAATGATATTCTAGATCAGGGGTCACCAACCTTTTGGACCTCAGGGACCACCAAACTCATAATTTTAAATCCCGTGGACCACTAATATGAATTTTGACTGATGATGGCTTGCTGACGTTGGTGGGAAAGTTGGTCCCATATTCCAGAGCTGCAGTAGTCACAAGAGCTGCTCCGGGAGGCCAGTCCTGTTATTGCAACTGTTGAATATGGACCAACTTTCCCACCCACGTCAGCAAGCCACTCTAGGGCATATTTCCCTCCCCCGCCATTGGTCTTACCTTCTACTATGTTTCTTAGAAAATAAGGCAGGGTCTTATTTTCTTTTGACCCCCGAAAAAAAGGTTAGGCCATCTTTTCAAGGAGTGTCTCTGCTGCTTCTGCTTTTTCTGCAGAGAACCTGGGAAAATCCCCCAAAAAAGTCTGCAGGAAAATTTCCCACCCCATTTTCCTACTGATCGATTATTCTTTATTTGGGATTGCAGGATTCCATCTCCAGCTTTGTTCTCAGGGGGAGAGAGAGAGAGAGAGACTTTTTGCTTCATGCAAGGAAAGCAGCAGAAGCAGAAGTCTTTCTTTCTCTCCCCCAAACTCTGCCAGAAATGAGTCTTTATAAGACTTGTCATGCCAGCACAGCCTCTTGGAACAGCATGCCTTGCAGGGTCCCAAAGACTTATTTCTGGTGGAGTTTGGGGGAGAGAAAAGAAGACTTTTGCTGGAGGGCGGAGATGGTGTCACGACTATACGGCATGCGATCTTGGAGGTCTGAGATCGCTGTCGATATCTTTGCTCCTGGACGGTCCAATTGGATCTATTCTAAACCGTCCCGAAGAGATGATGAATGTAAAGAGTGCATCCTGTCAATCCCAGGGATACCGCAAAGTCCCTGGTAGATCCAGGAGAAGCTCTTTTTGCCAGCAGCAAAGAGGCAGCCATTAAAGCTGCTGAAGTTGGGACAGCTCCGAAACGAAAGAGAATGGAAAGAGAAAGTGTGCCGGTTTGGTGAGAACTTTTTCTTTACTTTAAGATTTGAAAGGACACCCTAAGGAAAAGAAATAATCTGTAAAAGTTTTGACAGAAGTGATTTTAAACAGGAAGTCAAAGTAATATTTTTATTTTTTTTCTCATTGCTGGATTTTCTACACATGATTTTATATTTTGAAACTGGACTGTTTTTATTTTCTTCTTCCACCTATTCTTTCTCTCCTTTTTGACTTTATAATATTCTAGGCTAGAGACTCCCTTTTAGTCATCTTTTTAAATATCTTTTTCCCTTTTTAATTAATTTTTATTATATCTTGTTTGGAAAAGGAGGGGGAAAGTGAAAGCAGAAGAAACTTTGTAACACTGCCAACTAGAGGCTTGGAAATATTCTATCTCTTTTTTTCTTGACCAGACAAAGCTGAGAAAGAACTGAGACTTCTTTACAAAGACATTGCTGTTTGATAAGATAGAGGGAAGAGCATGGGAGATTATTGCAGGTGCTCTTCTGGGTTCCTATCAATAGTTGGAGTCTGGTGTTGAAGTTTATAGAAAAAAAAGGTGATAAGACTCTGGAGAAGAGAGTTATAAATTTTAACAAAAGCCTTGGATAACCAAACAAGGTGCAGTGTTTTTTTTTTTTTTAAGCTGGGCTATTTCTTACTTTAACAAACCCCTCCTTACTAGCTTACTTTTTGTAATAGCTATTTGGATTTTTGGCCTTTTGGAACTTGTTTTTCTTTCTTTTTTGTCTTTTGAAGTCTAATTTTACGTTTGCATTTTATTTTAAAGGAAAAGCTTTAGTATTAATGATTTTCTTCCTTTTTTTTAAAGGGAGTAGTCTCTTTTCTTTTTTCTCTCTCCCTCCCTTGTATTTTTTTTCTATTTACCATCCATATTGGGTTTTTTAAAAAATCTTTGTGGCTTTCTTTTTTTTTCTTATGCATCCTTTTATACCTGAGACCTTTTAATTGGATTAAGGTGTTGAAGAATCTGAAGAACTTTTCTTTTTTCTTCTTTAGTTTTTTATTTTTTACTTTTCCGCTTTTTCCAGGATTTAACAATTTTTTCTTTTTTGTGTGTGTTTATGGTCTTTTCTTCCATTTTTGAGTTTTTACGGCTATTTAACCAATTGATTGGATTAAGGTATACAAGAACCTGAAGAATTTATTATTATTATTATTATTATTATTATTATTATTATTATTATTATTATTATTATTATTATTACTATTTGGTTTCTTTTTACCCACTATTTTTACTTGGAATTACAATTGGTTATTTCATAAGTGGATTAAGGTCTAGAAGAACCTGAAGATTTTGAATTGTCCGAAATGAGTAGGAAACTAACAGCCCTGGTTCCTCAACTTCTACTTCTTCCTCTTCACCATCTGGAGGACAACATTCAATACAGACGATGTTACAGCAAGAAAAAGAACAGGAAAAAGTGACCCTGCAGATGATTATGCAAGGAATTCAAAATATTCAAAAAAGAACAGAGAATATTGAAAAGAGAACAGAGAACAGAGAACAAAGAACAGGAAAAACTGATGAAAAGGTGGAGAACATTCAACAAATGATGAAGTATGATGAGAGATTCCAAAAAATTGAAGAAGATAAACAAAGAGATAAGAAGATTGGAGATATTGATAGCAGATTAACTGTGGCTGAACAAGATAAAAATGGGATGTTGAGATGGGAGATGGACAGATCAGAATTTTATCTCAGATTCCAAAACATAGAGGAAGAAAAGGGACAAAACCTAGCTGAGACAATGATAGAAATTTTGGCTGAAGCTTTGGAAATAACTGGAGAGAAGATGATGGATGGAATAGATGAAGTTTATCGAGTCTTCACAAAATATTGGACTAAAATCCACACGTGGTTGGAAAAAATGACAAAAAAGCATATGACTTGAAACTAGAGATATTTTTATTGGGAATTTTACCTGAAATATATAGTAAAGAATTGAAATACCTGATTATAAATGTATTAACAACGGCTAGGATTGTATTTGCCAAAAACTGGAAAAATGAGAAAATACCATTACATGAGGAAATTATTAAGAAAATATTGGAATGTGCTGAAATGAGTAGATTGACATTTGAAATCAGAGAACAAGATGATAAACAATTTTATAAAATTTGGGATCTATTCTATCAATGGTTAGACAATAAAACATGGTAATGAAATATGAAGATTCTTAGAAAATAATAAACATATAAAGATGTATTCTTTTCTTATTATATCTACAAAATGATTGTAGGATAGATTTGAGATGATAATATGAACTGTCATAAAACAAATTAAGTAAAATATGGATTATTTCATAAAACATGAATGAATAAAAGTATAGTCAAATGATTGATTAACAATGATATTAATGTATTTAATATTTGATTGAAAATATGAGAATATATACAATGCAATTGTAATTGAAGACTATGAAATGGAAGCACAAAACAATTTGTAAACCAACCAACACACTGTATGTATATATATGGAAGATGGCTTGATATTTTTATGTTTTGTTTGTCTATGTTCATCTTAAAAACCAATAAATTTTTTTTTAAAAAGAAAGACTTTTGCTGCTTTCCTTGCATGCAGCCAAAAGCAGAAGAAAGAAGTAGAAAGAAGCAGCCCAGTGGCAGGCAAGGTGCGTGGGGCGAGTGAGGCAAATTCCCTCCCTGCTCTTTCCCCCCTCCCCTCACTACCTCGTGTTGTTCGCAATGCAAGCAATGCAAGCAGCGCAATGCAAGCAATGCAAGCAGCGCAATGCAAGCAATGCAAGCAGTTCCCATAGGCCATGTGGGAGATGTAGCCTTGTGTTCCTGCACAGCCTGGATTAATTGCTTTGGGGGGTTAATTGCTTTGGGGGGTGCTCTGTGGACCACCAAAATTTTCTTGCGGATCTGCAGCCCACTAGTTGGCGATCACTGCTCTATATATCTTAGACTTCATATATTGCCCAGACATCATGGGACTTCAGTGGAACCAAAGACTATGTTTTAAAAGACAGTAGCATGGTGCTACTCTGTTTCAATATGCCCAGTTTCATGTTATATGCTTTATTATCTAGCCATATTGGGACATACAGTATATGGAGAAACCATTCGGTGCTAGCTTAGATAACATTTCACTTGGCTTGCAATATGAACCTTCTCCAATTAGAGTTAAAGGTGATCTGATCAAAGGAATGTTTTCCAGTACTTTTGGAGAAAATGTTGTGAAAGGATACATTTTTTAATTTAAATCATTTCACCATTTCAAGGATCCTTACCACTTTCACCAGGGAGTAAGTTAGATGGGTTTCTGCTTAGACATGTTTAGAATTGAATAATCCCTCTGATTTTTCTTCCTCTCTCAATCCTTTTCCCTCTCTACATAAAATATTTTTTTAAGCTCTAGTTCTGATTTTCAGTAAAGGATAATTTTGCATTGTTTTACAAGGTATTTATTTTTATATACTATATGTACACATACAGATGAAATATTACTATTTTTTCTTCTCACAGTTCTGAACTAGGATGATATATAACATATCTGGTTTTCTTTTCTTTCTTAGCAGGGTCATCTTTTAAAATTGGGATGGAAAGAATTACTTTAAAAAATTTATTTTGTATTTTGGACATTGTAAGCTAGCCATAGGTATTGGTAAATAGGCAATCAATTCAGTGAAAGTAACTAGTATGATAAAAATTATTTTTTCCAATAATTTAAGTGTAAAATTATAGTTACATGGAATGATACAAGTATTGTGATTTTATATACATAGTTTCAACAAATTTGGTACCTATAACTCTTCTTATACTGTACTTAACTACACTTCTCAGATTAACTATTTATTTACTTACCTCTGGAATTATAACTAGTCCAAATATTAAGCCAAACAGAACCAGGTTTAGGCCATACATCCATCGCAGAAATATGAAATAAGATGCCACTGAAGAACCAAAATGACCTTAAAAAATAAATAAGCTTTCATTAGAAAAGTTCTTGAAATTGACTTGTCCAGAGAACAGGATGGATTTGTAATGGGCTACCAATTTAAATATGAGTGTCTACTGTATGCATTCAGTTCTTTCTCTAAAGTTCTTTCAGAGGAGGAGGAAGAAGCAAATGTCTAAAACTGAAACTGATTTGATTATATTTATAATTTCTTCCAGGCAGTGGTGGGATTGAAATAATTTAACAACTGGTTCACACTAGGTCAGGTTGACTGTCATGGGAGGCATGGCCCATCCTAATCCTTCAGCTCCACCATACATATGGGACAAGCCTCCCGTGACGGTCAACCTTACCCTAGTGAACAGGTTGTTAAATTACCCCCCACCCCGCTATCAAAGTGGATCCTGGTCTCTGCTTGGTGCTGCAATGGAGAAACAGGCAACAGAGAGGTCAGCACAAGGAAAAGAGGAGAAGCAGGGAGAAGAAAGAGGGAAAGCAGCCTTCTCTTCTCTTGCACTGGCCACTCCATTGCCCATTTCTCCATTGCAGTGCAACACAGCACCCAGGATCCACTTTGATAGTGGGGGGTGGGTAATTTAACAACCCATTTGCCCAAACTGGTACAAACTGGCTGAATCCCAACACTAGCTCCAAGTTAGTTTACATTTGTTCACTGTCTCAAACAGTGTTTGTCAACTTTTATATGCCCCCACTTCATCCAATCTCAAATATCTAGGATGTCTCAATTGATGGTAGGACTATGTCAGCCCTTCGAGGTAGGCCTTATCAAGACACAGATTTTTGCAAAATTACTGGAACTCTTTTGTTGTTGAAGAGTATCAAAACACTACTTTGAAAAGATGTCAATTTCCTCATATCTCATGAAGAATCAAGGCAAGGTTACTTTGAGGGTGCCCCCTCCACATAACCCTATTTTTCCCATGGCTGAGATATCATTTACTATGTCTTTGATCTGCTAAGCTCTTGCATTCTTTCACCATTATTTGCACCTTTCTTTATAGAGCAGTTCCAAAAAGATTTCCACTATGTGTTTTTTAATGGTTTATAAGATTGGCATGATAAGCAAATCTAAGTAATTGCCATAGAGAAATATATTTTTCATTTTTTCCTGGAAGATTTTAATTAGTTTTTCTTTCCACCAAATATATCTTAGGCTTTCTGCAATATATCATAATAGGGCTGAGGAATTCTTCAAAAGAGATGCTCTGTAATATGTAGGAGCATGTATGAATGAATGGAATCAGCAGACATTTGTGGATGTAAAAACATCAATGGGCAACTCAAGGAGGGTTTTCCCAAACAACAAAGAGAAACTAGACTGCTTAAAAAAACCCCAAAATTAAATACTATGTTTTACAGGCTTATGAAAGATCCCATAATGGCTCCAATCGTATGGATAGGAAAAGAACCTACATCAGTCTATCCATTCCATCTGATAAGATGGAACTGCAGTTTATGATACTGTATGTGTTTTAGTAGAATTTATTAGTTGGGAAAAAGTGATTTTAAAAAAAAGTTGAGGGAATTCTGCAGACACCGTAGTGAAATGACAACATACTCATAATGAGAAAACAAGCTATTTGTATGAAATAGCTATTTGTATGAAATAGCTATTTGTATTTTGCAACTCAGTTTCCAGGTAAATATTAAGATTTTCCTTCCATGTAGTATCAGAGACCAAGGCTGAACATCAAGATAAAGATGATATTAACGTTTTAATGATGGTGATGGCTAATAAAATATTTTACTTGAATACTGATTTGTGAGTAATATTGAAAATAGTTCATACATTTTGTGAAAGAGGACAGGTTATGTATTATGAGTTGAGAATAATGTTCAGACATGTAGATAAATATTAACTTACTTTCAACTTCTTTTATTTTCATTTCCCAAGGTATACATTGTGTCTTAAAATTATCAAAATCTCTCTTAAATTTGACCCATTTCTGAAAAGAAACAAAGCAAAACAAAGCTTTTATTCAAGGCTAAAGTAAAGAAAGACTTGAGAAATGCTTTAGAGTTTAAATGCTAGTGGTTTGAAAATTGAAGATGTTCTGGGCTTCTAAATCTAATGCATTTCAATTAAATTTGGTCCCTCTGACTGGTCAAAAGGAAATGTTTTCTGTTTGTTTTTCCAAGAATACCATTTAAATATGAATATGACAGTAGTTATGCAAGATTTTGTTATTTTACTGTACCCACATAGTGGAAAGCCTTTTTAAGAATTGTACAACTCAAATGAAAGATGAACCACTAAAATATAAAGGAAAGGAGATAACAGTGTTGAAACAAATTCCAAAAACTGTAAGAGATTTGAGAAGAGACTATCAGTTTCTGACAAAATGTTTGATAAAAAGAGAAATTAACTTTAGATGGCTGATACCAGAGGGAATAATGGTGACATGGTGAGAGCAAAAACTAGACACAATTGAAAAAGCAGAAGTATTTTATGATCAATATTTTAGAGAATATGAAGGAGAAAAGAGAAGAGAGATAGATGAAATAAAACTGAGAGAAGAAGCTGCAGAGAGGGAGGAGAGACAACAAAGAGAAGAAGAAAAAGAACTGGAAGTGAGAGCAACAAGGGAAGAAGAGAGACCAAGAGACCAAAGAGAGATGAGAGTGACAAGAGTGACCAGAGCATATCATAAATAATAATATGGAAGAAGAAATTAAGTTTATGACGATCAATATAAATGAAATAAACTTGGCAATTAAAAGCAAAAGAATATTCACTAAATTAGAAAAACTAAATCTGGATATAATTCATTTGCAAGAAGTGCATATTAAAAAGCAACATGAGAAAATATTAGACTATCCTAAGATTGGAAGACTACATACTACATTGGCGCAGCAAAGTAAGAGAGGAATATGTTATATATAAAAGACAGTATAAAAACAGAATTAATATACCAAGATAATGAAGGGAGAATATTAATAGTTGAAATATTGATGAATTATAAACAGATACTACTAGTGGCAATTTATGCCCCAAATGAAAATCAAGAAGAATTTTATGATAAATTACCTTAAAAAATAACAGAATTGGAATATGAACACATTTGTGTTATTGTAGACTACAACACAATAGTAGATGTAGAAAAGGACTATAAAACAAAAAGGACAAATAAAAAGAATAGAAAAATACTTCCTAAGGCATTTTTAAAATGACAGATGAGCTAGCAATTCAGGATGCATTGAGAGAAAGATATTCAGAAAAGTGACAATATACATTTTATTCCAATAGACATTTATCTTGGTCTAGAATAGATATGATATGGGCAACAACAGAGATAATTGCTAATATACAAGACATAAGTATTGAAATAAATACATGGGCAGATTATAATCCGATTAAGGTAACATGGAAAGGACTAAAGAAGAGGGCAAGATGGACAGTGAATAATCTAATATTGAGAGAAAAAGAATATATTGAATATTGAAAAGAATATACGGGAAAGGACTTAAAATTTTTCTTTGAACAAAATAAAAAAGAAGAAACTTCATTACAAAATGTGTGGGACACAGCTAAAGCTTATATGAGGACTAACGATAACATATACTGGAAAGAGAAATAGAAAGAAACGACAGGCACAGGAAGTGTTAGAAGAAGAATATAAGAAACTGGAAGAAGAACTACAAAAAAATCCACAAAGGAAAGGTATTCAAAATAAAATGACTTTGACAAAACATAAAATGGAAATAATAGATAAAGAACTAGCACAAAAAAAATTAAACATACTAAACAGAATTTCTTTGAAAATTCAAATAAGCCAGGAAGATGGTTGGTGTATAAACTAAAAAGAGAGACAGAAAAGAAAATGATATCTCAACTAATGGGTGATAAAAGGAATCTGTGTCATAGAAATGAAGATAAAAAAAGAAATAGTACAAAAGTATTATAGAGAACTACATAAAAGAAGAACAAGTGGAGGTAAGAGAGATAGAGAAATATTTAAAGAAAATGGAACTACCTAAAGTGTCAGAACAAACTAAAATGATGTTGGAAGGGAAAATTACAACGATGGAATTAATGGAAGCAATTAAAAGACAAAATAATGGAAAGGCATTGGGGTCAGATGGCCTGCCAGCAGAAATGTATAAAGCTTTACAGGACACTATAAGTCAGTAGTTCCCAAACTTTTTCAGTCTACCGCCCCCTTGGTGCTACAAACTCATCCTCAGTGCCCCCCACCCAGGGGTGGGATTCAAATTTCTGTGGGCGTGGCTTGCTGGCTGGGCATGGCTTGCTGATCACAAGATGGGCTAGGTGTGATTTGGTGGTCGTGTGACTGGGTGGGCGTGGCCAGGTGACTGGTAAACCAAATACAAGTAGTCCTCACTTAATGACCGGTTGTTTAGCAAGTGTTCTAATTTATGACCGGCCTCCCCAGAGATACTTGACCCGTTTTTGGAATTTTGACAGCCATGCACACACATACACACACACTCCCTTCTAACCCTGCTGGAGCAGGTCATTGCACTAGAATCGGCAAAGCATCTCTGATTAGATTCTAGCAGTGAATAAAATCTAATCAGAGATGCTTTGCCGATTCTTGTTGATTTGTTTTATTTGTATTTTATTATTTTATGTTGCTGAATTGCATTGACATGTGTGTCCCTTCTTGTGCACAACCCAGAAGCTCTTGTGATTCTTTGCAGCAAAAATTACTGACCTCTGGCTTTGCTCTACTTTTCAAACATGCCGACACTGCTCTGTTCTAGGTGCTGGGCCCACAGGTCCACCCCATTGAGCCCACTGTATTGGAGGGACCTGCCCAAGCAAGTCAAGTCAATGGGGTGAGCCTGAGAGAGGGAAAGAGAGAGAAAGAAAAGAGAGAGAGAGAAGGAAGAAAAGAAAAAGGGAAAGAAAGAAAAAGGGACAGACAAAGAAAGAGGGGGGGATGGAAGTATGGGACAGAAAGAAAAAGAAAGAAGGAGGGAGGGAGGGAGGGAGGAGAAAGATAATGAGACATCTATTCCAGTCCAATCACCTGCTCCAGCAGGGTTAGAAGAGAGTGAGTGAGTGTGTGTGTGTGTGTGTTCTCCTTGTAATTTACCAGTACATTTTGGTTTTGCCTTCTTCAGAATTGGCACTGTAATACATTGGGGAAAAGTAATTTTTAGGGTGGAGATCTGGTCCAATAGATCCTGTTTAAAGCCTCAACAAAATGTGAGAGCTTCCTGATAGTCTTGACCATGTTTTGTCCACAAAACCTTTAATAGAAGCCAAAGATGTTTCAATGTGTTGGCAAAGATGTTTCAATGTGGAAAAGGGCCTGAGTCTAAACTAAGCCTCATTTCAATCAGATGCATCAGGTCTCTCTCTCTCTCTCTCTCTCTCCCCCTCCCTCCCTCCCAGACTGGCTTTGCTCTACTTTCCCAATGTGCCTGCGGGGCTGGCACTTCGAACATGGATAGATGGATGGATAGATAGAGAGAGAGAGACACAGATAGACAGAGAGAGACAAGTAGGTAGGTAGGTAGATTGGTAGATAGGTAGATAGGCAGGCAGGCAGACCTTTTTGGATGAATGTATGGAGAGGTAGGTAGGTAGGTAGGTAAGTAGATTGATAGATAAGTAGGTAGATAGGGTGGGTAAATCTATATTGGTAGATAGGTAGGTAGGTAGACAGAAAGACAGGTAGGCAGGCAGGCAGGTAGGTAAGCAGGAAGGCAGACAGACAGACAGACATTTTGGATGTATGGATGGATAGTGTTCTGTCGCCAGGACAAAAGAGACTCAAAGACCGGAGTTGAATTCAGCTCTTTATTACTAACCAGTAACTTCAACTAAAGTCGAGCCGTGGCAGCCCTTTTTATAGCGGCTGCTCGCGGCTCGCAACCAATGGCATTTATTTAAACTTCCTGCCGCTTAGGCAGCCAATCCGAAACTGTCGTTATTAACCAATCGTTACGTTGCATTAACTAACCAATAGGAGTGTAGTCTTAGAAGTCTCTATTTGAATACACTACACCCCTTCCCTCTTGGTTCGCTCCAACGTTACGTGACGTAATCACGCAGGTAGGCGGGGCTCTTGTGAGTCCTAGTTGACCTGCGCAATTCAGTCCCTGTGTTGGTCTCCACTGGTTCGGACAGGTTCAGACAGTCCTTCCCATTCTTCTCCTTGGAACCTCCTGGAAGGGTGCCTCAGCCATGCCGCTCCCACTGTGCCTTGTTGGGTTGATTGGGCTCTTGCTGCGCCCTGGGTTGGTTGGACGGACGGTGTGGTCTCCTCACATTGTGTGTGGGCAGGTAGAGTCGGCTTGGCTGCTTCTTTCCTGAGGTTCCTTCAGTTCTTTTTTCTCGAAGTCTTCTAATTGTATGTGATTTTTATTTTTTTCTTGGTTCTCTGTTTCCAGTTGGTGTTTTGTAACCGGATGATTTTCATTTTCTTTATTATTAAAGGGTTCCCCCCCGTCTGGATTTTTTATTATTATCTGGGGGGGGTGCTTGGGAAAATGTTTGTTCCGCGCTTTGGGGAACGTCGGTGTCTCGTTCGATGTGTTGCGTCCGTAGTTGATCAATGTGTCGTTTCCACGATCTGCTGTCAGCTGTTTCTAGTTGGTAGGAACGAGGGCCAGTGATTTGTGTGATTGTTGCCAGTAACCACAATGGTTCTCCGGTAAGGTTTTTTGTATATACTAAGTCGCCTGGTAAGAAAGAGCGGTACTTACTGGAAGAGTCTGGTGGCTTTTCTGGGTTGTAAGTGGTGTGCAGTCTATCCAAGTAGGAACGTAACTTTCTTCCCATCAATAGTTCAGCCAGGCTCTTGTTTGTTGCCGTGCATGGTGTTATATGTTGGATGGTGAGCATGGTGATGATTTTTTCTTGCATATCGTTTCCGTCAAGCTTTTCCAATGCTTCTTTCATGTAACGAACCATGCGTTCCGCTCTTCCGTTTGCTGCCGGATAAGCTGGCGCTGTCAAAGCGTGTCATATTCCATGTTCTGCTAGGAAGTGTTCAAAAGCCAAGGCTGTAAACTGCAGCCCATTGTCCGATACTACTACATCTGGTAGACCGTGGGTGGTGAAAAGTTTTTTAAGTTATTTGGTGACGGCTTCTGTCATTGTTGAATTCATGATGACGACTTCCAACCAGTTGGAATAGGCATCCATGATGATTAGGTAAGTATATCCTTTTGGGGGGCCGGCAAAGTCCATATGGATTCTTGACCAGGGGCCTCTGGGTGTCTCCCAGTCAAGAACCGGTGCTGAAGGGGGGGGGTCTGGATGATTGGCATTTGTTACATGTTTTAACCCAGGTTTCAATGTCTTTATCTATTCCTGGCCACCAAACGTAGCTTCTGGCCAGGGACTTCATCTTTACCATGCCGGGACGTCCTTTGTGTAACATGTTTAGCACGTCTTCTTGTAATTTTTGAGGGACAACCACCCGGTCTCCCCACAAAATGCATCCTTTTTCAATTGATAATTCAGTTTGCTGGTTTTTAAAAGGTTTAAAAGTCTCGGTTTTTATGTTCTCCGGCCAACCCCATCCCACCAAGTTCAATATTCGGGCCATCAGTGCATCTTTAGCCGTTCCCTTGCGATGTCCGATGCGGTGATGGGCCAATTTGGGATCGTTTCAATTTGTAGGGTCTGTGTGGTGGGAGCTGGATCGTCATCGTGACCTGGTAGTGGTGAGTGGCTTAATGCGTCTGTGTGGGATATGGCTTTCCCTGGGTGATAAATGAGTTTGTAATTGTAGGCTGCAAGAAATTCTGACCATCTAGTCATTCTTGGGGACAGGATATTGGGGGTGGCCCTGTCTCTGGCTAGGATTCCCAATAGTGGTTTGTGGTCAGTCATCAAAGAAAATGTCCTACCGTATAGGTATTCGTGGAAACGTTTCACCCCCGAGATGGCTGCCAAGGCTTCCCTGTCCAATTGGCTGTAGTTTCTTTCGGTCTTGGATAGTGTCTTGGAATAAAAGGCGATTGGTGTTTCTCTGCCGTCTGGTAGTGTGTGGCTGAGTATTGCGCCTATGCTGAAAGGTGAAGCGTTGCAGGTGACAGTTAGAGGTAGTGTGTCACTGTATTGGATCAATACAGATTTTGATGTGATTAAGTCTTTAATTTTTGGGATCGCTGTTTCCTCTTGGTGGCCCCATTTCCAGTTGGCTTTTTTATCGAGGAGTCTATGCAGTGGTTCCGCTACTGTTGCCTTCTGTGGCAGAAAGACATGATAAAAATTAATGAGTCCCAAAAATGCTTGTAAGTCCGTTTTGTTTTTGGGTCTGGGAGCTTCCTTTATTGCTCTTTTTTTTTCGTGGGGTGGATTCCTGCTTCATCAATAAAGTATCCAAGGAACTCGACCTGGTTTGTGGCAAGTTGGCATTTTTCTTTTTTAACTTTGAGTCCTGCTTCTCTAAATTTTGCCAAAACTGCCCTTAAACAGTCTTTTAGCTGTTTTTTTGTTTTTGGCTGATATTAATACATCATCGAAGTAGGGTACCACCTCTTTTAGTCCTTGTAGGAGGCGTTCCATTAGGCTCTGGAAAACGCCAGGGGCCACGCTTACACCGAATTGTAATCTATTACATTTAAAAGCTCCTCTATGAGTTACGATGGTTTGTGCCTCTGCTGTCTCAGGATCAACGGGTAATTGTTGATACACCTGCGCGAGGTCGAGCTTCGCAAAAATCCTTCCTCTCCCCAATGAATGCAACAGGTGTTGGACTACCGGAACGGGATATGCGCTCTGTTGCAATGCATGGTTCAGGGTGGCCTTATAGTCACCACAGATGCACACGGACCCATCAGGTTTTATAGGAGTCACAATTGGGGTTTCCGATCTGGCATGGTCGGTTGGTTCTAGCACCCCCTGAGTGATTAGCTTGTTTAGTTGCTCGTCAATTTTTGGTCTTAGAGCAAATGGTACCCGCCTGGCTTTAAGCCTGATGGGAGCTACGTTCGGGTTTAAGCTAAATGATATAGGGGTCCCATGGTACTTGCCTAAAGTCCCGTCGAATACGTCATGGAATTCTTCCATCAGGTCTTTTCCCCAATCTGTCATGGTGATGCTGTTGATCCCTGTCACTTCGATTCCGAGCGGTTCGAACCATTCTAACCCGAGCAGGCTGGGGCGATCTCTGTCAATGATGGTTAATGGAAGAACCTCGGTGTGTTTTTTAAATTTCACTTTAAAATGTCCCAGTCCCACTACTGGTCTCTTGTTACCCTGGTAGTCCTTGATGATCAGGCTTTGCTCTTCAAGTTCTCTGTTTTATGTCTGGTATCAAACTTTTTATTATGTTCCATGATACCATTGATAAATACGAACCGGAGTCTACTTCCATTTCACAAGGCTCGCCTTCTATCAGGACGTTGATTCAAACCTTCTTAGTGTTTGTTGTTCTGGCCATCCCAATAGTGATTGTTTGATGCATTTCTTCCTTTTCATCAAACCGTTTATTTTTACCGTCTCGGCTCCAGCGGCTTCCAGTTGACCTTTCTTTGTTTCTGGGGGGGTTTCTTTGCTTCTACTGCCTTGTCCCTTTGGACTATAGCTCTTTTTGTTTCGGCAGACCCTCGCAATGTACCCCCGTTTCTCACAATGCCAGCATGTGGCATCCAAGAATCGACACTCAGACCTCGGGTGGTTTCCACCGCAACCCGCACACTGGAACTCGGGTTTTCTACTTCGTCTCTCTCTCTGGTTTCTTTCTGAGTAGAGCTTGTTTACCTCCTCATCTTCGTCTTCTGAATCGGTTGATGATTCGATGTCCTCATGGTGGGAGGTTGTGGCAGCGTGCTTTTGGGCTCCCTCTGTTTTCTTTTCTTTATTCAGGCACGGACTGTTTGTTGTATTCATCTGCTTCATTTTTGCTGCAGATTTCTTTGCGGCTTCAGCGGCAGTTGCTTCAGCAATGGCTTCGTTCACGGTGATGTTGGGTTGGTTTAGTAGCTTGCTCTGTAGAGTTGCATCTCTTAGTCCAAGGAGTATGCAATCCCTCATGGCTTCATCCATGTTGAGGAACTCGCATGCCCCCACAATGTCTCTTAATGCTGCTACGAAGTCTCCAATACTCTCACCCTCTAGTTGGTCGCGCTTGTAGAACTCGTGCCTACTAATGAGATTGGATATGGCCAGCGCGTAATGGTTTCTCAGCATCCGATTTAGGTCTGGCCAGGCCATCTGTTTAACGTCATTTGGTCTTGCTAATGCCTTGGCCATTTTGAAGATAGTCCGGCCGCAATACGTTAGGAATACGGCTCTCTTTCTCTGGTCAGTGATTCCTTGCAGTTCGTTGCTTTCTGAAAACATCAGGAATCTGTCAATATATGACTCCCAGTCTTCTTCGGCTGGGTTGAACGGTGCGGGTGGCGAATTGTTGCCGGCCATCTTATTGGTCCTTCGGCTATTGTTGCCACATGCTTACGGTCTTGGTCTCTTCAATCCCACCTTCGTCGCCAGTGTTCTGTTGCCAGGACAAAAGAGACTCAAAGACCGGAGTTGAATTCAGCTCTTTATTACTAACCAGTAACTTCAACTAACGTCGAGCCGTGGCAGCCCTTTTTATAGCGGCTGCTCGCGGCTCGCAACCAATGGCATTTATTTAAACTTCCTGCCGCTTAGGCAGCCAATCCGAAACTGTCGTTATTAACCAAACGTTACGTTGCATTAACTAACCAATAGGAGTGTAGTCTTAGAAGTCTCTATTTGAATACACTACAGATAGATAGATAGATAGATCTATATTGGTAGATAGGTAGGTAGGTAGGTAGGTAGGTAGGTAGGTAGACAGACAGAAAGGCAGGCAGACAGACAGGCAGATCTTTTGGATGGATGGATGGATGGATGGATGGATGGACGGACAGACAGACAGACAGACAGACAGACAGACAGACAGAAAGAAAGAAAGAAAGAATGCAACAGCAGTGGCACTTTGAGATAGTAGAGCAAAGCCAGAGTGGGAATTGAAGTCCACACAAGTTGCCAAGGTGGAGAAACACGGGCTGAATATATCAACCCAGCCATTCTGGTTTAGAGTTTAGCAGGCTGTTTGATTCTGGCTTAGTCAATGAATAAACCATGGCTAAAATCTTCCTGCTCCTTAATGCAGCTGCCCCTCTGCTCCTTCTCCAGCCCCCTGCAGCTGCCCTTCTGCCCCTTCTCCAGCTCCCTTTGGCATCCAATTTTGCAATGCCAACCTCCCCAGGGCAGCGATGCAGCCGACCTCACCCTCTTTGCTTCAACCCAAGGTCCACTTCCATCGGGCCAAGCAAGGGGAGGTACTCTGCACATGCTCAGAGACTCCCAACTTCAGTGAAGTGTTCCGCCCATCTTTATTCTCCGCCTGGGAGGAGGAAGGTGTGCGGAAGCAGCCCAGACCAGCGGAGGTGGAGGGAATGATTGCTTGGAAACTAAGCAAGCAAGCAAGCACAGGGCTCAGTCGGAAGAACAGGCTGCAGAGGGAGGCTAGGTTCTAGGTCTGGGACAGCCACGTAGAGCCAAACTGAACTGAGCCACGCACCTTGGAGAGCCACAGCTGCACCCACTCACATCCTGCGTGCAAGCCCGGCTGGCTGGAGAGGCGGAGGCCAGGCAGGAGCTGCGCGGGCCCTTGTTCTCTGGGGAAGGGGGCCCTAATGCCAGACCACCCACCCCTTCCACTGCATGCCTTGGGAGGGTTTTGCTTTCAGGCCTTCTGGCGCACCTCCACCACTTCCACCAGAGAGGGCAGCCTGCAAGCTAAGGTGCCCTCTTTCCACCACCTCTCACCTCTTCCCCTTCCAGGCTTGGCAAGGCTCACCGCATGCAGGTTCTGCATTTGAGGCACCGGCTACGGAGCGATGAAACAGTCAATGGGCTGCGTGGCTGGCAGTCAGTGAGTCTGTGGGGCTGGCACTTCGAATGCCCCCTGCCACATCTTAGCGCTCCCCTGCCGGCCCCCTTGCCTCTTACCACCCCCCTAAGGCATCCCACCGCCCCCCAGGGGCGGTACCACCCACTTTGGGAACCACTGCTATAAGTGATTATTAGAAATTGTAAATGAAATTCTGACAAAAAGCCAAAATACCTAATTCATTGATGGAAACATATATTACTCTTATATCTAAAGAGGACACAAACTTACAACAAGTGAAAAATTATAGGCCAATATCTTTGTTGAACTCGGACTACAAAATATTTGCATCAATAATGGCTGAAAGACTGAAGAGATACTTAAACCAATTTATACATCCAGATCAAAATGGGTTTTTTACCTAAGAGACAAATAAGAGAGAACATGAGAATAATTTTAAATACACTGAAATATTATGAAGCACACCCAGAGAAGCAGCTGGCATTGATATTTCTAGATGCACAGAAGGCTTTTGACAATGTGAACTGGCAATTTATGTTGACACAAATGAAGGAAATGGAATTTGGGGACAGATTTATTAATATGATTAAGACTATATATTATAAATAATATGTGAAGGTTTTGGAACAGCATTATATGAAAATACCAGTCTGGTTATCAACAATGGAAGCACTTGTATATCCAAATGTTTGTAAAATGGGAAGCATTACTAGATATAAAGCATTACTAGATTTTAAATGAAAAGGGTAAGCTCAAAACAAAACAAGAATTGAATGAACAAGGAGTAGAGATACAATGGTATTCAAATATGCAAATACAAGCAAGGTATGAAAAAGACATTAAAGATGAAGGGATTAATGAAGAGTTGACAGAATTGGACAAAATATTAACAGGTACAGAGGAGAAATTAATTAAAAGATTATATTGTTATTTATTTGGTGTTAAGTTGGAAGATGAACAAGTTAAAGAAACAATGATAGCATGGGCAATTTTTTTTGAATATGCTATAGAATTCGATAGATGGCAGAAGTTATGGGACAGGAATTATAAATTGACAATATCGACAGCATATTAAGAAAATTTATATAAGATGTTTTACAGATGGCACTTAGCACCAGCAAAATTAGCAAAAATGTTTAAAGATAAATCAACTAAATGTTGGAAGTGTCACCAAACACCAGGAACATATTACCATATGTGGTGGACTTGTATAGAAGCTAAAAGATATTGGATTAAAATACACACATGGTTGGAAAAAACGATTAAACAACATATATATTTGAAACCTGAAATATTTCTATTAGGAATGGTACCTGAAGGTTATAGTAAAGAAAAAACATACTTAATTATACATGTATTAACAGCAACTAGAATTGTATTTGCTCAAAATTGGAAAAGTGATAAAGATACCGATAGAGGGAAAAATAATTGAAAAAATATTTGAATGTGCAGAAATGAATAGATTAACATTAGAAATTAAAGAAGAAGAATCTGAATATCACATGGTATGAGACTTGTTTTATAAATAGCTAGAAAATAAAATTAATTAAAAGGGATTAGACACAATTATAAAGCAATAAGAGAAACTAGTGTAATAGATATACTGAATATTACTTATATTATATATATATATGGGAATGTGATTATTATTATATGATTATATTGTTAAGAAGAGTATTATTAATAATTGTTAAACGTATGACATATGTACCTAATCAACACACGATTGAAATGAAATGGATTTATTGTATGTTAAAACTAAAAAAATTAATTTAAAAAAGACTTTTTAAAAAATGGCAGAAGAAACTTGTCTACAGGATCTTTGAAGAAAAATGAATCTGGGGAAAAACCAATATATAATTTATTCAAATAGGCAGAAATCATGGTCCAGAATTGACAAGATATGGACATCATCTGAATTTAGAACTGATGTACAAGAGATAGAGATAGAAACTAATATATGGCTGATCACAGTCCAATAAAAATAAGTTGGAAAGAACAAACAAAAAGGCCGAGATGGACATTGAACCAATCTATACTACCAGAAAAAGAATTTATACAAACAACAGTAAAGGAAAATGGAATTTTTCTTCAAGGAAAACAAAAAAGAAGACATGTCATTGCAAAAGTATGGGACACAGCTAAAGCATATATTAGGGGACTAGCCATAACTTACATAACAAAAAAGAAAAAAGACAACATCAGAAGTCATTGGAAGAAGAACATTAAAAAATTGAATTAATACTATAAATAGATCCACAAAAGAAAAGTTTAAAAAAATCAAATGGAAATAATAAATCACAAATTAAACCTAATAGTAAAAGAAGAATTGGTGCAGCAAATAAAATGAGCTAAGCATTTTTTTTGAAAATGCTAATAAACCAGGAAGATGGCGAGCCTATAAACTGAAAAAAAAGAGAAAGAGAAGAAATTGATAAGTAAGCTACAAGATGAAAAGGGAAACATAAAGTATTAAAAATGAGAACAAAAAGAAAATAATCCAGGAATTTTACAAAAATTTATATGATCAAGAAAAAATCTTGGAGGAAAAGATAATGTAATACTTAGAAAAAGCTAAACTACCAAAAATACCTGAAGACATTAAAAATATGTTAAATGAAAGAATAATTATGATGAAGCTGATGGAGGCAATAACAAGACAAAAGAACAATAAGTCCCCAAACAATTGCCTGCAGAAGTTATAAATATTTACAGGACATGTTAAGTTTGTCTATGCTAGAGACTTATAATGAGGTACTGCTAGAAAGTGATGGCTGATATGGATGAAATATTTAGAGTCCAAACCAGATATGCATTGAGAAATAAGCTACCAAGAGAGGTACTTGTGAGATTCACAAAGAAAGTTATAAGAACATTTTTTTTTACAGAAAATGAGAAATGATCCATTGAAATATAAAGAGAAAGGAATAATAGTTTTGAAGCAAATTCCAAGAAGAGTTAGAGATTTAAGGAGGGAATATCAATTTGTGACAAAGTGATTAATTAAAAGAGGAATTAATTTCAGATGGCTGATACCAGAGGGAATAATGGTGACATGGCAGGAACAGATGTAGGTTAGATTCTATAGAAAAAGCAGAGCAATTTTATGATCATTATTTCAGAGAACAAGTGGAGAGAAAATGAGGGAAATAGAAGAAATTAAACATCGGGAAGAAGCTGCAGGACAGAGGGATGGATGACAAAGAGGAGAGGAAAGAGAACAAGAAGAAAGAGTGACAAGAGAAGAAGTAAAACCAAAGGAAGCAAGAGAGATAAGAGCAACAAGAGCAACAAAACCTTATTATAAATAAAGATATGGAAGAAGAAATATAGTTAATGTCAATCAATATAAATGGACTGTATTCAGCAACAAAAAGAAAAATGATTTTTAACAAACTAGCAAAATTAAAATTGGATATGATTTGTTTACAAGGGTTTCACATCAAAAAACAACATAATAAAGTACTGGACTATCCTAAAAATGGAAAGCTATACACCTCTCTGTCACAACAAAGCAAAAGAGGAGTAGCATTATATATTAAAGATACAATAAAAACCAAACAAATTTTTCAAAATGATGGTGGGAGGGTGTAAATAGTGGAAATAATGATGAACTGCAAACAGACATTATTAGTGGCAATATATGCATCAAATGAGGATCAAGAAGAATTTTATGATAAACTACACAAGAAATTAATATATGTATATGTATCTTAGGAGACTTCAATGCAATAGTGGATGTGGAAATGGTCTATAAAACACAAAAGAGAAACAAACAAAAAACAAAACAAAAAACCACCAGGAAAACATTACCAAAATCCTTTTTTAGGATGATGGAAGAGATAGCAATCCAAGACACATGGCTGGAAATACACTGAAAAAATAATCAATATACATTTTACTGAAATAGACATTTGTCTTGGTCCAGGATTGATATGATGTGGGAATCAACAGACTTAATTTCTAATATACAAGAAATAAATATTGAAACAAATACCTGGGCAGACCATAACCCGATAAAAGTAATATGAAAGGGACAAGATGGACAATGCACAATTCAATATTGAAATAAAAGGAATTTATTATATATATGGAAAAAGAACTGAAATTCTTCTTTAATGAAAACAGAAAAGAAGAAACCTCACTACAAATCATATGGGATACAGCAAATGATTATGTCAGATGACTAACTATAACATACATGGGAAAGAGAAATAGAAAAAGGAGACAGGAACAAAAGACACTAGAAAAAGGATATAAAAAGCTGGAGAAGGAACTGAAAAGGAACCCACAAAAAAGGACATACAAAATAAGATGAACTTAATAAAACGGAATTAGCAGACAAAGAAGAAATAGCACAAAATAGAAAAAGATCCTAACAAAACTTCTTTAAAAATGCAAATAAAGGAAGGTGGTTAGCATATAGACTGAAAAAAAGAGAAAGAACAGAAACAATTCCTCAATTAATAGACAATAAAGGAAACCTTTGCTATAGATATGAAGATAAAAAAGAAATAGTCCAAAATATTATGGGGAATTATATGAACAAGACAAGCTGGAGAAGGAGAAATTAGAGAATACTTTAAAAAGCAGAATTACCTAAAGTACCAGAAAAAATTAAAATAATGTTACAATGATGGAATTAACAGAAGCAATAAAAAGACAAAATAATGGGAAAGCACCAGGGCCAGATGGTTTATCAGCAGAACTGTACAAAACTTTGCAAGTTTCCCTTAATAACACAGTGCTGGAAGTGTTAAATGAAGTATTGATGGAGGCAAAAATACCCAATTCATGGATGGAAGCTTATATTAATCTCATACCAAAAGAAGATTCTGACTTACAACAGATAAAAAAACCATAACAAAAAATATCATTGTTGAACTCGATTACAAAATATTTACTTTAATAATGGTAGAGAGACTAAAGAGATTTTAAAACCAATTTATACATTCAGACCAAAATGGGATTTTACCCAAGAGACAAATAAAAGACAATAAGAGAATAATCCTGAACACTTTGGAATATTATGAAGTGCATCCAGAAAGACAGATGGTGACACACAGAAGGCATTTGACAATGTGAACTGGCAGTTTATGTTGATGCAAATGGAAGAAATGCATACTGGGGAAAGATTGATTAAAATGATTAAGACAATATATTATCAACAATATGCAAAAGTGATGGTAAATGGAGAATTGACTGGAAAAAATAACATTAAGAAGGGAACAAGGTAATGGCCCCTTGTCACCATTACTATTTGTACTAACTTTAGAAGAGTTAAATAGAAATATCAGGAAAGACAAGGAAATAAATGGGGGTGGAAGGAAGGAAGAATATAAAGGAAGAATATAAACTATAGGCATTTGCAGATGATTTGGTTTTTATACTAGAAGAACCATTAGGAACAGGACCTAAGTTGATAAATAAGATAGAAGAAAATGGGAAAGCAGCAGGATTAAAAATAAACAAAGGGAAATATAAGACTTTGGTAAAATACATGACAGAAAAACAGAAAAGAGAGTTAACAGATTAGATATCCAGATTACAAAGAAAGTGAAATATTTGGGGATTCAATTAACGGCTAGATGTGGAACAATTAAGGAAGATAACTACTATAAACTGAAACAACAAATTAAGACAGATTTGGAAAAATGGGGTAATATGCAGCTATCATTAACAGGAAGAATTGCAACAATTAAGATGAATATACTACTGAAATTATTGTATCTGTTCCAAATAATTCCAATAAAATTGGAGAAAAAAATATTTTGATGATATTAATAGAATAATACTGAAATATCTATGGCAAGGGAAGAAAGCAAGAATTAGCCTTAAAATGTTGCAGGATGCAAGAACCAAAGTAGAGTTTGGGTAACCTAATTGGGAATTATATTATCAGGCTGCAGTGTTAACATGGATGAAAGAATGGATTATGTTAAGAAATATAAGGTTGTTGCCTTTGAAGGGGCATGATTTGCAATTGGGCTGGCATGCTTTTTATGGTATGGGAGAAGCAAGATACACGGTTATTTTCAAAGACACTATGTTAGGAATGATTTATTGTTAATATGGAAAAAACTAGAGAGCAACATTATTTGAAAATTCCAGTCTTGTTATTGACCATGGAAGCACTCATACATCCAAATGTTTGTAAAATGGGAACTATTGTTAGTTATAAGGATATATTGAATGAAAAGGGTGAGCTCAAAACTAAACAAGAGTTGAATGAACAAGGAGCTGATATGCATTGGTATTCATACATGCAAATACAATCAAGATATGAAAAAGATGTCAAAGCTAAAGATATTTATAAGAAGTCGACAGAATTGGATAAAATACTAACAGGAATGGAAGACAAGCTGATCAAAAATTGTATTGTTATTTATTAGGTGTCAAACTATAAGAAGAACAAGTAAAAGAAACAATGATAGCATGGGCAAACGTTTTTGGGTATACTATAGAATTAGATAAATGGCAGAAGTTATGGGAAAGAAATTATAAATTAACAATATCAACAGCATATATGTTTTATAGATGGCACTCTGCACCAGCAAAATTGGCAAAGGTGTTTAAAGACAAATCAGCTAAATGCTGGAAGTGCCACCAGACACCTGGAACATATTACCATTTGTGGTGGACATGCGTAGAAGCTAAAAGATATTGGACAAAAATACACACATGGTTGGAAAAAATGAAAAAGCAACATATAGATTTGAAACCTGAAATATTCTTATTAGGGATGGTACCTGAATGTTATAACAAAGAAAAAGTGTTATGTCTCACCTGGACAAACAAAGTAATAAGTCCAAATTTCCAACTGAAACACAACTAAGCAGGCAAGTCCGGCAACTACAGGGTTAACGTCCTTAATCTGAAAATATTCTTGGCAGTCTCACGCCAGCTGTCTGCCAAGTCCGATAAGGAAGCATAAATCACAAGCTGACGCCACCCACAGGAAAAATGCAGAAGCTTCTCTCATGAAACAACAAGTTGTCCCGAACAAGAAACCAGAGCTAACATGCCCACTTTTATTCCCTGTGGGGCCTGTCAGTCTCTCATCTCAATCTCTGATTTGTCCTTTCTTTTTACATTGCATTTCACGCTTTTGCCTGCGTCTTTGCCTTGCATCAAACCAGCATTCCTCAGCTTGATCCTCAGTCAGAGGCTCTGTTACGTTCTCCTGATTATCTGCCGACACCTGAGGCACAATCAGGGGGGGAGATCCTGCCGAGAAGGACAGTCCTGGGGAGGAAGGCAATTCCAAATCCTCTAACAAAGCAGGCTCAAACCTCAGAGCCAAATCCTCCTCTTCCTCATTTACCAAGTCCTCGACCTCTGACAAAGCAGGCTCAAACCTCCGAGCCACAACACTATTCCTCACCGCAGGGCCCTTCCCCCGAGTCTGATGATCCGGACGTGGTTTCAATGGAAATTGTTCATGAAATCTCCGGATAAGGTCCGGGGCGTGGACCGTGGAAGCATCCACCCAGGAAAGAACCTCCGGTCCATCTCCTAGCCTCTCGATGAAGTATTGAAACCGTCCTTTCAGCCAGCGAGAATCCCGAATGCTGACCACCGTGTCGTCAGCAGCGGGATCATCGCTGGGTACAGATGGAGGAACCGTAGCAGCGAGAGAATGGAGAGCACTCGATGGGGCGTCAGGAACCAGAAGGGAACAGTGGAAGACAGGATGAATGCGCATGGAGCACGGTAGGGTGAGCCGATAAGTAACAGGATTGATGACCACCTCGATAGGGAAGGGACCGATGAAACGATGGTCCAACTTCTTAATCGGACGATCGACCCGTAGATGCTTTGTGGATAACCACACCCTTTCTCCCACGGCCAGTGGGGGCGTTGCCTGGTGCGAACGATCCGTGAACCTTTTATAATCTTCCTTAGCCCATTCTAATTGCTGTGAAATCAATTGGTGAACTGAATGCAGTTCCGACAAAAAGTCCCGCGTCTCGGGAACCGGGGAATCCAAGATCGACAATGGGAAAAACCTCGGATGGTAACCCACATTCGCGTAAAAAGGTGTCATGTGAGTGGAGGTGTGCTGGGAGTTGTTGAAGGCAAACTCTGCCAGAGGGAGATAAGTCACCCAATCATTCTGTCGGTGGTTAACAAAACATCGTAAATATTGGGCGAGGATGCCAATCACCTTCTCCGTCCCACCATCCATCCCACCATCAGCGGATGGTGCGCTGATGACAAGCACACCTGCACCTGTAACACGGTCATTAGGCTCTTCCAGAATTGAGCGGTAAACTGGACACCGCGATCCGAAACTACCCTGTCTGACAGACCATGTAGACAGAACACATGCTGCAAAAATAATTGGACAGTAGTATGAGCCGATGGTAACTTCCGACAGGGGATAAAGTGGGCCATCTTGGTTAACATGTCAACCACCATGAGCACCGTCGTATATCCCGACGAAGAGGGCAAATGTGTTAAGAAGTCCATGGAAATTGACCCCCATGGTCTGTCCAGAGTCGGCAGTGGTTAAAGGAGACCAGGAGGCACACCCGTCGCGACTTTTGCTTGCTGGCACGGTACATAGGACGTGACATAGGCATAGACATCATGCCGGACTCGACGCCACCAAAACGTCCATGTGACCAGATGAAGGGTCTTAAAAAAATCCAAAATGGCCGGCAGCAGGGTTGTCGTGACATTGAGTCATGATGAGGGCTCTAAGTGTCCTCGTGGGCACATACAACCGGCCCCGATGTTGTAATAAACCCTCCTCCAAAGTCCATGGGGAGTCAGGTCCAATTTCCCCTATTCTCTGCTGCAACCAAGCGTCTAAGTGCTGCGCCTCTTGTATCCGAGTCCGCAAATCCACAGGTTCCTGGATAATGGCCAAAGATTCCAGTGGCAGCACCGTACGTGGAGGAAGAGGGTCCTCGGGACAAAGGTAGTCAGGTTTACGGGACAGGGCATCCGCTCTCCGATTTTGACCACTGGGGATATAAGTCACAAAAAAGTTGAACCGGGCAAAGAACAACGACCACCGAATCTGTCGCTGGTTCAACTTCCTCGCAGTGGACAAGTGCTCCAAATTACGATGATCCGTCCGAACCTCCACCTTGTGCCGGGCCCCCTCATGATGATGTCGCCAGTTCTCAAATGCAGCCTTGATAGTCAGCAACTCTTTTTTCCAGATAGTATAGTTGTGCTCAGAAGGAGTGAGTTTCCGAGAATAGTAAGCGCAGGGAAAAAGAGGGGCGCCATCCGCTGGGGCTTGCAACAACACAGCCCCAATAGCTACGTTGGACGCATCCGTCTCCACCACAAACAGACGATGTGGATCAGGATGCCTCAGGGTAGGTTCTGCGACGAAGGCTTTCTTGAGAGCCTCAAAGGCCTGTTGCTGCAGGGGGCCCCACTGGAACGGGACCTTCTTTCTAAGGAGCTGAGTGATGGGATCCGTCAGCTTGGCAAAACCCGGAATGAAGGTCCGATAATAATTAAATAATTAAAAACCTCAGCCAAGTCCCTGTATTCTTTGGGTATGCCCTCGACCAGCATGGTGTAACCAGGCATGGCTGTTTCTTGGTGCTCTGCCCCCCCACCCAGTTTCTTTATGTGGATTTTCAGCAAAAATCATGTGCTTGAAATTTTATGGTGCCTTGCTTCCAATTAATTTTGGCGTTCCATTTGTTTCAGCCATGTGAGGTGCAAGACTAATGCCAGGTGCCACTATGAATGTAAGCATTTCTTCATAGCTCTCAATGCCTATTTGTAGAGGCTCGGTGGCAAAAAAAGCTGGCTCCCCCCTGCTACTGACCCATCTAGTTGGGAAAATGCAACGGGGGTTTTCAGCTTTCTTACATTAATTCTCAATTTTCCTACCAGGGTTGGGCTGATTAAATGACATTCTGCAGCTCGGTGCCCCTCCTTTCCACACGTTGCCAATTTCAAAAACCGATACAAAAATCTATGCCACCAGATAAAGACCGAATGCACCAATTATCACATTAAACAAGAGGAAAACCTTCTAAGCACCAATTCCACCCGCGCTTTTTACAATTTTGTAAACAACAAACTAAAAGACTCAAGGTCCATCCCTCCCTTGATAGGACCTGATGGTAAAGACTGCAACGACGACACCATTAAAGCCAACATCTTTAACACATTCTTCGGCTCAGTATTTGTAAACAGCAATGGATCATGCCCAATATTTCCTAGCCGTACCACAGATAACAACAATGATCTAATACATATCGATTTCACAGAAGACAATGTTGAAAAAGCAATACGCAACCTAAAACCATCTCTATCTATTGGACCGGATGGAATATGTGCCTACTTCTTAAGAAAGCTATCCACTGCCATAGCCAAACCTCTAAGCATAATCTTTGAAAAATCTTTCAGAACCAGCTCCTTGCCTAACCTATGGTCACAAGCCACAGTCATCCCCATCTTCAAAAAGGGAGACCCAAGCCTAGTTGAAAACTACAGGCCAATCTCCTTATGCTGCGTCATCTGTAAAGTCATGGAATCAATTATTAACCAATCCATCATCCTTCACTTAGAGACAAATAACCTACTCTCCAATAAACAATTTGGTTTCAGGAAAAAACTATCCTGTAATCTGCAACTCTTACACTGCAAAAACATATGGACTACACCACTCGACCAGGGCAAAGCAATAGACGCAATCTACATAGACTTCTGTAAAGCCTTTGATTCAGTGGTACACGACAAACTACTCCTAAAAATAAAATCTTATGGTATCTCTGGACAACTGAATAACTGGATAGAAGCATTCCTGTCAAACAGACAACAAATGGTCAAAATCGGGAACGCCCTATCAAATCCAGTACCTGTCAATAGTGGTGTTCCCCAAGGCAGTGTTCTAGGACCAACTCTCTTCATACTCTACATAAACGACCTCTGTGATCATATTAAGAGCAATTGCGTTCTCTTCGCTGATGATGTAAAGCTGTTCAATACCACAGACAATACTGCTACCCTACAAAAGATCTTGACTATGTATCCGAATGGTCAAACAAATGGCAACTTCAAATCTCAACAAATAAATGCTCTGTCTTACATATTGGCAAAAAAATCAGAAAATAAAATACAAGCTGAATAGTCAAGATCTTGTTGATGACCCAAGCTCTGTAAAGGACCTTGGAATACTCACCTCTAATGATCTAAGTGCTAGAGCACACTGCAACTACATAGCCAAAAAGGCATTAAGAGTTGTTAACCTAATCCTACGTAGCTTTTTCTCTGGTAATATCACACTACTAACCAGAGCATACAAAACATTTGCTAGACCAATACTCGAATACAGTTCATCAGTCTGGAACCCACATTATGTATCTGATATTAGCACAATTGAGAAAGTCCAGAAATATTTCACAAGAAGAGTTCTCCACTCCTCTACTCGCTGTAGAATACCTTATGCCACCAGACTTGAAATTCTAGAACTAGAAAACCTTGAATTACGCCGTCTTCGGTCTGACTTAAGCATGGTATACAAAATCATACATTGCAATGTCCTACCTGTCAATGAATACTTCAGCTTCAACCATAACAACACAAGAGCACACAATAGATACAAACTCAAAGTAAACCGCACCAAACTTGATTGCAGGGAAATACGACTTCAGCAATAGAGTGGTCAATGTCTGGAATACTCTACCCGACTCTGTAGTTTCTTCCCCAAACCCCAAAAACTTTAACCTTAGACTGTCTACTATTGACCTCACCCCTTTCCTAAGAGGTCTGTAGGGGGCGTGCATAAGCGCACCAACGTGCCTACCGTCCCTGTCCTATTGTTTCTCTTATTCTTTTATTTTTCTTATATGTAACCATTTCATGTATTCACAACTATGTATACATTTATACTTATTATCTTGTAAACAATTGGCAAATCAAATCAAAACTTGAAGCAGGCTGAGAGATTCAGAGAAAAAGTGGTTTGCAGTTTGAAGGGCTCTCGCTTCTATTGGGGTGGGGATTTTTTCCATGCTCGTCCTGCTCGCTACTGGTTTCTGGCCATATCAATCTCAGCTTCTTTGGTGGTGTGATACCACTCATGTAGGTGGTTCGGTGCCCCTCAGGCCATGCAGGCATTGTAGAGGTCATCACTCAATCCATCCTTGAAACAGCTTACCAGAATATCCTCTGGCCAGTTCACATGACACGCGAAGTTTCAGAATTCTTCAGTATATTGTGCCACTGGCTGCCATCCCTGCTTCATGATTTTGATGTGGTTGAGTGCTTTGTGATCTGCAAGGGGGTCCTTGAATTGATGTCGCAGGGCCATCATGAAATGGTTGAAGTTCCGCAGTTCTGGTGCATTGGCATTATGTAGGGTTACCATCCATCTGGCAGTGGCTTCTTCCAGGGCTAGGGTAAAAAATTCTCATTCAGGATCCTTGGAAATTGTGCCCATACTCCTGCATGTAAGTGCATACATGTGCCACAAAGATTCCCAATTGTAGCAGATCCCTGTGAAATTTCACCCCAAGGAAGGGAGTTTTTATTTCCAGTTGCAGGGCTTGGGGTTGATTGAGAATGGGCCCCAGTGTGTACGCCACCCAGGAGAGGGTTTGCTGGCCCTCTGGCTGCTGCTGCTGCAGCATCCACTTAATCATGGGTCCCAGAGGGGAGGTGGCCCCCTGGCATCATCCATGGCTGCTGCCATTTCAGCGCCCCTTTGCAGCCATTCTGGCTCCCCTCAAATGTTGAGATTTTTCAAAGTCTTTATCACCAACTGGTTTATATGTCTCTTCAGATGACCCTCTCTCAGAGGTGCTTTGGGTAATTCCTCCTGATCAGAGAGGGCTTCTAGATCCAATTTCCACCCCGGCTTTCAGTTACCATGGGTGAGAGTGACTCCTCTGGTTCCCCGATCCCAGCAGCCTTTCTTCCTGATGCCAATTGACCAGCAGGGCTTTTTGGGGTTCTCCAGGCTTGCCTCAACCTCTCTGATGGAGTACAGGAAACAGGAATCTGGCTGGGTGGTGGTTGATGTCTCTCCCCCCCGCAGCATTTGGTTTCTCCCTGCTCACTGCTTTGTTCAGACATGGTTTGTAGGGTTCCCTCAGTAGAGCAAAAATTGCTTCTCCAGGTTGACTGTTTTGCAGATGTTGCTTTCTGTAAGGATTGCCTCTCTTTCTTACTTAAGAAAGTGAAGACTCTTGAAATGAAGGATTTCAAAAGGAAGCTTTTATTGAGCAGAAGTGATAGCAATACAAAGTAGAATCTGAGTATTCTTAGGCAAGACAAGTAGAATTAAAGCAGTAGAGACCCTTCCCTTTAACCAGATGTTGATTCAGCTTATCCACAGGTGTGAAGATGTTATTGTCCTGGTCTCTCTGAGAAAACAGATAAGCATACATTCCCATGGCCATCTTCCTCTGGCTATTAAAGTGAAACAACCCATATGGCCTTCACTCCTATCCTCCCCCCTGGCTCCGGTGCCAGGATACAAGTTATAAAAATAGGCAATACTAATTGAATCCAAGACCCACCCCCCTTCTCCCAACTGAATGGCAGTATCACTTTTAGGGATCTGACACAGGCTCTAAGTTAATGGAAAGAATAGAAGAATATGGAGAAGTGCAGGACATAAAATAAATCAGGAAAAAACTAAAGTAATAGTTAAAAATCTCACAGAGAAACAGAAAAGTGAGTAGGCAAGAAAAATAGAACTTCAGGTAGTAAAGAAAGTAAAGTACTTGGGAATATACTTAATAGCAAGATATGTAACAATTAAAGAAGATAACTATACAAGGTTAATACAACAAATTAAATTAGACCTGGACAAATGGAAAACTTGCAATTGTCAATGGTATGACAAGAATAAAATATTTTCAAAGACACTATGTAAGGAATGCCTTACTTGTAGTATGGGAAAAAGTTAAAGCAAAAGTCTATATGAAAATACCAGTTTGGCTATCAACAATGGAAGCATTTATCCATCCAAACATAATAAATCTGGAAAAAATTGTAATATATAAAGACATTTTGAATGCAGAAGAGGAACTTAAAACTAAACAAGAACTGCAAAACCCAGGTGTAGATCTAGCTTGGTGGCCACAGATGCTAATACAATCAAGATATGAGAAAAACAGTAAGATATATGGTTTTTATAAGGAACAAACAGCATTTGACCAACTACTATTAGTGACAGATGAATAGTTAATATAGAAAATATATAGCTTTTTATTAAGCCTAAAATGGAAGATGAACAGGCGAAAGAAACAATGATAGTATGAGCAAAAAACTTTGGATACACTATAGAATTAGATAAATGGCAAAAACTTTGGGATAGAAACTATAAATTGACAATGCCAACTGTGTATCAGGAAAATTTATATAAAATGTTTCATAGGTGGCATTGCCACCAGCAGGAGTGGCAGATGTTTAAAAACATGTCTGCCAAATGTTGGAAATGTAACCAGATACCGGGCACATATTATCATATGTAGTGGACATGTGCAAAGATAACAAAAATACTGGATGAAAATACATACATGGTTAGAAAAAAATGTTAAAGCAATACATAGATTATAAGCCAGAAATATTTTTGTTAGACATAGTACCAGAAAAATATAATAAAGGGAATATATACTTCATATTACATGTCTTGACAGCAGCAAGAATTGTATATGCTCAGCATTGGAAAAATGAGGAACCACCCAAAGAAGAAGATGTAATTAAAAAAATACTAGATTGTGCAAAAATGGATAGGTTGACATTGAAGATAATAGATAAAGAAGACAGAATATTTTCAAACATGGGATTAATTCTATCAATGGTTGGATAATAGAAGTAGAAATTAGAAATTGGAAAATATTATATATGGTTTATGTTTAATATACTATTATATACTATTATGTTAAGCAAATGCACCCAGACAATATGCTGTTCATAAAGTATTAATATATGTTAAGGAAAATATATAAATAAATTGTTAAAACAAACAAAATAAATAAACAAACAAACAGAGCTCTGAGGCAAGTAGGTTCCTCAAAGAATTGGTTTATTGGACATATCATATTGGCATAAGCTGGTGAAAACTGATTCTAAATATTCCTAAGGTTGTTTTCTTACAGAACATACTCCTGCTAAAAAAAGATTTATTAACAACATAGTTAGGGGGGAAATAGAAAGGACAACTTGTAGTTATGCCGTGTTCTTTGTTTTATTTAGTCTTACTACTCTTTGTACTCTGCCCACAACTGCCATTTCTTTTGTTAACAAGTAGGGAGGAGAGTAGATTTTAAAGTGTTTAGAATGAATGAGAGAATGCAACAGGAGAGATGTGTCTATACAAGTTAGTTTTCAGATTTACTGCCTGCCAAACATTGAGTTTTAGGTTTTGAACTTCATGTCAGTATTTTCACTTTTAATATGTTGTACAGACTTCTAAATTTCAATAGTATAAACATCTTATAAATAATGCTGATCACTTACCTTCGTCAACATCATCTTATACGCATATAACTTTTTTCCTTTTCCCTTTCCCAAAGCACCTTCAAATTTTTCTACAAAATCTTGAGCCTCCCTAAGTAAAAAAAAAATTGAAAAAGATTATATTGATCTATTATGATATGATGTATACCTGTCCATCAGAGATGGTTGGTTTAAACCAGGGATCCCCAACCTTTTTGATGCCGCGGCCCGGTACCGGCATCAGCTGAGGCGCCGCGACCTGGTACCCGGCATCAACTGGGCGCCGCCATCTTTTTGATGAAAAAGTGCTTCCGGTGACCTCACGGAAGCACTTTTCGTCAAAAGATGGCGGCGTCAGCACTCGGTGAGCTTTTTGGGTAGAAATGGCTTTCTACCGGAAAAGCTCACGAGCATAGCGCCGCCATCTTTTTGACGAAAAGTGCTTCGGTGAGCTTTCCAGAAAAGCTCACCGGAAGCACATTTTTACCAAAAAAGATGGCGGCTCTAACCAGCGGCCCGGTAAGAGTTGTTCCGCGGACCGGTATCGGTCCACGGACCGGCGGTTGGGGACCCCTGGTTTAAACGACTTCTAAAACTTACTCTGGCATTAATCACAATATACCGAGTTTCTCACAAAATAAGGCTGGGCCTTATTTTTTTTTTTTTGAGCCCTGAAAAAACGGCTAGGACATCTTTTCAGGGGTGAATTAATTTCTCCCCACTCCCGTGCACCAGCGCCGTCTCCAACAACAGCATCTGAGTCACTCCCTCTTTTCCCCCATCCCCGTAACAATAGAAAAAAAAAAGATTTTGAGGTACCTGGGAGTGCTGCGCACTGCGTTTTGGTTTAATCCCGAGTGGCTGGGTGGGTGTGAGAAGAGCCGAGCGAGCATCTCTGCAGCTGCTACCCTTGGTGCTCCAGCCTCGGGCTCTGCAAGTTTGCAAAAGTCCCGGTGCGCAGCCCGTTCCTGCATTCCAAGCGCCCAGGCCGAGCTGCAGCTGTCCCTCTCTTGCCAGTGCTGTCTCCAATAACAGCAGCGGCAGCAGCGGGAACCGTGGAAGTTATGGAGGCGGCTCCCCCACCTGAGAAGTGGCTAAAACACTTACATGGTTCCCGCCTGCTGACCCAGGTAAGGGAGGGGTAAGGGAGCCCTCCGTGCTCCACCATGGTGTTAGGAGCGGCTGATGGTGAGGCATAGCTGCCCGCGGGGCACTCCTAATGGCAAGTTCCCCCCTGCCTTCCCCCCCAATTTCACATGCTTTAAACTAGGCCTAAATTTGGGGGGAGGGGCTTAATTTCATTTTATGCCTAGAAAACATGCTGGGTCTTTCTATTGTGGGGTCGTATTATTGGAGAAACATGGTAGTATATTGCAAATATTAAAGGAATTGTGGTTGAATTCACAGAGCTAATTGTGCTGCTGTGTCTTGAACTATGAGCAAGGCAGCAAATAAATTTTATCAAATAAATAAATAAATGAAACTAAATGAAATGAAAACTCTGATTCATGGTCTAACCTATAGAAATTTAAAATAACAGTAGAGTAGATCTGAAATTCCTTATTTAAGATAATTCCTATCTGCATTATAAACTGATTTAATCTTTTCCATCTAGTCATAAAGCTTATTAGGATCTGCTATAATGTTGTTAGTGAATTATTGTTTGAGTTCAAGATGACCTCTCATTTATTGACAGATTGCCCTCACCAGATCTCTTCTGTTTAGTTCAATTGGCAAACTGCACCAAGCTTATTCATATTGAGAAGTTTAACAGATTCACAGATTAACAGAGTTGGAAGGGACTTTGTAGGTCATTCTACTCCAACCCCCCACCCAAGCAGAAGACCCTACACCATTTCTGACAAATGGCAGTCCAATCTCTTCTTGAAAGTCTCAAGTGATGAAGCTCCCACAACTTCTGAAGGCAAGCTGTTCCATTGGTTTATTGTTCTCACTGTCAGAAAATTTCTCTTTATTTCCAGGTTAAATCTCTCCTTGTTAAGTTCCCATCCATTATTCCTTGTCTGGCCTACAGGTGCTTTTGAAAATAGCTTGACCCTTTCCTTTCTATGGCAGCCCCTCAACTATTGGAATGCTGCTATCATGTCTCACTTGATTCTTCTCTTCACTAGACTAGCCAAGCCCAGTTCCTGTAACCGTTCTTCATATGTTTTAGTCTCCAGTCCCCTAATCATCCTGGTTGCTCTTCTCTGCACTTTTTCTAGAGTCTCAACATCTTTTTATAGTGTGGTGACCAAAACTGGATGCAGTACTCTAGGTGTGGTCTTACTAAGGCTTTATAGAATGGTACTTGATCTTGATTGCATCCCTCTGCTAATTTAGGATTGTATTAGCCTTTTTTGGCTGCTGCCTCACATTGTTGGTTCATATTTCATTGGTTATCCACTAAGACTCCAAGATCCCTCTCACATTTATTGCTATTAAGCCTGGTTCCACCCAGTCTATATGTGTACTTTTGGTTTTTCTTGCCTAAGTATAAGACTACTTTTATCTACATTGAATTTCATTTTGTTAGATTGGGCCCATTGTTCAAATCAAGATCCATCTTATCAAGATCCACAAGTTAAATGTGCTGCTGTAATGAATGGTATGCAGTTTTCTCCAAGAGTTACAGGTCACTGTAAAACCATAATTCCATAGGTTTGTGAAAAATTTCTAGTAGATCATACATTGAAAAACTGTAACATTTGTGATGTAGGTAGATATACTATAACATAGGGAAAATCCTACTTCCTTTGCAGTTTTTTTTTAATCCTTTGGTATCCAAACCCTGGATTTGCTTTCTTTTAAGCATCAACCTTCCTCTTTCTTTTTGTTATAGAAAATCTTGAAAATTTTGTATTATCTAATCAGTATGAATTAGCATATGTGAAACTACTTTGTACTGAGTCAAACCATTAATTCTTCTAGCGCTGCACTGTTTTCTCTGACCCTCTGAAGCGGGTTATTTATTATTATTTTCAGCCAGGTAAAATGACAGGAATTAAAGCTGAATTTCTTCTATGCAACTTTCTTATTTTATGAGAAAGTGCTCTAATTTATATACCTCCCCAACTCACAGTAACCCTGAGTGGTTTACACCATTTAAAAATTCACTATATAATAAAAAGCCACTAAAAATACTATCCATTCCCACTCCCCATGGCAGTAGTAACCCAATCAAATCAGTCACTTGGTTAGCTCTGTCTCCATTCGTGGTCTCCAGGCACATTGATTAAACCATGTTTTTAGGGAATTCTTACTAATAGAGAAAAAGTAATAGAGGGAGTTGAAGTTGCTGGAACCTTGGGTGAGAGTGATCACATCATATTGAAATTCAATATAATGCAAACACAAGCAATAGAAAATAAACTTTAAACCTTAAACTTTAAAAGAGCTGATTTTAACAAACTCAGAGAGAGCCTAGAAAACATTCCATGGATGAAAATCCAAAGGGGAAAACAATTCAAGAAACATGGGGAACTCTGAAAAATGCAATCATAAAAGCCCAGTCCAGTGCAATACCAGTAAAAAATAAAAATAAAATATTCAAGAAGAAACCATCATGGCTGCACAAAGATCTCTCTGACAAAGTGAAAGATTAAAAGGACAAGCACAGAAAATGGAAAGGGAGACACATAACCAGAGGTGGGATTCAGCAGGTTTGCATCTGTTCAGACAAACTGTTAACTTTTTGCGCAGTTCAACGAACTGGCTGAATCACCCTTGCCCTCCCCATTCCAGGCACTCTTCACCTCAGTGGGCATCTCCTCACCTCAGTGGGCATCTCCTGAGGCCATTTTGTCCTCTTGGCACTCCTCTAACCACCCCTTCCTGTCCCCTCCAAGCAAGCAATGTCCATGCAGGCGAAATCCCAAGGCAGCTCTGACAAGGCACTCAGAGGGAGGGGCTGGAGCTTCTAAACAGGCAGCCAAGCTAAGTGCCTGAAGGACCTCATCCATCATCAGGCACCTCAGTGCATGATGAGCGAGGCCTTGGCTGGTCTCTGTTAGATCTGGAGGAGTGGGCGCAATAACGGAGATGAGGCATCGGATAGTGACTCAACTCTTTAATAGTGACTTCAGTACAGAACAGAATGACAACTTGGGCAGCAGCAGCTCTTTTATAGAGCTGGCTGCTGTCACAACAACCAATGAAATTGAATTAACCGCTCTAAAAGCGTCCAATCAGAGACGGCCCGCTGTCAGCCAATCAGGTCAGCCAGAGGCGGCCAATCACCATTTGCTTATCCGTGGGCCAATCAGAAGTGCAGGATTACGAGCCTGCTGCTGAAGTAAAAACTAGTAGGGTTATTGATGAATGAGTTTGCTTAGTTCGTAACACCCCTCCCCCTAGGTTCCGTCTGAGGGGTGGGGTGACGTATTCACGCAAGTAGGCAGGCCATTTCACCTGTCTGTTCGATTTTCGCTGTTCCACTGGTTTCTGGCGCTGGCTCCGGTGGGCTGTTTGTAGAACCGGGTGGCGAAGACGGTTCCACTACTCTGCTCAGTGACTCAGGGCTGTCCTCTCTGCTGTCATCCGGGTTCCCTGGACTTGCTTCTATGGCCGGGCTGCTTTGCGGCGAGGCAATCACCCGGCTCGGTCCCGGTCCTTCTCCGGAAGGTGAGTATCCCATGGTTGGTTGTGCAGACTGCTGGGCTTCAATTATTGGGTCATCTGCTATTTCTATTTCGGCCCCTCGATTTCCCTCCCCCAGTTTGAGATTCAGGGGTTGAGATAGGGTTAGGTGCCAATCGGGAATGAAGTTGGTCTATATGGCGCTTCCATAATTTCCCATCGCTAGTTTGTAGACGGTAAGATCTAGGGCCCGTAAGTTGAGTTATAGTAGCGGGGACCCACAATGGGTCACCCGAGAAGTTTTCCCAAAGACTAAGTCGCCTACCTTGAACATACGACACTTGCTGCTGGAACTGCAAGGTTTTTCTGGCGTGTAGGTTGGGTGTAGGCGATCGAGGTGTGAGCGAAGTTTCCGGCCCATCAGGAGTTCGGCCGGGGTTCTGTTTGTGATGCTGTGCGGGGTGATGTGTTGGAGGAGAATCATTCTGGTTACTTTGTCGTCAATGTCTCCATGTTCCATCTTGTGCAAGGTCTTTTTTATGAATTGGACCATTCGCTCAGCCCTGCCACAGGGTGAGCCGGCGAAGTTAAGGCATGGCGGATGCCCCGGTCGGCTAGGTACTGTTCAAATGCTAGGGCAGTGAATTGGGGACCATTATCCGAGACTAAAACGGCAGGCAGTCCGTGCGTAGTGAATAGTCTATTTAATTTTTTAACGACGGCTTCTGTGGTGGTGCTCTTCATTTTGTGGACCTTGAGCCAGTTGGAATAGGCATCCACTGTTATGAGAAAAGTGTGTCCCTTGGTGGGTCCCGCAAAGTCAATGTGGATGCAGGACCAGGGACCACGAGGTGCATCCCATTCAGTAGGAGGTGCCTTCGGTGGGGCAGCGCGGATTTCCTGGCACTTGTTGCATGTGGCCACCCAGGCTTCTATCTGTTTATCGATACCTGGCCACCACACGTAACTTCTTGCCAATGCCTTCATTCGCACGATGCCTGGATGACCATCGTGCAACAGTTTTAGAACTGTATGTTGTAATTTTTCTGGGATGACGACTCTGTCTCCCCACAAGATGCAGCCCTTCTGGGAGAACAGTTCTGTCTATCAGTGTTTGAAAAGCGTGAAGGTGTCGTTGGGTTCATTGTCAGGCCAACCTCGTTCCACCCAGCTGAGGACTCGAGCGAATACAGGATCCTTTTTTGTTTCTGCGGCGATGTCTCGTGCAGTCAGGGGTGGTGCAGGGAGAGTTTCAATTTGGAGTGCAGTTAGAGTTGGAGCTGGATCGTGTATGGCTTCCGGTAGCGGAGAATGACTCAAGGTGTCAGCGTGGGGAATGGCTTTCCCCGGGCGGTGTTGCAGTTGATAATCGTATGCGGCTAGAAACTCTGACCAATGGGTCATTCTGGGTGATAAGATGTGGGGAGTTGGTTTGTCTCCCGCTAAAATGCCAAGCAATGGCTTGTGATCGGTTATTATGGTAAATGGTCTTCCATATACATATTCATGGAAACGTTTAATAGCGGATACAATAGCGAGAGCCTCTTTATCGAGTTGGCTATAGTTTCTTTCAGTCTTTGATAAAGTTCGTGAAAAAAAAGCAATAGGTGCCTCATTGCCGTTTGGTAGGACATGGCTTAAGATGGCTCCCACCCCAAACGGTGAAGCGTCGCAGGTGACAGTTAAAGGCAAAGTCTCGTTATACTGCATTAATACAGCATCTGAGGTTAAGAGATCTTTTACTTGCTGGAATGCTCGTTCTTCCTGATGTCCCCAGACCCAGGAAGCCTTCTTGTCGAGTAGTCTATGTAGGGGCTCAGCTACAGTCGCCTTCTGGGGCAAGAAGATGTTATAAAAGTTAATGAGTCCCAGGAAGGCTTGGAGGTCTGTTTTATTCCTGGGTCTTGGGGCATTTTTTATTGCAGTTACTTTTTTTTCAGTAGGATGGATTCCGTTTTTGTCAAGAAGGTACCCCAGGAATTCAACTCTCTCAGTACAAAGTTGACACTTGTCTTTTTTTACTTTCAAACCGGCGTTTTTGAATTTCTGGAGAACCGTTCTGAGTCGTTTCTCTAATACGTCTCTAGTGGGGGCAGCTATCAATACGTCATCGAAATAAGGCACGACTCCTTTTATGCCTTGTAGCAGTCTCTCCATCAGGCTTCGAACTGGAGTCTATTACATTTAAACGCACCTCTGTGCGTGACTATAGTCTGGGCCTCAGCAGTTTCTGCATCTACGGGTAGTTGCTGGTATGCCTGGGCTAGGTCCAATTTTGCAAATATTTTTCCGCCGCCCAGGGAGTGAAGAAGATGTTGGACCACAGGTACCGGGTAAGGGTGGCCCGGTAATCCCCACAAATTCTTATCGATCCATCAGGCTTTATGGGTGTTACAATCGGGGTTTCCCAATAGGCGTGATCGATCGGTTCCAACACCCCCTGGGCTATTAATTTGTCCAATTGTTCATCAATCTTTGGCTTGAGTGCGAAAGGCACTCGACGAGGCTTAAGGCGGATGGGCGCAACATCGGGCTGAGGCTAAACGATATGGGGATCCCTTGTACTTGCCTAGCTTCTCGGTGAACACGTCCTGGAACTCTTGGACAAGGGCCGCTTCCCAGTCGCTGCTTCCGGTCTGGTGAATGCCAGCTAGTTCAATTCCCAGTGGAGCGAACCACTGTAACCCCAACAAGCTGGGCGGTCTCGATCGCGATGGTAATAGGCAGAGTTGCGGTGTGGTCCTTGAAGGACACCTGGACGTGGCGGGAACCGGCAACGGGAATCCTGTTTCCCTGGTAGTCCCTTAATATGATTTTTTGGGTGCTGAGGTCCTGGCGACGGATGTCAGGGATCAGCTGTTTGAAGGTTTTCCATGAGACCATTGATAGGGACGATCCCGAGTCTACTTCCATTACGCATGGACGATTCTCAATGGCGACCTTCACTCGGATCTTTCTTGCATCCAATGGTAATGGTTTGATGCGCCTCTTCCCGCCTAGCTGACGCAGCAGGCGCTCGATTTCTGTAGTGATAGTGGTTCCATTGGTGATTCAGGCGGTCCCGATTTACAGGTGGGCTGCCCGTTGTTCTTCGGATTGGACTTGACCCTCGCTTGCTTCTGCAGACCTTTGCGATGTGGCCCCTCTTTCCACAGGAACGGCAGAGTGCGTCGAGGAATTTGCAGTCAGATTGCGAGTGATTGGCCCGGCCACCGTCGCATTGATGCGAAGATTTCTGGCTCCTCTGGTCTCGCTGGTCGCGCTCTGACCTGAGTCGGTTGACCTCCTCTTCCTCACTATCAGACGAGGATTCAGGTCTTCATGGTGAGCCGTTGTTGAGTGCCTCTCGGAAAAAGGCGTAGTATCACTGGCGAGTTGGCGGAGCAGTGCGTTGGTGCGGTGCATTTGAGCGGCCGACTTCCTGGTTGATTCTGCTGCAGTAGCGTCGGCGATGACATCTGCGAGGTCGATGTCCCCTTTAGCCATGATCTTGCTCTGGGTTGTGTGGTCATCTAATCCCAGAACTATTCGGTCTCTCATGGCTTCCTCGAGGTTTGAAAAACCACAGAGTCCACCCAGGTTCCGGAGGTCAGCGATGAAGTCTCCAACGCTTTTGTTTTTCCATTGGTCCCTCTGGTAAAACTCGTGTCTCCTGATGAGTGTTGGCACCGCGGGTGCATAATGGGCCTGAAGGATAGGAGCAAGGTTATCCCAATCCATTGTCTTAACTTCAGCTGGTTTAGCAAGTGCCTTAGCCATTTTGAAAATGGCAGGCCCGCAATGGGTCAGGAAGACCGCTCGTTTCTTGCCAGGCGCAGCGTCTTTCAGATTGTTGGTCTCCAGGAACATCTGGAACCTGTCTATATACGAGTCCTGGTCTTCGTTAGCTGGGTCAAATGGAGCGGGTGGTATGGTGCTGCTGGTCATCTTGCCGTTGTTGGCGCGCTCTTAGCCACGTGCTCTGTTTGGTACTCAGCGAGTGATCAGTCAGCTCTATCGTCTCCGCATCCCACCCTCATCGCCAGTGTTAGATCTGGAGGAGTGGGCGCAATAACGGAGACGAGGCATCGGATAGTGACTCAACTCTTTAATAGTGACTTCAGAACAGAACAGAACAACAACTTGGGCAGCAGCAGCTCTTTTATAGAGCTGGCTGCTGTCACAACAACCAATGAAATTGAATTAACCGCTCTAAAAGCGTCCAATCAGAGACGGCCCGCTGTCAGCCAATCAGGTCAGCCAGAGGCGGCCAATCACAATTCGCTTATCCGCGGGCCAATCAGAAGTGCAGGATTACGAGCCTGCTGCTGAAGTAAAAACTAGTAGGGTTATTGATGAATGAGTTTGCTTAGTTCGTAACAGTCTCCTCGGCAGACAATGAGCTTCCCAGGAGAAAGGAGGCTGGAGGCATAGTTGAGGCTCCTGCAAAGAGCGGTTCAGGCTTGGTCTCTGTAGGGCAAGATCCTTGAGCTGCTGCTGGCGCTGTGTGGCAACTGAGGCAGCCTCTTTGTGGGCGGCAGCCTTAAGGTGGGTGCCCCTCACCCTTCCCTTCCCAGCCACTCCTCATCTGGCCTGAGAAGGCAAGGCTGAGGGCGAGGGAAAGAGACCAGAAGCTCCGGACCTGCTGCACTTGCCAAAGGGCCACCTTGGGGGGACACGGTGAGGCTCAGCTGTCTTTTGAGCCCAGCTCTCCCACAACCTGACCAGGAGGCCAGATGAGGGCCAGCTAATGGAGGAGAGATATGATGGCACAACCTCGCAGCCCCTGGCCACCCAACTTCTGGCAGCCACAGCAGGTGAGGTCCAGCAGCTGTGGAGAGTCCAGGCGGGGATGAGATGGAGACCAGGGCAGGGGGCTGAGTGGAGATGGCTCAGCCTGGCTCACTTTTCCCTCTGCCACCAGCCATGGAAGGAAGGGCAGGGCAGGCAGGGATTGGGGGTTGTGGCCAGCTGGGAAAGCCAAACCACTGCCCAGCTCAGAGGTGCCAGTGATGACGTGGGGCCAGAGGCAATTGTTCCTTCACAGGGGTCTGGCCAGGAATGCCCACAGGCTAGGGCTAGGCTAGCTGGCTCACACAGCACTCCTTCTGCCTTCCTCTCTGCAAGGTAACCCCAGTGAGAAGAAGCAACCCAACACATGCCCTCCTTCCACACCCTGAAGTCGAGCACCAGAGCCTTCTGCTGACATTGCAGGCTCCTGATCCCACAGTCACTCTTTGGCTGGTGGCCATTCCCATTGTGGTTTCCAGAAGTTCCCATGGCACCATTTCAACTGCTTCCCTGTGCAGTTGTGCAAGGAGAGCATGATGTCAGGTGCACAAGCAAGGCAGCTGCCCAGGATGGCTTCCTTACGTGGCATCACACAACTCTCCTGGGGAGGTAGGAGAGGGAGAGAGAGACCGCTTACAAAACAAGCAAGAAGCCAGCCAGAACAAGATTAAAGGGTAACTTTAACATGTGGAATGGCAGACAAGAATCCTTGCTTGGGATTTGGGACTGAGTGGAAGGGAGGCAGGATTCCCAAATGCAGAGTGTTTGATGAGTATTGATAGGACCCAGGATAGTAGAGAACTCTTTATTTACAAGTGGATTCAAAAAGCAACAATCTCAGCCAGTACCGGCTTTTTATAGCCGGCGCTGTCCAATACTTCAGCCACTGATGGATCTCCGATATTCCCACTAGTGGCTGAAACCAATAAGTGGAGTCTGACATCAAACTACACTTTGCATATGACGTAGTTTATGTAGATGTAGATGTAGCGTCATGCATATTTAACATCCCTCCCTTCTTAGTTCAGTCCACCCAATCCCCGCAAACATAGTCTTTCAGGTAGGTGGTGCTTTTGTACTTGCGTCTGGCCTGAGCCATTCAATTGTTCCTGAGGCGGCAGCCTGAGCGGACAGGTCCACCGCTGCTCTGGACTCTGCCTTTGGAAATGCCTCAAATGTTTCCGGAGGCGTGGCAGTTTCTGTTGAGCAAGAGGCCTCGGATGTACTATGCTGGACTCCTCCTCCTAAAGCTAAGTCCTCCCTTTTCTGTTCAGGGTTGTTCTTGCTAATCGTGGGGAATCTAATTCTTGGGTTTTTGTTGTTGTTGTCTTTGAACAGTTTGAATTGCTCCCCTTCCAACTTGTCCGGCCACCCCCACCATACCCAGTTCAAAACTCGCGCCAAGGTCTTGTCTTTTGCAGTGAGTCTCGCGATATCCACTGCTGTCACCACATTCAGTTCAAAACATTCTACAAGGAATACAGTAGGCACGGGAGCAGGGTCTTTCACTAGATCTGGTAGGGGGCATCGGCTGAGCACATCAGCATGCAGAATGCTCTTACCCGGTATGTTCTTACCGGGTATGTGCAGCAGGCAGTAGTTCTATGCGGCCAGGAAAACTGTCCATCTTAGCATTCTCAGTGATAAAATGTTTGGTGCGGGTTTGTTCCCCAAAAGGATGCCTAGCAGCAGCTTGTGGTCAGTGATCAATTCAAAGTGTCTGCCATATAGGTATTCATGAAAACTTTTAACTCTGGCTACGGCAGCGAGGGCTTCCTTGTCTATTTGGCCATAGTTTCTTTCAGCTTTCGACAAAGTTTTAGAATAAAATGCTATGGGGGCTTCCTTTCCATTCAGAAATCTATGGCTCAGTACTGCCCCAATGCCATATTGAGATGCATCACACGTTAATCGTATTTTCAGGGTCTCGCTATATTGCATTAAGACTGTGTCTGAGGTTAAAATGTTTTTTATTTCTGCAAATGCAGTGTCTTGGGGGGTGGTCCCCATTTCCAAGGTGTATTCTTATCCAACAGTCTATGTAGCAGTTCCACTAAGGTCGCCTTCTGTGGTAAGAATATATTATAAAAGTTTAACAGTCTCAAAAATGCTTGGAGTTCCCCCTTATTCTGTGGGGTAGGGGCTTCCTTAATTGCTTGCAGTTTCTTATTTGTGGGTCGAATGCCTGACCCATCGATTTGGAAGCCTAAGAATTCTATGCTCGGTACTGCAATGTGAAATTTCTCCTTTTCTAACTTGAGTCCCGCTTCTTAGAACCTTTCTAAAACTTTCCGGACCCTGTCCATTAGTTAGGGCTTGTCTTCGGCTGAGATTATTACATCGTCAAAATAGCAGATCTTTTTTCCCAGGACCAGTATTTTGTAGCCCTGGTAGTCCTTTAATATTATTTGTTGTGGCTGGAGCTGATTCCGGCGAATCACGGGGTTGGTTTTCTGGAGTGCCAACCAGGATATTATTGATATATATGACCCTGAGTCCACTCACATTGGCCACAAGGTCCCATCAATCTTCACTATAGTGAGGAATTTGTCGCTTTCAATAGTATCTGTGTGCGCCATACAAGTGTGAGTGTAGCCACCCATTGTGTGGTGTGTTTCTTCTTCCCAGCCACCATCTTGTTTTTTAAATTTTGCGCCAAATGTCTTCCAGCTCTTGTAATGTCTGTTAGGGGGGTATGTTCTTTGGCTCGGTGTGTCTGCTGGTTGGCTGGTTCTGCAGGCGTTCACGATGTGGCCTTTCCTCTCACATCACCTGCAGATTGCTTCCTTAAAATGGCAGGTGGAATGAGGGTGAGCAGCTTCCACATGGTTTGACTCCCTTGCTGTTTTTCGGATTTACTGGTCTTCACCTGATGAACATCCTCCTTCTCACTGTCGCTGCTTTCAGAACCAGATGGACTATGCAAGGTTCTTCTCTTCGCTTGGGTGGCATGGACTTTGCCATTTCCTTTGACCCGGGCTGCTGAGGATTCGGAAGTTTCAGCCACTTTTGCTTCTTCCAGAGCTGCTTGAATGAGACATCATCTCTAGTGAACAGTCTCTTCTGCAGTGTTAAATCTCTAAGCCTAAGGACTAAACAATCCCGGATCATTTCTTCAGTGTTCAAGAAATTGCCGTTTTTTGATAATTTTCTTAGTGCAGCCACGAAATCACTTATGCTTTCTCCTTCTTTTTGGCTCTGGGTACAGAAATCATTCTGGTTTGCCAAATACGACAGGGTAGGGTCGAAATGTCCCTTCAATGCTCTTTGCAGATCATCCCAGGAGACATTATCTAATTTATCTGCAATGAGGGCTTCAGCTAGTTCAAAGAGTTCTGAATCACAGTGTGTCAAGAAGTATGCCTTCTTCTTTTTGTCAGATTCTGTTTTCATCCCATTCACCACCAAACTCAGGTTGAATTCTCCCATATACAAAGACCACTTCTCTTTGGTTGGTTCAAATGGAATGGATAGGGCTTGACGGGCCATGTCGGTTCACTGTCAGTCTGAACGTTTGAGTTCACGAGTCAGCTAGAAAATGGCCACGGTGCCCCCATGAGGTCCTTTGTCTTCCTCAGAATCCCACCTTCGTCTCCAGTGTTTGATGAGTGTTGATAAGGAAGGATGGATCCAGGGTAGTAGAGAACTCTTTATTTACAAGTGGATTCAAAAAGCAACAATCTCGGCTGTCCAATACTTCAGCCACTGACGGATCTCCGATATTCCCGCCAGTGGCTGAAACCAATAAGTGGAGTCTGACACCAGACTCCACTTTGCATCTGATGTGGTTTATGTAGATGCATATTTAACACAGAGCTTGCTTGGTTCTGTTCGCAGACCTCTCCACAGCACAAAATAATAGCAACAAAAAAGCTGCAGTCAAGGCTTCTGCGGTGTCACGTGCTTTTCCCAGGGAGGTAAGAGAGGGAGAGAAAGGACGCCTGGCTGAGGAGAAAGTTAATCTTACAAAACAAGTGAGAAGCCAGTGAGAACGAGATTAAAGGGTAATTTTAACATGTGGAATGGCAGACAAGTTTGTTCAGCAGATCAGGGCTTTCTTTATGGAGAATTATTAATGGAAGCATTGCTCACTGGGGGAAACTGCCAACATAGGCTTTTAAAAGATAGCCAAACCCATGTGGATTCTGAAACTGGGAAAGTCCTTTGAGACTTGTTGTTCCAAACTCTTTCTTGCTGGCATAAAATGTTTCAATATTGGAATCAATGTCTAATATGCTCTGGCTGCCTAGTTGGGGAGGAAGAGCAGGAGGCCAGGCAACCTCTCTCTTCCTCTCCTATCTCCCCAGGAGAGCTGTGTGACACCACAGAAGCCTCAATCGCAGCTTTTTTTTTTTAAACAAATTTTATTCAGTTTTTCACAAAATCTCTTTAGTGGACAACATATTTCCGGGTCATCACCTTTACATACAAGTATGACAGCAATTATACATTCATATATGCATACTTAATTCTATTATTACCTTTTCCATTCCAAATTTTCAGTAAGGAGAGAAACAAACACATTAATTCTAGCCTCTTTCATTAATCTCAATCGAAACATCTTTTTGTTTCATTTCAATTATTTCAAATATAATCCTTTAATATTTATTTTAAAAATAAAGATAAACAATATGTGTTTGCCTAATAATAATAATAATGATAATAATAAAAAAGGTTACCAATGTCTCTCCTTGCTTTTAATAGTCTATATTAACTTATTAATTTAGTTGGTTCTTTAGTCTGTCATATTCCCTTTCCATTACACATTCTTTTTATAAATTCTAGATTAATACAAATTTTAACACTAAAAAAAAAACAAGTATAGGTTTCCCCCCTTTTACTGTTTTGAGTGTGACACCTCAATGATTAAAATATACCTTTATTCCTTCATCTTGATTCCCAATAAACCATTATTTTTAAGAAGTTACAATAATAATCATTACATCTTTTCATTTGGATTCCGCAGTGTATTTCCCCCCCTTGATTTTTAATAAGAGTTATCAGTATCTATATTACCCTATTTTCTAAATATTTTTAATTGCCGAAATATTCTTATTACCCCTTGTCACCCTGCAGAATCCCCTTTTTAATTCATCAACCATTATCTCTGAAAAAACAATTTCTTTTCATCATTTTACTATTTCCGTATTTCTTTATTTCATGCACCTGTTTCTTACTGCTTCTCCTCTCCCTCTTTTCCCCATATCTTTTCTCATTCCAATTTATATCCCACTCTTTCTTAATATCTTCCTTTCCCCTTTTCTGCTGGGTCCTTCTGCCTTTCCTGACTTCACAGGTATTCCTCCTTTCGATTGCCTTCTTAAATTTCAACTTTTTAACCTTCCTTCTTTCCTCACTTTTTTGTAGTGTTCTTTGTGTTAATTGTCTATCAGTCTTCTCCTTGAATCGACTCCTCCTCCTCTGAAGCTCTTTCTTCTTGTTCTTCAATCGCCATTTCCATTTTTTCTGACACAGAGCAAAGTGATTCGCCTCTTTCCTGTTCTCTCATATTTTTAAGTTCCATTTTTAATTCCCGAAGAGATATCATCATTACACACTCTTATATTTTATGATTGTTAAAGTCCACACACACAAAAAAACACTTTTACTTTCCTTCTTTCTTCTTTCAATTTTCTAAAGTTCTCAGTTATTCCAGCCGAAGGTCTGTACCAAAAATATCAATCAATCCCACAGTCAGTCTTTCCTTGCTTTTTTTCTTTTTTCTGGTTCTGCTTTCACTTTCTAAGATTCTTATTTTGTTTCAATATTTCTTTAATGTTATATCCACACAAGTTCATTCAGAAACAGGATGCTTTCCCTTTTGTTTGAGCTCAAGTTTTTGTCAAAAGGTGGCACTCTCCATTATACAAAGTCTTCACCTTTTCCCCCTATTTTTTTATTTAGGGTTTTTCAAACCTCAATATTCCAGCACAGTCCAGTCTCCAATTTGTAAACTCTATTATTATTATTATTATTACAATCTTAAGTCCAGTTTTATTTTATGCCTGTTTATTCCCAAAATATTTAGTCCAATTTAGTTAAATCTTTAGTTCCAGCTTCTTCCTTTCCCGGTTCGAAGCCCCGCTTAGCTGTCAAAAATATTTTCTTTTTTTCCCCCCTGTCCCTTTGTAATTTTGCCGCTCACTTTTCTTTTCTTAAAAATTCCACGTTACCTTAATCCTGGGGTACTTTTGTTTAGTTGTGTTGCCCAGTTATCCCAGTTCAGATGTTATCCCCCTCTTTCTTCCCTCCTGCACAAATCTTAATCCAGCTGAGTCCTCCTCTTCGGGGTAGCTATTTTAAACCACCACTGCAGTCGTCTTCGTGGGGAAGAAGACCAAGCCCAGGGGGGGTGAGATGCAGCTCCCCTCAACCTGGCTTGCAGCTTCCCCTTACTCCGCCGCCCCTCCAAGGCAGCTTCAGCCCCTAATTGTAATAATCAGGGCTCTCCAACGAAAGAGCACAGCTTTTTTGTTGCTATTATTTTGTGCTGCAGAGAGGACTGGGAACAGAGCCAAGCAAGCTCTGCAGTTGGGAAATCCAGCAGCTTGGAAGTCAGGATCTCTCTGCTACCTCCCCTCCACTCAGTCCCAAATCCCAAGCAAGGATTCACCACATTCATCTTCAGGTACTTGAAGGGTATCTCCCTACCAGGATAGACAAAACCAAAGCTTTCAACCATTCCATGAAAAACTTCCCCTTCAGGCCACTTACCAACTTGGTTGACCCCCTATGGACATGCTTCAATTTCTTAATATCCTTCTTAAATTGTCCTTAACAGAATTGGATGCAACTGTAGCTTTGGGCTAAAAGGTTTAAGTGCTTGGTTGTTTTCTTTCACACTTCTTGTGATTTCACACTGCCTGGAGTTATGGTGGAGTTGGGCAGCCCCAAAATTTAAATAATAAATAATAAAATATTCTCCTTAATTAGGATACAGCACTGGAGTCAACATCTAAAAAGGTTTGTAAACTAATCTTTTTCCCCAAACTAGGAAGAGTGGCCACCTGCCAGAGACCAGCTCCAGGAGCAGGAGCCCACAGCCTCAGCAGGCTGGTTGCAGGAGGACCCTGGCCTATCTAGCTATTTGTCTCCAGATCTCTCCAAGATGGAGGCAACAAAAACAAGAAATTCAAGAAGAAATCAGCATGGCTTCACAAAGATCTCTCTGACAAATTGAAAGACAAAAAGGACAAGTACAAAAAATGGAAAGACACACAACTAAGGCAGAATATCAGCAGAGAGCCAGAATCTGCAAAGACAATATATTCTCAAAATTCTGTAAAAGTTTGGCTTTGGGAGATTTAAAGGGAAGAATATGGGAAACCTTATTACTAAAAAGACTCCTGAAAGTTTCAATATAGACTGATTCCACTTTTGGATTATATAGAAGAACAGACCTACTAACTTTGTGATACAAAGACTCCTGGACATTGGACATTGAATTCTTTGTCTGAGAACTGACTTTGGTTTGAATAAAAGATTGTTGGATTATTGGACAAAAAGAAATAAAAGAGACAAAAATAAAGATAAGTGGAATTTGAGAAGAAATTGCATTGGAAATCCAGGGTATGAAGGATACTTTGACAAGAAGATGTGATGAGATCTTGATTAAAATACAGAGCATGGATATTTTATACATGGAAATTAAGACACAAATGTCAAATAAAACAGGAAGTCTAGGAAGAGGAGAACTTATTCGAAAGAGCAGCTGGAAAAATACAACAGACAAAACAAAAAACAAAAATAAATTACAAGGAGATAAAAATAAAAATGACAATGATTGATGATATAAACCAAGGGGAAAGTATTTTAAGGGAAGTTAAACAGAAAGTGGAACTGTAGGGAGCTTTCTTTGGGAGAGAGACAGGGGTAAAAGTAGATAACTTGAAAATGAGGCAATGGAACTGGGTAGAGAAGGGAGAAATATTTAATAGGATGGGCCAAGAAGTTGTAGCAAATAGAGGTAAAGATCCAAGAGACGAATACAGGAGACAAGCTAAGGAACGAATAATTCAAGCTTTAATGCGAATGAGAGATAATGGATAACAACAAAAGGCTAGAAGTTAGAGAAAGGGGGATTAAGGGAATAGATATCTTTACATTATAAGGTGAATTAATAACAAGGGAATTTAGAATTTTAATTAGAATATGTTTTGAATATGTTACATGGAATAATTAAACAATTGAAGAATACAATTTAACATAAATATATTAATTAAACTATATAAGATTGTTGCAATAAATATGAATATGAATATTTATTTGTAGGAAAAGGAATGATCTGCAGAATTTGATTGACATAAAAATAACATATTGAAATATTGAATAAGATTATAAGATTATAACTTAATAAAACAACTGTACTATTATTAGAATTATATAACTTGTTAAATGTAAATATGATGAATACTATTTTATTTGTACCTTTGAATAATTATAATGATTAGGTTTAATGGTAATTTTTGCCTCCTCAAGTAAAAACTTTCTTGGCATGTGGACTCCTATAAAACAGATGGACATAATATCCGAGACTGTCGTGTCTCCCTTTACACAAAAGACAAACTACTTTCATTAACTCCAAGAAAACATTCCCATCCTTCTCTGTTGGTTCACCCAATTGTCTAAGATGTCTGATTGGAGCTTTAAGAATCTTTAAAAAAATAAAAAATTGTAAAATGTGATTAGAAAGGGGATGTTTTGAAAATATATACAATAGTGGCATAATTAAAAATCAGAAAGGAGATAAATAATGGAAGGTTATAACTTAATATAAATTGGTGAATTATTATTAGAATTACATAAGTCTGTTAAACACTAGAGATATGGTTAATAATATTTTATTCACAGTTAAAAGAGGGATATTTAGACTATGGAGATTGACACAAAAATAAGATATTGAAATGGTGAATAACCAAAGAATGAAAGGTTAAAATTTAACAAAATATGTGTATTAATATTAAATTTTATAAGGTTGTCAACTGTGAAGAATATTGTCATATTTGTTTTAAAATGTAAGACACTCTGGTGCCACACTGTTCACACAATGATACGTTTGTAAAAAATAAGAAAAATAATAATAAATTTTTTTTTAAAGAACCACTGTACCACATCTTTCAAAAATCCTGCAGCACCGGGGAATTACAGTACTAGAGGATTGGAAAAGAGCTGATGTGGTTCCCATCTTCAAAAAAGGAGAGAGAAAAACAGACCCAGGAAACTACAAACCAATCAGCCTAATATCAATACCTGGGGAGATACTTGAAAAGATAATAATAATAATAATAAAAACAGATCTGCCAACATCTAGAAACAAGTAAAGTAATAACTAGCAGTCAGCATGGGTTTGTTAAAAACAGATCATGCCAAAGCAATCTTATTTCATTCTTCAACATAGTGACTAAATTAGTAGACCAGCGAAATACTGTGGACATAATATACTTAGACTTCATCAAGGCATTCAACAAAGTAGACCACAACATACTTCTTGGTAAGCTAGAAAAAAGTGGGATAGATAGCATCACCATCATATGGATTCGCAACTGGCTGACAAACCATACTCAATGAGTGGTTTTTTAATAATTTATATTTTTATTAAACAAACACAAAAAAGAAAGAAAAGGACACTAAAACAATGGACATGATGCAATCATCCTAACCCACATAGTTGTCTTACATCGCTAAGTCATATAAAAAATAGTATATATTTACATAGTATATAATATATACATAAACCTTAATCATTTCTTATTTTCTCGATCCTTCCTCTTTTCTAACCAGCGATAAAACTTATCCATATTTTATAGTAATCTGATTCATCCTTATTTTTTAATTCTTTTGTCAATTTGTCCATTTCTGTGCACGTCCAAATTTTCCTAATTATTTCTATTTCACATGGAGTTTCTTTACATTTCCACTGTTGTGCATAGGCCAATCTTGCAGCTGTGATTAAATGAATTATTAGGTATATAATATCTTTGTCATATTTTCCCACATTAATTCCTAACAAGAAAAATTCAGGTCTGTATTCTATTTTATTTTATTAAATATTTTTTATTAATTTTCTTTTTTTTTACATCGTAAAACATCATGGTATCAACAACGTTCTTGGCATCTATACAAGATTTTGATTTAAATATCATAATACATTATATTGCATTTATTTACTATTAAATAATATCTTTAGCTATAATTACTATTCTTATCTCTTTATATAGTTTACAAAATTTTATTTTACTTTCTTAAGGGTTGTTTCAATTAACATTTTTATCTCCCTTCTTGGTTCTGTTTTTTAGCCATTTATACCAATTGTTCCAAATTGTAAAGAATTCAGAGTCGTCTTTTTCTTTCAATTTCATTGTTAGCATATTCATCTCAGCACTTTCTGTTACATTGTGTATTATTAGTTCTTCATTAGGGGTATTTGGTGTTTCCATACCTGCGCAAAGGCTATTCTGGCAGCTGTTATAATATGTAACACTAGGTATTTTACTTCTTTCAGTAGTCTTTCTTTAATAATTCCTAATAGGAAGGATTCCGGTTTGAGCTCAATCTGATAGCCAGTAATTTCTTTTAACCAATTTTTAATTAATTTTAATTTAATTTCTCATCAGTTCCCAAGAGTACTTGATCTAATTGTGTTTTGCGCCTGCTAATTCCCCATTCTTTCATATCTTTCCCATGTCTTGACTGGAGTTGTAAGTAACCATTCTATGTCTACTCCTTTGTTCTTCAAATCTTGCCTCGATCATAATTCTCCTCTATCATTTAAAATATCCTCATACTCATACTTGTCAGAGTAGGTGTGGTACATCAAAGCTGTAGATAGCCATATTGGTGTTTCTACGTAAATTTGCAGTTAACAAGGTCTGCCTAATTTTGTGTCTTTGAAAGTATCTATGGTCTGCTTGCTTGTCTTGCCATAAAAAGGTGTGCCATCCTGCCTGTAGATTGTAACTCTCTAGCATTAATATTCTTTTATTCTTGTGGTTTATCCAATCTTTAACCCATGTTAGAATTGCAGCTCTGTAATACAATTCCCAGTCAGGTAGGCCAAATCCATCCCTTTCTGTGGCATCTTGCATGAAATTTAATTTAATTCTTGATTTTTGCTTTTGCCATATGAATCTTAACAACAATTTATTCAGATCATCAATTTTTTTTCCAATTTTATAGGGGCATTCTGAAAGAGAAATAATAATTTAGGTAATATGTTCATTTTTACAGTTGCTATTCTACACATAAAAGATAATCTGAATTTGTCCCATTTTTCCAAATCTTCTGCTATTCGTTTAATTAATGGAGTATAGTTGTCATTTTTGAGTGTTGTATGTATATCTTGCAGAGATCCTAATCCCTAAATACTTTACTTTATCTACTATTTGGATGTCCATTATCATGGCTAGTGTTTCCTTTTGTTCATTTGTCATATTTTTTGTAATTATTTTTGTTTTCTCCCTATTAATTTTTAGCTCTGCAACTTCTCCAAATTCTTCTAAATTTTCTATAAGTTTTGGTCCTGAATTTTGTGGCTCTTCTAAAATAAAAACTAAATTGTCAGTGAAGGCTTGCAATTTGAACTCCTCCTTTTTTATTTTTTGCCCTTTTATTTCTGTTTCCTTCCTAATTATTTTCATTAATACTTCTAAAGTCGCGACTTCTGGTTTGAGCCTCTTCAGTGACGGACCAAAATCCGTGATCATTAATGGTTTCGATCCATGGTCGCTGCTGGAGCACCCTGAACCAGCTGGTTTCAGAGCTAAGCCACCCTGTAGAGGTGGTGAAGAGGGGGAAGACCGCCAGCAGGGTTGAGGAGAGCCGCATCTCTTCTCCCCAGCTGGCCATTATTCCCTTTCCTGAAGGTGGTTGCAGCGGTGGTCAGAAATGGCCACCTCAAAGAAGAACTTGACTGGAAAAGAATGTACAGGAGGAAGATAAGAAGAGAAAGTTTTGGCTGACCGGGTCGAACTGAAAAAGCAACAACATAAGGTACCCTGGAATTTGAACTATAAAGAATAACATTGCTCCCAAAGAAGATTTTGAAGTGGTGAATGAGAGAGGGAAGGGAAAGGATTTTGTTTTGTTTTTCTTTCCTTCCCCATATTGACAACTAAGAGATTTAAGTAAGAAACTGACAAAAATCCACTTTGACATCAATAGGCATTTAAGCTGAAAATAAAATGTCAAAGGGATAACAAAGACTTTTGGATACTCAAAAACCTTTAAAAGCAGGAAAGGAGAGAAAAAGAATAAAAGGGCGGGATCTGGAAAAATGGAGGACACAGCCTGGAACTAAAAGGAACCTACAGTGAAACTTTAACAAGATTCCTAAAAGATACATTTTAACTGAAACTTTTAAACAAAATAATAGAACCCCAGGAAGAGAAAGTGGAAAAAAGAAGCAAGAAGAAACAGCTTTGGATTATTTGGATTGCTTGGTGATTTTGCGATTTTTGACTATTGGATTTAAATGACTAAAATCAATCGGGTGGTTGTTTAAAAGTGTTTAAAATGGCATCACTTTTAGAAGAACTGAAAATGGAATTTAAAAAACAGAAAGAAGATGCACAAGAAGGAAGAGTTTTTTTTGGCTTCGTATTTCAATTTTTAGAAATGGAGATCTGGAACTACGAGAAACAACAAGAAATGCTTGTAGAACAAGAAGGTTGGGAAAAAGAAGAAGCCATCTTTAATGATCAAGTAATTTTATATGGGGGGGAAAAGGAAAGGGGGGAAAAGAGTGAAAAGTTTAAGATTTGAAAAAACAACCAAAAAAAGAATAGTTTGAAAAATAATTACAATATTAGGAAGCAACAGAAGAGAGGATCAAAGAAGAGAGAATTAGAAGTAGGGAGACAAGGGGGCAAAAGGGGGAGGGAGAAGAAGAGGGGGAAGAAGGAAAGGAAAAGAAGTTATGAAAGACAGAAACAAGATATAGAGAAACAGGGAAAAAATGTAAGGATTGAAAGTATAAGCCTATTTAGAGATAATGGTTGAAAATTTAATTGAAAAAGGGATTCTGCAAAGGTACATAAGATAGTATTGTTATGTTAGAAATAGAAATAATTTTAGAAAATATGAAACAATGTATGATTAAAATGATGGATAAAATACTTATTGTAATGCAGTGGAATGTTTGTTAATAAATAAATGAAATAAAGTGAATCAGAGAATGAAATTAGGAAAGGATGGGAACATTTTAATTATTATTAATGATTTGGAAAAAAAGAAATAATTATGGAAAGTTTATAAGTGTTCACAAGGAACTATTATATTAAATTGAAAAGAAATGTTAAAGATGTTAAGATTCTAACTAATATTAATGATAGAACTGAATTGGAATGGAATGAGTGTTTTATTTACTATTGTCATATATATATAATTTTTTAAAGAACATAGTGTGTATTTTAAGAATGTACCAAGCAGAATTCGATTGGAAGTTATGTACTATATTGAATGTTATAATTGTAAAGGCATAAATTGAAGTTTAAATAAGAGTTGAATGGATAAATTAAAAGATATAAAGGTGTCATACTCCAATTAGTAACTACAGGAGAAAATTTGTTCAATGAGAGAAGATAATATGAAATTGAAACAGGACAGACAAAAGTATAAATATAATGATTGGAAAGACATTGAAACGTAGAAAAATATATATAATTGAATTTAGATAGATAATTAAAAATAAATTTGAGAAAACCAAGGGAGGGGAAAAATTATGGAGAAAATATTAAAACAGTAATAAGACATGGAATAGAACACAAAGATGAATATGAAATTGAGTTTGTGTCTGTATGAAGAAGTGATAACCTGGGATCATGCTATTCTCAAAAAAAGATGTTTTATTTGTATTATGTTTTTGTGAAAACCCAAATAAAATTTATATTAAAAAAAAAGAATTAGAGAGACAAGGGGTCAAAAAGGGGAGAGAGGAGAAGAGGGGGAAGAGGGAAAGGAAAATAAGTTATAAAGGACAGAAACAGGATATAAAGAAACAGGGAAAACGTACAAGGATTAAAGGTATAAGCCTATTTAGAAGACATAGAGATAATGGGTGAAAACTTAATTGAAAGAGGGATTCTGCAAGGGTACATAAGATAGTATTGTTATATTAGAAATGCAAATGAACTTAGAAAATATGAAACAAGTGTGATTAAACTGATAGATAAAATACTTATTGTAATGGAATGGAATGTTTGTTAATAAATAAATGAAATAAAGAGAATGTGAGAATGAAACTAGGAAAGGATGGGAAAATAATAATAATAATAATAATAATAATAATAATAATAATAATAATAATAATAATAATAATAATAATAATAATAATAATAATAATAATAATAATAATAATTTTAAATAAAAGTTTTATTTAACCTTTCACAAAACATACAAATACAAATAAAATATCTTTTTTTGAGGACATCGTGGCCCTGGGTTATGACTTCTCCATACAGACATAAACAATACATATTTAACTTATACATTCTAATCCATATCTTATACCTCTTTTCACAATTTTTTCAATAGCTTTTCCCTTTCTTTACTTCCTATAGCCTTATTTTAAATTATCTCATTCCTTTCTTAATTCAGTTACTTATCTTTTGCTAATTTTAAAAATCTTTCTAATCAATGTTTTTATACTTTCGTCTGTCCTATTTACAATTTCATATTATCTTTTCTCATAAAACAAATTTTCCCCTGTAATTACTAGACTTGAGTGTAACACCTTTGTATCTTTTTTCAAATCTTATTTAAAAATTTAAGTTACACCTTTACAGTTATAACATTCATTTTCTAACCTCTATTTTATAACACATACCTATTTTCAATCGAATTCTGCTTGGTATATTCCCTTAAAATACAAACTAAATTCTTAAAAGAAAAAAGTATATACCGTATTTGCCGGTGTATAAGACGACTTTTTTGCCCTGAAAAACATGCCTCCAAGTGGGGGGTCGTCTTATACGCCGGGAGGACTCCGACTCCCACTTCGAGCTTGAGTTGCAGCCGGGAGGGAGGCTGGGGGGCGGGGTGGGTGTGTGTGTGTGTGTGTGTGTGTGGCGGGTGTCACTTGCCACGCGCTGCGCAACCTTTCCCCCTCTTCCTTCCTTAGCGGTGTGGGAGGAGAGGATTCAAGATCCTCACGTGCAGCGTACTTTTCTTTTCTTTTTTCTTTTTGCACGCAGGTTTTGCATGTGGGCAGCTGTAGGTTAAGGATGGGGGAGCCCCGGTGGGTTATCAGGTTTTACGGTGCTTCCAACATGTGCGAACGGTGGGAGAGCGGAGAAGAGAGTGAGCGAGCGCCCGCTGTGAAATCCTGCTGTCAAAGCAACACTGGGGGAGGCAGGGTATAAATTTACCAGGTTAATGTAGCAATGGTGATTAATGCCCAGAACATTGTTTGCGGGTATTGGGGTGTGTGTGTGTGTGTGGTGGTGGTGAGGAGAGGTTGTCCTTTGAATGCGGAAAAGTAGGTGTGACCTTGTGTAGGAAAATAAAGAGATCCTTTTTAGCGTGTTTGGCTTCTTTGCCTCCCCTCGTTCGCTTTTGGACGTGGAGATAATGGCCTTCGGGCGGGAGGGGAAGAAAACGGTAGCTGGATCATTTCAAATTTCACTTACTCTCCTGCCTCACTTCAATATGTCTGAGCGACTCCAGATACTGGAAGACTTTTTGAATGAAAGTGTTACCTCCATTTTTTTTTTTAAAGAGGGACACTTGGGGAAAAAAAAAGATTCTAAGGAATTCCTTGTTTCTTGATTAAAGAGAAGGCATTGAATATACTGTTCCTTGGCAGCCTTTTCAGTGTCCGGGTTTTTGGTGTGTGTGTGTGTGTGTGAGAGAGAGAGAGAGAGAGAGAGAGAGAGATCAGCTGTATTGAGAAGAGAACGTTTCCTGTGTTCTCATTTTATTTACAACATATTTTACGCTTAATGGTAAGCAATGAAAAATATTTTTAAAACTCATTTCTAAACTCCATAGCTATTTGCATATTCTTGGTTCAAAATTGGATTAGCTCATTTCAAAATTGTCCAAAGCAGAAAAGTGTGTCAAAAAAAAAAAAAAAGTGCAAAAGTGGAAGGTGTGTGGAAGAGGGGTAGTCTTATACTGGCGAGTATATAACAAACTCTATATTTTGAGTGGAAATGTTGGGGGGTCGTCTTATACGCCCAGTCGTCTTATACGCCGGCAAATACGGTATGTATATATATTGGTGTATATATGTATAACAATAGTAAATGGAATAATTATTCTATTCAAATACAGCTCTGCCATTAATATTAATAACAATGCTTTACATTTCTATTTCTTTTAATAAACATTACCTAGTAATATCAGTTGTCTTTCACTTTAATCATCTATATTTCATATTTTATTTATTACTGTCTTTAAATAAAAAACCAAACAATAGTTATTAACAGTAGTCAATAAAGTTATTATTCTTATTCAAGTTCATCTTATCAACTGATAAAAATCTTCCATGTTTCTTTTCAGTTTTTTTTAAATGTTCTTTTTAAACCATTGAGAGCCTTATTCTCTTTACAAACAAATATTCCACTACACATCAATAGAAATTTTTTCTATCACTTTAATCACTCTAACATATTATATAACAATGCTATCCCATGCACCTTTTCAGAATCCTCTCCTTAAGTTAAATTTTAACCATTGTCTCTGTGTCTTTTAAATAGCTTTATATCTTTAATTCTTGTACATTTTTCCTGTACCTCTATATTTTGTTTCTGTCTTTTGTAGCTTCTTTTCCTTTCCCTCTTCCCTCTCTTCTTCTCCCTCTCCTTTTTATTCCCTTTTCTATCTGATTCTCCCTTCTGTGATCCTCCCTTCTGCTTCTTCCTGTTATTATGATTACTTTTCAAATTACTCTTTTTTTTGGTTGTTGCTTCAGTACTTAAGTTTTTAACTCCCTTTCCCCCCTTTTCCTTTTTTACCCCGCTTAAAATTGCTTGGTCATTGAAGATGGCTTCTTCGTTGTCCCACCCTTCTTGTTCTGCCAGGGTTTCTTGTTGTTTTTCATAGTTCAAGATCTCCTTTTCTAAAAATTGAAATACGAAGCCAAAAGATCCTCTTCCGTCTTGTGCTTCTTTTTGTTCTTTAAGTCTCATTTTTAACTCTTCAAGGAGTGATGCCATTTTAAGAAATTTTAAACAACCCCCAATTGATTTTATTTTATTTCATTAGGTTCCTCCATCCAAAGTTCCAGGAATCATCCAATAATCCAAAACTGATTCTTGCTTCTTTTCTCACTTTCTCTTTCCAGGGGCTTTGTTCTCTTGTAACAAAGTTTCAGCTACAATGTATCTTTTGCAAACCTTGTTAAAATTCCACTATCAATTTTTTTTAAGTTCCAGGTGGTCTCCTCCATTTTCCAGATTCTACCCTCTTTTTTCCTTTTTCCCTCCGCTGCTTTCTTTCTTTTTTTTTTAAAGAAAGTTTTTAAATTATCCAAGAATCTATATCCTTTTGACACTTTATTTTCAGCTAGAAATAGCCTACTAATGTCAGAGTGGATTAGCATCAATTTCTTATTCAAATCTCTTCTTCTTAATGTTCCAACTGTCGATTTTAGTTAAAACTGTCGATTTTAGAGGAAAAAAGCCAATTCCGTTTCCTTTCCCTTTCTCTTTCACAGCTTAAAATCTTTTTTAGGAATAGTATTAGTCTTTAAAAGTCAAGTTCCAGGTACCTTAAACAGATTTTCTCCATTCAACCTGGTCAGTCAAACTTTCTCCTTTAAACTTCTTCCTGCAAAATCTTGTCCGGTCGGGTTCTTCTTTGAGGTGGCCATTTCTGACCACCGCTGCAACCACCTTTAGGAAAGGGAATAATGGCCAGCCAAGGAGGAGAGATGTGGCTCTCCTCAACCCCGCTGATGGCTCCCCCTTCTTCACCACCTCTATGGGGTGGCTTCAGCCCCGAATCCGGGCAGCTCGGGGCGCTCCAGCGGCGAGCACGGATCAAAACCGCAGACGATCGCGATTTCGGTCTGTCGCCAAAGAAGTCCAAACCGGAAGTCCCAGAACATTTTAATTATTATTAATGAGTTATAAAAATTTAAGTGAAGAGGAATATGAAAAAAATATGAAAAAATTATGGAAATATTATAAGTGTTCCTAAGGAAGTATGATATCTCATTTAAAAGAAATGTTAAAGATGTCAAAGATTATAACTAACATTAATGATAGAGCTGAATTGGAATAGAATAGGTATTTTATTTATTATTGTTATATATATATATTCTCTTTAAGAACTTAGTGAGTATTTTAAGAATGTACCAAGTAGAATTCAATTGGAAGTTATGTGTTATATTGAATGTTATAATTGTAAAGGCATAAATTGAAGTTTAAATAAGAGTTGAATGGACAAAAATTAAAAGATACAAAGGTGACATACTCCAATCAGTAACTACAGGGGAAAATTTTGTTTAATGAGAAAAGAAAATATGAAATTGAAACAGGACAGACAAAAGTATAAATATAATGATTAGAAAGATATTGAAACTTAGGAAAAGATATATATAATTGAATTTAGAAAGGAATGATATAATTAAAAGCAAGGTTGAGAAAACTATGGGAAGGGAAAAATTATTGAGAAAATGTTAAAATAGTAATAAGATATGGAATAGAACACAAAGATGAATATGAAATTGAGTTTGTGTCTTTATCCATGCTATTCTCAAAAAAAGATATTTTATTTGTAATATGTTTTGTGAAAACCCAAATAAAACTTTTACAAAAAAAATACTTCTAAAGTAAAAATAAACAAAAGTGGTGATAATTGACATCCCTGCCTGTATTTCAAATTTATTTGTTGTTCCCCCATTCCCCAATATTCTAGCTTCTTGCTTATTATATATTGCCAAAATCATGTTTTGAAATTTTTGTCCAAAATCCATGTATTTAATTTGTTGCAAGATGAAATTCCATTTTATATTTTCAAATGCCTTTTTAGCATCTAAAAACAATAATGCCACCTGATCACAGCTATGTTCTTCATAATGCTCTATAACGTCCAGAATTGTCCTCATATTATTTTTAAGATGTCTATGTGGAAGAAATCCATTCTGATCTGTATGGTTAAATTCATTTAATTTTTAAAAAGAATCTATCCACTATTATAGTTACGAAAATTTTATAATCCACATTTAAGAGAGATATTGGTCTATAATTTCCAATGTTTGTTTGGTCATTTTCTTCTTTGGGAATAACTGTTATCGTAGCTTCAGTCCAAGATTATGGAAATTTTGCTAATTTCCCCTTGCTAATTTCTTAATTTAATAAGACATCTCTTTTCTTTTTGTTTTTTCAATTTATAGGCCAGCCATCATCCTGGCTTGTTTGCATTCTCAAATAAATATTGCTTGGTCATTTTCAAATGTTGGGCTAATTCTTCCTTCTCTAATAAGTTTATTTTATGTTTTATTAAGTCCATTTGTGATTTTATTTGTTTTTTTGGGGGGTTCATCTAGTAGTTTCATCTCCAAGCCCCTATATTCTTCTAATGTTTTTCATTGTTGCTTTTTCTCTTTACTCTTTTTCACCATGTAGTTTATTGCCACCCCTCTCATAAATGCTTTTGCTGTATCCCAGTTGTTTTGTGGAGATGTGTCTTCTTTATTCTCTTTGAAAAAAAAAACAATTCTCTCTCCAATTTGGACCTAAAATCTTTTTCTTTTAAAATTGACCTTTGACACGTCCATCTTGAGATTTTCCTTTGCCCCTTCCAACTAAATCTAATTGCGCTATGGTCCGCACATAATTTTGTCTCTATGTTAATGTCTATTATTTTTGAAATGAGTTTTTTAGACATCCATGCCATATCTAATCTTGACCAGGACTGATGTCTATAAGAGTAATGGGTAAATTGTTTCTTTTTCTGGATATCTTTCTCTCCATGTGTCATAAATCTTAACTTCTTTTATCAAATCATAAAAAAATGGTAGTCTTTTTTCTTCTTTATTTTCATATTTTTGCTTTTATAATCCAATGTTTTATCAATAACTGTGCTAAAATCACCCAAAAGACAAACTTTCTTGTATTGCAAATCCTTAATTTTATTATATAATTTTTGAAAAAAAGTTTCTTGTGGCCCATTTGGTGCATATATTTCAACCAATAGTTTCTTTCTGTTTTCCAGTTCAATCTCCATCATCAAGATCCTACTCTCTTTATCTCTGAAAATTTCTTTCACCAAAATCCAATCTTTTATGTATAGTGCCACACCTCTTTTCTTTTGCACTGGATAGTGGTGGTTTTTTTTCCTAATTTTTTATTGTCTAACAAATACTTTTGTTTTTCTGTTATATGCACTTTCTGTAGGGCTATTATATCAACATTTAACCTTTGTAAATTATTAAGCACTTTTTTCCTTTCCACTGGGGAGTTTATACCATTAATATTCATTGATATCAGTTCACATCCTTCTCTTTTTTTATCTATTTCTTTGTCTAGTGCTTCTTGTTGTTCTAATTTCTTTAGGCTCTTTATCTGTACTTTTATATTCTTCCATTATTCCTCATCTTCCATTTCGTCTGTCTTTATTATTTAATCAACTTCCTTCTATATTTGTTGTTTTTATTCCTCTTTCTTCTGTTATTTCTTTTTCTACAACTGCCTCTTCTGTCTCCTCTTCACTCGTAAATTGTTCATCATAGAACTCTTCCGCTTTGTTAAGTGTGTCTAGTCAATATTTTTTCTCCTGCCACGTGACCATAATACCCTGTCAACTATCTAAAATTCACGTTATATTTTATCAATTTTGTTGTTAAAAATGATAGGGTCTTCTTAGGTTTCTTATTCTCCTCGGTACTTGTTTTAGGACAGTTATCTGTTTTCCGCCGTGTTCAATGTTCAATCTCTTGCTCTATGCAAAATTTCATAATGAATTTATTTTTTAACTAGTTGAACATGGACTTCTCTTGGGAGATTGTGCCTCCTTGCATAGTTTGTACAATTCATCCATTTCTGTTAACATCTTTTCTTTTTCATTCCCAATGCTTTTGCAAGTATGTCCGCCATCACATCTGGTAGATCTTCGCCTTTTTCTTCCTTCAAATTTTGGAATCTCAAGTAGTGGGCTGCCTTTTCTACCTCCAAAAAGATTACTGTCGATTCTAAGTCTTTGTTTGCTTTTTCCAATTTTTCAGTTATGTCGTCAACCCTCTTTTCCTCCTTCTCCATCCTTGTCTATTTTCTCTTGCTTTTTTCGGACTACTTGCTGGAAACATTCAATTTTTTCATCTATTATTTGTATTTTTTCTTTTAATTCCATTCTCACAACCCCTATCTCTTTTTTCATGTCCTCATGGTTTTCCACCATCATTTCTTGCATATTCAACATTAGGCCTTGTAGATCTTTTATGGAGTTTGATCTTTCTTTTGGCAGCATTTCATCAATAGCCTTTGCATGGAAGGACTTGCCATAATCACCATTGTCATCGTTTGTGTGGGCATCTTTTTTCCTGTACCTATCTTAGACAAATTTGTGTTGCTAGTCATTTTAAACAGTCTTATCACAATATTATTTTTATCCACTTCTTCCAGTCTTTTTCTTTCTTATTAGAGCCCTCCACTTCTATCAACCTTCACCTTCCCTTTATTTTACAGTACAATGTAGTACAATAGATATCTTCCTACAGTCTTCTTCTAACAGTTTTCAAGCAATAATTATACTAATGGTAACAATATTTTTCTACTACTCCTTCCCACTATTAAATACTCTATAATTCAATAAGCTATAGTTAATAGCAAACAATTACTTAATAATTACTTAATCCCTTATTAAATACTCAGTAATCCCAATTTATCAGTTATTAAAGTCAATAATATACTAATAAGTTTATATTATTATTCTTATATAACTCCTATTCCAAAAAAGTTAATTCTAGTCAAATTACTATAGCAATAGTGTTAATGTCAATAATATTTCAATAATATATTATTAAATATCTCTATGAATATGTTATATAATATAATAATAATAAGATATAATATATTAGGAGAGTTAAGTTATAAGTATATTAACTAACTTGGGTATTAACATATAATATATAATTTATATCAATCCACTAGCAGAAAACCTAACAGCAAATATATAAATCTAGAAACAAATATAGTATGTATCCATATAATATTACCAATTTCAGATATCAAAAAATTTGGTTCCAAATCTCTAAATGTGGAGAGAAACAAAAAAAATTGAGTCACTCTCAATTATCAAAAATCCTAGTGTTGTATATATGGGACAAAGTGCCCAATATCTTCAACATCACAGATATCCCTTTTTTTGGATCTGTTACAGTTCATTACTATTTAGTTTTAATCCACTCTTCCTTTTCCTCAATTACCAGCTGGTGTCTCTCACACACCACTACAATGTTTCTCTGTCATCTTTAAATTTGCTGTCTCATTCTCTCTATACCATCCATTTTAATTCAAAGTTTCTTTACTCAAGAGTCTCCATTCTCAATCCAAAAAAGGGGAAAAAGACAAAAAGATTTTTAAAAAGATAAAAAAAGAGCAAAGAGCAAAAGTCCAGTCCAGTCTCTTCAATTATCAATTATCAACTTTCCAAGTTTATTATTCTGGATCTCCTCCGATCTTCTTTCTTCTCTGCTGTCTGCACTGATCTCTTACACCCACAATGGTTATGAAAAGTCTCTGCTGTCCATATTAAGTCCAAAAATTCACTCTTCAAAACCACTCCAATCACCAATCCAATCTTATTCTTTGCGACTGTATATACCAAATCTTCTCGTCAATCCAACCTCATTTTTTTCCTTTGGCTTCCCTATCTTCTTCTGATCATTCCGCCCATTATTTATCTTGCTACTCCATTAAGTACTAGTTAGAGCTGGCTCCGATTGCCAGATTTTCTTTGATTAATTCCACTACTGCGCTTCCCTTCATTTAAGGTTGTCAAAGTTGTCAGTTTAGATTGCACCGTCATTCCGCTATTTCACCGCTTGTATGATCAGCTGTCAGCCTTCATGGATGGCCATTGCTGGTCATCCTTTCTCTGCTCGTTCATTCCCGGTTATGTTCCATTCTCCAACATCGACCACTGCCCATGTAGGATCTTCAGAACCCCCACACCTTCAGGACTCCCTACAAATCTCCCTTTGACTCCGAAGAGTCCTGCAAAAGCGGGGACAGAAGTTCATGTTTTGCAGAGTCTCCTGCTTGCACATCTCCTCTCCTTGACAGCTCGCTCTGCCCCCCTCAATGAGTTCTTAATGAGTCTAAGTCTACATTAATGGAAGTAAGCAGTGAGGTACCACAAGGTTTTATCTTAGGCTCAGTATTCTTCAATATCTTAATAAATGACTTAGATGAGGGAATAGAAGGGGAACTTACCAAATCTGTAGATGATACTAAGCTGGCAGGAATAATCAACACCTACATGGTAGGCTCAAGATAAAAATGGATCTTGACAGACTTGAACACTGAGGCCCTATCTAACAAAATGAAATTCAATGTAGAGAAGAGTAAAGTCCTTAGGCTTTACTTAGGGAAGAAAAACCAAAAGTACACATATAGACTGGGTAAAACTAGGCTTAATAGCAGAAACTGTGAGAGGAATCTTGGAGTCTTAGTGGACAACCAGCGAAATATGATCCAGCAATGTGCAGCAGCCACCAAAAAAGGCTAATACAATCCTGGGTTGTATAAACAGAGGCATAGAATCAAGATCATAAAGTATTAGTGCCACTTTACAAAACCCAAGTAAGACCATACCTGGAATACCACAACCAATTTTGGTCATCACACTACAAAAAAGATGTTGAGTCTTGGAAAAGGTTCAGTGAAGAGCAACTAAGATGATCAAAGCCTGGAGATTAAATCATATGAAGAATTGCTGTAAGTTTTGGGTCTGGCTAGTCTAAAGAAAAGAAGCATTAGGGGTGACATGATAGCAGTATTCCAGTTTTTGAGAGGCTGCCACAAAGAACAGGGGTCAAATTATTCTCCAAAGCACCAAAGGGCAGGACAAGAAATAGTTGGAAACTAATTAACGAGAAAAACAACCTGGAATTAAGGAGAAACTTCCTAACAGTGAAGACAATTAGCCAGTGGAACAGCTTGCCTCCAGAAATTGTGGATGCTCCATTAGTGGAGGTTGTTAAGAAGAGATTGGACAGCCACTTTTCTGAGATGGTATTCTATTCTATTCTATTCTATTCTATTCTATTCTATTCTATTCTATTCTATTCTATTCTATTCTATTCTATTCCATTCTATTCCATTCCATTCCATTCCATTCCACTCCACTCCATTCCAATCCATTCCATTCCATTCCATTCCATTCCATTCCATTCCATTCTATTCCTTTCAGAAAAACAACAAAGTGGTGGCCAACCTGCCTCAGGAGGAGTGATGTTCCATAAAAAAGAGGTCATCACCAAGAAAAGAATCTTTTTCTCATGGGCTGACCAGATGGACATCTCTAATCAATGAGCCCTGTAACTTGCCCTGGCTTCTCATCCTGGTGGGTAGCTATAACAGGGGAGAGGTAGTCCTTCAAATAGAAGCAGTCCTTCAAATTGTCCCAGGCCATATTAGGGCTTTAAAAGGCTATTAACAACACCATGAATAGTATCTTAAATGGATTGGTAGACAGACAGTAGAGGTGAGATAAGTGTAAGCCTAGGTTTGTGCAAAACTGTTCAGGCCACTGCATTCTGAACTAACAGAAATTTCCAAAAATTCTTCAAGTTCAGCCCCATGTAAAGCATATTATAATAGTCTACACAGCCCCCTCTTGCTGCAACAGCACCATCACCTCATCCTGGCTGGCAAGGGCCAGTGGTGGCTGGGCCATGTGGATGGCGCAGTCTTGTGTTCCCGAGCAGCCTGGACTAATTGCTTTTGGGTGGACATTTCTCTGTGGCTCACCAAAATTTTCTCATGGCCATGGCCCACCCTTTGGCGACCACTGTATTAAATCATTCTCTTAAATAAATATGGCAGATGAGTAATTGAAATCAGGGGTGGGCGTTAAAATTTTTAGCAACTAGTTTTCTGCCTGTTTCCTGGGTAGGTGTGGCCATGGTGGGCGTGGCCTACTTGGCCTCCTGCACCATGGTGGGGGGTTGTTTTCACCCTCCCCAGGCTCCAGAGGCTTTCTTCAAGCCTCCAGGAGGACGAAAATGGCCTCTCCGGGCCCCAGAGGCTCTCTAGAGGCTGGAAATAGGTAGGAGGCCCATTTTTTGTCATCCCTAAGCCCTGTACTTACCTGGCATTCAAAATGGGCCACATGGAGACTCCTGGGAGAGGTGGAGTAGGGGTGGGGTGGGGCGGGATGAGCCAGGGGTGGGATTTATTGGTTTGCTGAACCAGCCACAAAATTAGGTACTGCCTTGCCCACCCCTGATTGCAATATGTTTTGCCTAAAATCTTACAAACATTAACATATGAAAGTGCTGAAAAAAATAATCACTTGATTCCTATGGAAAAAAGCAACAACAATAAAAAAGGGCAAAGAATGACAGCCAGTCTAATTCAGGTCTATATTTTAAATTAATGCATAAAATTAGCCACGAATTATCATCTGTTTTCTAGTTACATAGATAAAAAATGTTTCTTTTAAGCCAACCATGGGGCAAAACCTTTTGATAGGACTAGGATGCTCAAGAAGTTCAGCCAACAGTCACAGAATATAATCTTTGTGGAAGGTGGAATGGAATGGCTACATAAACTCTATAGACCTAGAGGTCATGTGAACAATAATCACAAAGATATTATACCTTAGCACAGTTAATCTCTTTGCCATGCGCCACGGTTTGTTTCGTATGAGAGATATGAGTTTTTTCTTTTCTTCTACTTGTTCCTTTAGCTTGTCCAGTTCTTCTTCAGAGAGAGAATCATCATCTGAAGAGTTTGGAGTGGAAGAGGAGGAACTAGGAGTAAAAACCCAATATCAAACCAAATCTAAATTCACATGATAATATAGTAATTCTTAAAAATATTGTATAAAAATATTGTATGTAAGTTTGCATGCTGCCCATCTATTATCATTGTGATTCTGAGCAGCTTAAAAATGATAAAAAGATAATGAAAAACAATTATAATTTAAAATTATTAAATAAAGGCTAGAAACCAAGGGGACATGGGACATGGATCTTCCCTCTACCCCATCAGTTATTCCCAGTGTACTAGGTATATAATATAGGATAGTATATTTAATATAGTATATTAAAATATGGCCAGAAAGGACATTAAAAGAAATAGCATATCCTAGTGGTGGTGGGTGCAAGTTATTCACCTGAAGAACTACCGCAGGCATTTCCAACCCACAGTCATGGAAGTTAGTAATGTGGCCCCACAAGATTGTAGACATTTAACATTGTTATAAGATTAATAAACATTAACTATATTTTATATGCAGCCCAAGATCATTTATTTTCACTCAATGTGATTCAGGCAAGCCAACAGATTGGACATCGAGTTTAATGGATAATTTAATTATCCATAGAGCTTAATGGATAATTTTAGGAACAAGTTATTGGCAACTGAAACTAAGCACTTCCACCCATAGGAGGGCGGGGCAGATCACTTTGGTCAAAATAATAACATTTGGAATGGGAGAAGATATAATAGTATATTGCCCACTAGAACACGGGAAATTTCTGGATGCCTATCAATTTTTGGAGGAGATGACTAGATCCGATGTAGAAGTCTATAGTTTACCACTATAATTTCATAGTTACATGTTGGTTTTTCTTATTTATTACTTTACTGATACACTTAGGTTAATACTTTTTTAAAAAAACCTGCTCCTTGCTATAATTTTCTGGAAGACACTTGTCAGATTGCTATGGATCCAGACCTTGGGAGCACATATGAATCATCTTGTAAATTAGCAAATAGAGCTTGTCCTATACAGAAAATGAGGGTGTGATCATAATAGCAGCAGGGCTAAGACTTGGAGAACTTGATGATCATAGGAGAGATAGAAGATGGAATTGTCAGCAGTTGTCAGATCCCTAAAAGTGATACTACCATTCAATTGGGGGAAGGGGGGGCTTGAATTTGATTCATTACTATTGCCTGTGACAAGTGTTATTGTATAACTTTATCGTGGCGCTAAAGTGCCCTGAGATATTCTTACCTCTTGGGGAATGTTTGGGGGAGGGCCATGTGGATTGTTTCACTTTGAAAGCCAGCAGAAGATGGCCATGGGAACATATGCTTATCTGTTTCTCAGAGCGGCCGGTACAATAACATCTTCACACCTGTGGATTGACTGAATCTACATCTGGCTAAAGGGAGGGGTCTCTACTGCTTTAATTCTACTTGTCTTTCCTAAGGGTACTCAGATGCTACTTTGAATGTATTGCTATCACTTCTGCTCAATAAAAGGTTCCTTTTGAAATACTTCATTTTTAAGAGTTTTACTTTCTTGAGTTAGAAGGAGAGGCAATCCTTACAGCAGGGGTCCCCAACCGCCGGTCTGTGGACCGGTACTGGTCCGCGGAACAAGTCTTACCGGGCCGCTGGTTGCTGGGCGCTGCCATCTTTTTGATAAAAAGTGCTTCCGGTGAGCTTTTCCGGTAGAAAGCTCACGGGCGCACTTTTCATCAAAAAGATGGCGGCATCAACGCTTCGGTGAGCTTTTCTGGGTAGAAAGCCATTTCTACCCAAAAAGCTCACCAGAGCGCTAGCGCCATCTTTTTGACGAAAAGACTTTTCATCAAAAAGATGGCGGCGCCCAGTTGATCTGCGTGCCCGGGCGCGGCACCCAGCTGATACCGGTACCGGGCCGCGGCATAAAAAAGGTTGGGGATCACTGCCTTACAGCAATAGGGAAGTTGGCCACATATGGTTTTAGTTCCAAACCCATGCTGTACCAAATTACTTAAAAAGACTGTAACCAAGAAAGTAATGAACAGTAGCTTCCTAGCATTTTAATAGCTTTATCATGCATGTTTGTACTTAGGATTCCTTTATCACTCTCAACTCCTACATCCCTTAAGTGCCTGTGAGTAACATTGCTGATACAAATCATCATCATCACATACTACAAGCCCCACAAATTCAATTTAATACAGTATTATTTGGAATAAAATAGTTGAAAATATCAGTTACTGATACTTCTGTGAAAGGATATCTTGCCCTGGAGCTGGGCAACTCTTGGGCCACAGGTCCAGTCCTGTTCTTCTGGTTCTGTGCAATTTAATAGGCTGTAACATGGGCAGTAATCAGCAGCTCAACTTGTACTACTATACAGAATTGAAGATTGTTCACAGGGAACATGTGTCAGATACATAAGCTGTTGTGAATCAATAAAAGATACTAGCATAAATGCAAATCAGGGTTTGGAAACCTGCACACCTGATTGGTCCTTATACAACAACTAGGGATTGGTCCATAACTAGTCCCTGATTGGCCACTATTTTGACACTTCTCATTGGTTATAAGTTTGAACTTGTTGCACATGTCATTGGTTAATAAGGTAGCAGCTAACCCTATAAAAGGGGTTGCTGCTGCCCATAGCTCGCTCTGTTCTGTTCTATTTACTATTATTAAAGAGTTGAAGTCACTGGTCAGATGTCTGGTCTCCATTATTCTCCAAACTTAACACTGGCGACGAGGATGGGATTCGGAGACCGAAGAGCTGACTGAGTTACAGAGCAACCAACAGAGCACGTGGTCGAACACGCACCATCAACGGCAACATGGCCAGCGGTGCCGTACCACCCGCTCCATTCAACCCAGAAACCGAAGACTGGGAATCGTACATGGATAGGTTCCAGATGTTTCTGGAGACCAACAATTTGAAAGATGCAACAACCGGCAAAAAAAGAGCTATCTTTCTAACTCACTGCGGGCCTACCGTGTTTAAAATGGCAAAATCGCTTGCCAAGCCAGCCGAAGTAAAAGCGATGGACTGGGACATCCTCGAGCCTTTGCTACGGGCTCACTACGCACCCACCGTACCAACCTTAGTCAGAAGACACGAATATTACCAGAGGGACCAACGGAAGGGCGAAAGCCTTGCCAATTACATCGTGGACCTCCACAACCTTGGAGGCCTCTGCGGATTCTCTGACTTAGAAGAAGCCCTCCGGGACCGCCTGGTTCTGGGCCTAGAAGACAGCACGATCCAGAGCAAAATTATGGCTAAGGGGGACATCAGCCTCACCGATGCCCTTAAAGAAGCCACGGCAGCGGAGGCGACCAAGAAGTCGGCAGCCCGAATGTGCCGCACCAACACACCGCTACGTCAACTCGCCAAAGATACCTCGCCTCGCTCAGAGAGTCACCCGGTATCGACTCACCACGAAGACCTAGAAGCCCCATCAGAAAGCGATGAGGAAGAGGTCAACCGACTCCGAACGGGCGAGACCAGTTCACACAACCCTCATCCCGACCATGTGCAGGATGTGGGGCGAATCCCCACGATCCAGCTGCAAATTCCTCGACGCACTCTGCCGCATTTGTGGGAAACGAGGTCACATCGCAAAGGTTTGCAGAGCAAACAAAACTCCAAACCCCGACAGGCGAATGCCAGTCTTCCGGATTCTTCGGCACACACCGAGAAAAACTGAACCACCAATGGGGAAACCACTCCTACAGAAACAAACCGTCCACCACTTCCACCAGGCGTGAAGAAACCAGGCGGGAAGAGACCCACCAAACAATCACCATAGGCCACACTACATCCCTTGATGCCGGGAAAATCCGAGTAAAGGTCGCCATCGAAAACAAACCTTGTGTGATGGAGGTGGACTCGGGATCTTCCTCTCGATGGTGTCATGGAAAACGCTCCAACAGCTCATTCCAACGATTCACCGCCAAGACCTTAACCCTCAAAGGGTTATACTCAGGGTAACCGAATTCCCGTCATCGGGTCCCGCAGATTCCAGGTCTCTTTCAAGGACCGCACCATCGCACTACCACTGACTGTCGTAGACCGTGACAGGCCTAGTCTTTTAGGCCTTCAATGGTTCAGACCACTCGGAATCACTGTAGCCGAGTCCACCGGGCCGAGAGCAGCGATTGGGAGGAAGCACTCGTGCAAGAATTCCAAGGCGTTTTCGCGAACGGACTAGGCAAGTACAAGGGACCCCGATCTCGTTTAACTTGAACCCTGAGGTAGCACCCATCCGCCTTAAGCCGTCGGGTGCCGTTCGCCTTGAAGCCTAAAATCGACGAACAACTCGATAAGCTAATAGCGCAGGGCGTGCTGGAGCCCACCGACCACACCCGCTGGGAAACCCCTATAGTGACGCCTATCAAGCCTGATGGGTCACTAAGAATTTGCGGAGACTACCGGGCCACCTTAAACCACGCACTGCAGCAAAGTGCATATCCAGTGCCGGTAGTGCAACACTTGCTCCATTCCTGGGTGGCGGAAAGTTTTCGCTAAACTAGATCTAGCCCAGGCGTATCAACAATTGCCTGTGGATCCGACCACGGCAGAGGCGCAAACTATCGTAACGCATAGGGGCGCATTTAAATGCAACCGGCTCCAGTTCGGGTAAGCGTTGCCCCGGAATCTTTCAGAACTTAATGGAAAGGTTGTTACAAGGGATAAGAGGGTCGTACCATATTTCGACAATGTACTCATCATCGCCCTAACAAAGACATTCTAGAAAAATGACTCAGAGAGGTTTTACTGAAGATTCCAAAACGCAGGCCTCAGAGTTAAAAAGATAAATGCCAGTTATGTACCAAAAAAGTAGAATTTTTGGGATACCTCCTGGACAGCCAAGGAATCCATCCCACCGAAGACAAATTAAGGGTGATTAAAAGGCCCCCACTCCAAGGAACAAGGAAGACCTACAGGCATTCCTTGGACTTATCAATTTCTATAATGTCTTTTTACCCCACAAAGCAACGGTAGCTGAACCATTGCATAGAGTATTAGACAAAAAAGCAACGTGGGTTTGGGGACAACGGGAACAATATGCTTTCCAACAAGTAAAGAAATTGCTAACTTCTGATTCTGTACTTATGCAGTACAACGAGACTCTTCCGCTCACTATCACGTGTTACGCATCACCTTTTGGGGTTGGGGCAATTCTGGCCCACGTATTACCAAATGGAGCGGAAGCCCCCATCGCGTTTTTTCGTGAACCTTAGCTAAAGCTGAAAGAAATTATAGTCAGCTGGACAAAGAAACTTTAGCTATTGTGGCTGCAGTTAAAGATTTCATGAATATGTTTATGGCCGTGCGTTTACGATAATTACTGATCATAAACCACTACTGGGGATCATTGCGGGTAATAAACCAACCCCGTATATATTGTCCCCCAGAATGACCCGTTGGTCTGAATTCTTGGCGGCCTACAACTACACTTTGCAACATTGCCGGGAAATCAATTCTCCACGCTGATGCATTGAGCAGAACGCCGCTCCCAGACTCTGTTGTAGATCCAGCCCCAACCATCTCAACACTACAGATCGAAGCTCTACATGTACCACCATTGACGGCTAGAGACATTGCCTTTGAAACAAAACGTGACCCAATCCTGCAACACATCCTACGCTGGGTTGAACGGGGTGGCCGACAGACCAAATAGCACCGGAATGGGTGCCTTTCAAAACCCAAAACCGAACTGTTTTCCCAAAAGGCTGTATCTTGTGGGGCGATCGAGTCGTAATCCCTGGCAAATTGCAACAAACTGTTTTGGCGGTATTGCATGAAGGACATCCGGGTATCGTGCGGATGAAAGCACTCGCACGCAGCTACGCTTGGTGGCCAGGAATCGACAAAGAATCGAGGCCTGGGTCGCTACTTGTCAACGTTGCCAGGACGTCAGTAACGCCCGCCTAAAGCAAGCCCAACCGAATGGGAAACTCCGAGGGGACCTTGGTCCCGTATTCATATTGACTTTGCGGGACCTACCAAAGGACACACTTTCCTTATTACTGTCGCGCCTATTCAAATTGGCTCGAGATCCATCGAATGAACACAACTACAACGGACTCAGTTATCAATAAATTAAACAGACTATTTGCCACACACGGGTTTCGGACGTGTTGGTCTCAGACAACGACCCACAGTTTACTGCATTACCCTTTGAACAATATCTTGCTGATCGGGGCATCCGCCATGCGCTAACCTCGCCCGCGCACCCTGCGGCGAATGGACATGCAGAACGCATGGTACAATTTGTAAAAAGACCCTTCACAAAATGGAATTTGGCAACATCGATGAGAAAATCAATCGAATTCTCTTGTTGCAGCACATCACGCCCCACAGCGTGACCAACAAAACGCCCGCTGAACTTCTTATGGGGCGGAAACTATGATCGCACCTTGACCAGCTCCACCCGCATTCGCACCGGAAAAGCCCTTCGGCTCAAGCAGCAAATACCGGGAATTTAAGGTAGGCGATTTAATCTTTGCCAAAAACTTTTCCGGCGACCCGTTATGGATACCCGCAACCGTTATCCATTTTACCGGGCCTAGACCTTACCGCCTGCTAACAGACGATGGGAGGGTGTGGAAACGCCACATAGACCAACTCCGATCGAGATTACCACCCAGCGGCCATGACTCCCGGGTTCACCAACTCAAGGGGAGGAAATATCGAGGAATTGACTTTGATATGACAAATAGCAGGCCAACGGAAACCCTACGGCCCAGCGAAACACCGGAACTTGAAGCGGGGAGGGAGTTGACTTTTTCAGGGAACTTTAATACGGGGGAAACCGAACTGCAAAACCCCGAAGAAACACGGAGTAGCGGAGACAACCACAGTGAAAGCAGCACAGAATCACCATGCAGCGAAACAGAATTTAATAAAGATCATCCAAACGCTCCACCGGAATTGGACCTTAGACCAAAACCGGTGGAGCCACGGAAATCATCTAGACAGACCAAACGGCCTGTCTATCTTGAGGATTTTATTACAGCTCCCCTCAAACGGAACCCAAGGGGGAGGGGTGTTGTGAATCAATAAAAGATACTAGCATAAATGCAAATCAGGGTTTGGAAACCTGCACACCTGATTGGTCCTTATACAACAACTAGGGATTGGTCCATAACTAGTCCCTGATTGGCCACTATTTTGACACTTCTCATTGGTTATAAGTTTGAACTTGTTGCACATGTCATTGGTTAATAAGGTAGCAGCTAACCCTATAAAAGGGGTTGCTGCTGCCCATAGCTCGCTCTGTTCTGTTCTATTTACTATTATTAAAGAGTTGAAGTCAGATGTCTGGTCTCCATTATTCTCCAAACTTAACATAAGCATTATTCTCCAAACTTAACATAAGCAGTTTGGTAGCAATTTTTTCAGTCTATTAAACTTTGTTAAATAGCATAAAGCATTTCAATCTCAAACTGTCTACCGTGGACCTCACTCCATTCCTAAGAGGTCCTTAAAGGGGGCATGCGCACCAGCATGCCTACCATCCCTGTCTTACCATTCCCATTTATCTGTATTTATTTCCTATGTTCATACCTATACTTGTTTTCTTGTACAAACAAATAAACAAACAAATAAATAAGCATAAGCTTTTGTTTCAGCTTATTTCATCAGATTAAGTGGAATGATTAGATTGATATAAAATTTAAATTGAGATGAGGTGAGGAAGAAGAGGAACCAATTGGTTATGTAGATGTAGGTTACATGTAAAACAGAATACAAATATCTTATCAATTAACAGTTATGTGTTAAAGGTTAAAGGTCCATTGTGTTTTTAAGACCTGCAGAGGCAGTTTGAAAATGTTTATGTAGTATGTGATTTTAATACTTTTTCAACTGATATAACTTTCTTCCTATAATACCTACAGATTGGGATTATGGGATTGAAATATCTGAATACTCTTGGTACAGGTCAGCAATATTTATGAATGAGAGAGAACATTGGTCAAAATGCACAAATGGGGCTCCATGAAAGTCACAGCACAGAACTTTCAAGTTACACTTAAACATGAGTTTCTGAGATTAAAGCTGTGTTAATGCACTTCCATGGTAATTTGATGCAGTCTAGATAGAAATCCACAAATTTTTCAAGTTTCAGATATCTACTCTGAGGAAAAAAATAGAAACTACCCTGACAACTCTCAGATGAGCTGTCTTGTTTGCACCAGATTGCTCAAACACAGAACATAATTACATGTCTTTCACTGAGTCTCATTGCATAGTATTTTGATATATTTTGATGGCAGAATTAGAAACCAGTAATTTGTCAATCAGTGAAATGAATTGTACTCATATACAAAATACTAACCATTATGAACAAATCTCTGGATTTTTGATCTGGGAAAATGAAAATGTCATACCTTTCACCTGTATTTTCTTTCTTCTTATTGTCCTTTCCTTTTGCTTTCTTGTTTTCAATCCCTTTTTGCTTTTTGTCTTTCTTTTTCTTCCCTTTTACTGTTTCCTCAACTTCATTTTCTTTGTCATCATTATATGCTTTCTGTTTTTTCTTTTTATTTGGTTTCTTCCTCTTGGATACTTCCAGCTCTTCATTTTCATTGGCAGTGTCTTTCTGATAACTCTCTTTTCCGTTTACCTTGACAATTTCCTTTATATTCTTTTTGGGGGCTACTTTTTCTTTCTCCTCTTCTTCATAATAATCTGTGTTTTAAAAAGTGTTTTACTTAAAAAAAAAACCTGAAGAGTTTAAAGTTATTGAGAATATTGTCTTTTATTACACAAATGCAGACATTTCTTAAATGTAAAATAATGACTAAATTTTCAAAATAGAGTCCTCTGCAAAATCCAGACTTACTGCTACTTAGAACTATTGAAATCAATGGAGTTTAAATTACTCATATGTTTGAATCCATTCTCCTTTTTTGTGTAATTTATAAATATAACAGTGATTCTTAGGTATTGATAATGACTTAAGAGTGATATCCTGAAATATATTAGTGATATATTTGATGCATTAGGAAAGAATGATATTTCAGTTTGCTTTATAAATTGGAGAAAAATAACTAAAAGTGAAAAATATAATGGGCTACTATATTGAATAAATTTTCCTGAAAAATTGCAGCTCTGTTCTTCTTCAAATATCAATTTAACAATTCACAAACTGAAAGATTAGAGTCAAACTTGTCATATGTGAACTGCAAAAGTACTGATAGCTAGTATACTAGATGGCAGAAAAGGGATACTAAAATTTCAATTTTTTAATTCCATCTTATAGTTTATCAGATGAACTATAAGATGCTTTTTTTGCAGCCTTTGTTCAGTGTGAGGAAAAATTACATTTTACGGAGGTCTATTGATATTGGTTACTTTTAGGAAATGGTCAAATTTCCCTGATGGGCAGTGTTCAAGCAAAAGCTGTAAAAGAGTTGCAATAATTTTACATTTCAGAAACCCTACTTGTAATCTGAAAGATTAAACTAAAAGGTACTCAAATTGGTGATTTTGTAAATTAAGATTATTTTTTGTGTCAGCCCTTAACAAAATATCTAAGCAAAACTTAAGTTTTATATAAAGGCCACATTTGTTTTTATCCAAGTGTGGAAACACACAGTCATTTGAACAATGCTTGAGTGAGTGCAATTGCATGCATGCTCAGGAAAATAAATTTTTAACATACGTTTTCAAAAGACAGCAGCTATTCATATTTTATTTACCTTCACTTTCTGTGTCACTCTCCACTTGTCCATCAATCTCCATCCCAGCTGCAAAGTAAAACCAAGCGTCACATTTGTTGTCATCATTTTAATAGTAGATTACTCTTAGAAGAAAAAAAATTTCTTGTCATAAATTTGGCCTGAACTGAATTTTAAAATGTATGTTCCATTTTTTTATTTTTCTGATATTTCTAAAAATATGCAATTAATCAAGTTTCTCTTTGAACATGAAACTAGTGCCAATTAATTTTCTTGTAAGATGCTAAATACACCGACTTGCTAAATATTGGAGAGCATACAAACCATCTTCCATAATAATCTGTAATTCACTTTTCTTCTTTACCATGATGGATGTTCTCTTTTAAAAACAACAGCTGCTTCAGATTCTAGTTTTATCCACTACTTAAAACTATGCCTTTTCTTATCCTTCCTTCTTTAGCTTATTATTATTACTATTATTATTATTCTGCATAAAGCAAGTCTATTTGTGAATCCAAAACTATTGGTTCCTTCTAACATTATTCTTGAATTACACAGTTGCTTCAACTGCCATGCTGCAGGCATAAGAGTGATTCATGATACGAATTCAGTTCAATCCCATCCAACCACTTTGAGCTCTGATCAGTTTTCAACACAGAAAGCATCTGTTGGCATTGTGTTGCACTACATTATTTAAACATGAAGGAAAGCCCTTTGTTGAACAGTGCCTTATTTTTTGAAAACTAGACTAACTTTCTACATGGCTTTTGTTGTAGAGGGTATGAGAGGGTATTTTAAAAGGGTTGTCACTAATATTTTTAATTTTTTTCCATCAGTTTAAAGAGCTTCCCCAACATGGTGATATATTTCAACTATCAATATTTCCATTCAGGATGGGTGCCTGTGTTGACTATGGATTCTATCTTGATATAAGTTTTAGACTTTTGAAAGGTATCAATTCAAAGAACAATGGGTTCCAGTAAGGTGGTGGAGATGTCAGCAACAGTCAGACATGAAAAACATGTGTGAGAAGTTCAATTATCTTTTTTCTTGCCCAACCTATCAACAGGAATCTTCCCTGACTGACAGTTTGCACCTGGGTAAGACTCAATATGGTTCAACTGGCATTCAAGGGGATTGGACTTCACCATCTTATGCCCACAAAGGAATCCCAAACTAATTCCCCATTTTGCTCCTCTCTCTCTCTCTCTCTCTCTCTCTCTCTCTCTCTCTCTCTCTCTCTCTCTCTCTCAGTCTCCTTCCTACAATAGTGTCAAAATAGCAGGTGTGATTGGCAGTTGAAACCTTGTTCCTTTTTCACAGATAGTGTTTCCATTGTATATAAATAAAAGGGATGGAGCTTGAATTTTCTTCCAAGTTTCATATATATCTAGCTTCTATATATAATTTAAAAGACAATTCATATAATTATTAAACAAAAGAGAAGCCAGAACACAGCCTTAATTTATTCCCTTAACTGTTATAATTGTGTTAAAGACCTTATGAATGTTAACTCTATTTAGAGCAGGACAGGTTTGATTGTTCTCCTTTCAAATAATGTTTTGCTTTTGTTCTTTTTTATATATATTTTTAAAAAACCTTTATTAAACATTAAAAAAGAGTAAATACAAAATACAATACAACTCATTAAAATGAAAAACACTATAAACATTACAGATCATTTTGATGGTGCTTATATACCAATTATTGTTCCAATACATATTTCATATTTCTGGTTATTTCTCATACATCATGGCAGCTAAAAAGACCAAATGAATGAGGGTGGATTTGTTGGAGCCCTGACACATTAACCTCTTTAAAATATTTCTTCCTTATTTATTTACTCGCTTATTTCTATCATTTATCCATTTGTACCAGTTTTCCCAGACTGTATAGTACTTTGAGTCTTCCTTTTCTTTTGATTTTAGAGTAAGTTTATCCATTTCAGTGCAATTGTAGATTTTTTTGGATTATTAAACTCTCTGTTGGCATGAGGTCTCCTTTCCAACATTGTGTGAGTGCTAGTCTCGCTTCAGTGATTATATGCAAAATTAAATATTGTATCTCTTTTGTGTAGTCTCCTTTTATTATCCCCAATAGAAAAATTTCTGCTTTAAGTTCTATTTGGATGGTCGTAATTTCTTTTATCCATGTTCGTATTTTTATCCAATATTTCTTAACTTTCAGGCAAAGCCACCAGACGTGGAAGAAGGTGCCCTGTGTCTGCTTGCATTTCCAGAAGATCGGGCTTAAGTTGGGGTACATTTTGGCTAATCTCAAAGGAGCCAGATACCACCAATAACACATTTTATACTGATTCTCTTTATATACTGCCTATTTCGTTATTGTATAATTCTTTTTCCAAATTCTTTCCAAATCCTTCAAATCAATGTTGTATCCCACATTTCTTGCCCATGCTATCATTGGGCCCTTCACTAATTCATCTGCCATATCAAACTCTAATTAGTAATTATATATCTTTGAAATTAATTTCTCTTCTGTGCCCTCTAAGAGTTTATCTAATTGATTTGGCTCTACTTCAATTCCTCCTGGTCTTTTTTATACTTTGTTTTTTATTGGAAGCACAGCCACCAATCTATATTCAGCCCTTGATCTCTAGGTTCTTGATTTGTTTTTAATACTCCTTAGGGGATCTAAAACTTCATAATACTAGCCATTTTTCCAATTTCTAGGATATTGGGGTGTATCACAGCAGATACCCATCCTGGAATTTTTATATAGTGTTTGTTTTTAATTTCCCTCCATATTCGCATTAATGAATCTCTAATTATATGTCTATGGAAGTAAGCCTCCTGGGTTCTACATGAAGCATGCCACCCCGCCTGGAAATCATGCCCCTCTAAAGTTAAGGTTCTTTTATTTCTTAGATTGGCCCAATCTTTAATCCACGTTAAACCTGCTGCTTTGTAATATGTTTTCCAGGTTGGGAGTCCAAATCCACCTCTACTTCTATTATCCTGCAATGCACTTATTTTTATCCTTGCTCTTTTACCTGCCCAAACGAATTTCAATCATTTTGTTTAAATCTGAAAAAAAAATTGTCCAATTTTACTGGGATCATTTGAAAGAAAAAAGTAATCTCGGTAAAATATTCATTTTAATAGCTGCGATCCTGACTAGCAGAGATAACTGTATTTTCTCCCACTTTTCTAAGTCTTTATTTATTTACTGTACGAGATTTATATAATTGTCTTCTTTTATTGTTGAGCATCTTGCTATAAGCCAGATGCCCAAATATTTAACTTTCTTTGCAATTTGTAGACTTGTTTCTTCCTCTAATTTTTTTTCCTGGTTATCTGTTAAATTTTTCGTTATCATTTTAGTTTTGTCTTGGTTAATTGTTAGACCGGCAACTTCCCTGAATTTCTCTATCTCCCTTATTAGTTTTGGTCCTGATTCTATTGGTTCTTCTGTGAAGAATACAAGGTCATCCACAAATGCTTGCACCTTATATTCTTCTTGTTTAATTTTTAACCCTTTTATTTCCCAATTAGATCGAATTCTTATCAACAAAATTTCTAATGTCAGGATAAAGAGCATAGGTGAAAGTGGACATCCCTGCCATACTCCTTTCCTTATTTCAGATGAGTTTGTAGTTTCCCCATTAATTATTATACAAGCTTTCTGAACCAAGTAAATCAATCCTATCATTTTTTCAAATCTGTCTCCAAGTTTCATATCTTTTATTTGCTGGATCATAAATTGCCAATTTATCCTATCAAAAGCTTTTGGGTATCCAGAAAAACTAGCACAGCCTGTTTTTCTTGATGGGCCTCATAGTACTCCAGTACATTGATTACTGTTCTTGTGTTGTGTTTTATTTGTCTTGTTAGACATTTCCAAATGTATTTTACTATTATTTTTTTCATTCTTTCTGCCATGATATTCATAAAATTTTTGTAATCAGTGTTTAATAAGGAGATTGGTCTATAATTTTTTTTATCTGTGTGGTATCTGTGCCTTCTTTTGTATTAGGGCAAATAATATCTCTCCATGATTCTGGTAGCCTTGCCTCCATTAATACCTCATTGCAAACTTCCAAAAGTATCAAATCAATTACTTCTCCTTAACTTTCATAAACTTCCCATGGTAATCCATCTGTTCCTGGCATTTTATTATTTTTTTGTTTTTGAATTGCATCCCTTAATTTTTCTATTGTGATGTCCCTATTTAACATTACCCTTTCTTCTTCCATTAGTACTGACATGGTCTCCCCTTTTAAGTAGTGATTTATTTTCTCATCTGTAATTTGCTCTTGCTTATAGAGTTCTTTGAAGAACTCTTGTGCAATCCCTGTTTTCTTTTTCCATATTATATTGTAGTTTCCACTCTTTATCCTGTAACTGCTGAATCATTCTTTTTTCTCTTTCCTTTCTTAATCTATAAGCAAGCCAACTTCCTGGCTTGCTGGCATGCTCAAAGTAGTTTTGTTTTGCAAATTTCAAAGCTCTTAAATTATTTTCCTGTTCTAATATGTTTAATTTGTGTTTGGCTAATACTCATTTACTTATAATTTGTTCATTCCCCGGTTTGTTTTGTAATTGGGTTTCCAAATGTTTAATCTCATCCTGTAATCATTGTATTCTTTTTCTCTTTCTCGTTTTCCTTTTTGCATTGTAAGCTATCATTAACCCTCTTATATATTCTTTCGTTGTGTCCCAAAAATTCTGTAAAGATGTATGATATTTTGTATTGTCTTTAAAAAATAGCTCTAATTCCTTGTTAATCATCCAGTGTATTCCTTTTCTTTCAGAATTTCTGGGTTCAGCATCTTCCTCTTTGCCTTTGTTGTTCCTTCCATATTAATATTAGGGGACTATGGTCCGCCCATATGTTTGGTACAATCTCTATAGTTTCTATATCTTTCATTGATGCTTAATTTATCCAGGCCATGTCAATTCTTGACCAGGATTTATGGGGGTTAGAGTAAAAGGTAAATTTATTCTCTTCTGGGTTTTGAATTCTCCAAATATCTATCAAATTTAATTCTTCTGCCATGTCAAAAAAAGGTTTAGGGAGGGTATTCTTTTTATTTTTATTTTTATTTGGTCACTGCTATAATCCTTCTTTATATCTACGATTGTGTTGAAATCACCTATCATACACATATCCTCTTTGCCTGTCTCTATTATTTTCTTGTTAACTTTCCTATAAAACTTCCTTTGTCCACTATTGGGTGAATATATAACAGGGGTGGGCAAACTTTTTGGCTCGGGGGCCGCATTGACTTTTAAAATTTGACAGACGGGCCGGGTCAGCACAAGATTTTTGGGAATCGCCCCCTCCCTTCCCCCCTTCTCCTCCTCCCCTCCCCTCGGAGGCCCCCTGAGTCAGGAGTTGCTACCGCCGGCGCGGCTCCGCGCAGCTCCAGTCCCGCGTTGCCTCGGGAAGGGAAAGGCAAAAAGGAAGAGCCGCGGCGGTGCTTTGCAACGGGAGCAGCGGCACCGGAGGCTCAGGCTCAGCGGCTCCTGGTTTTGCCTTTTCCTTCCCAAGGCAACGTGGGACTGGAGCCGCGCGAGCTGCGCCGGCGGTAGCAACTCCTGACAGCCCCAGCCGGACACCTGAGCGGAGCCCGGGCGAAACTGCCTGTTGCTGCTGCCGGAGCACCGCTGGGTCGCCTCCTCCAAGCAGCCCGCCTGCCCGCCGGGCTTCCCCTCCGCTGCGCGGCTCGGGGCCAGGCGCGAGCGCCCGCAAGTTAAAAGGAAGCCGAAAGTTGCTGGGAAGTTGCTCGGGTGCTGGGAGCAGGCTTTTAAAGTGCCGCCCAAGCAAAGTTTAAGCAGCCCGCCCGCCCACCGGGCGGAACCCTTCCTGCTCCTCGGCAGGAAGATGCTCCAGCCTGCAAACTTTGCCTTTGCAAAGTTTAAGCCTGGAAGCCCAGAAACCCAAGCAACTTCCCAGCAACTTTCGGCTTTCTTTTAACTCGCAGGCGCTCGTGCCTGGTGGAGGGAAGCCCGGAGCCTCCTCCAAGCAGTCCGCCCACCCGTCCGCTGGGCTTCCCCTCCACTGTGCGGCTTGGGGCCAGGCACGAGCGCCCGTGAGTTAAAAGGAAGCCGAAAGTTGCTGGGAAGTTGCTCAGGTTTCCGGGCTTCCAGGGCTTCCAATGTTTGCAGGCGGGAGCATCTTCCCGCCGAGGAGCGGGAAGGGTTCCGCCCGGCGGGTGGGGCGGGCTGCTTGGAGCGGGCTGCCGTGCAGCTCGGGCGAGTGCAGCGCCCACGAGTTAAAAGTTGCTGGGAAGTTGCTCGGGTGCTGGGAGCAGGCTTTTAAAGTGCCGCCCGAGCAAAGTTTAAGCCTGGAAGCCCCGGAAATCTGAGCAACTTCCCAGCAACTTTCGGCTTTGTTTTAACTCGCGGGCGCTTGTGCCTCGCCCCGAGCCGCACGGCAGCCCGCTCCAAGCAGCCCGCCCGCCCGCCGGGTGGAACCCTTCCCGCTCCTCGGCGGGAAGACGCTCCAGCCTGCAAACTTTGCCTTTGCAAAGTCCTGGAAGCCCCGGAAAACCGAGCAACTTCCTAGCAACTTTCGGCTTTGTTTTAACTCACGGGCGCTTGCGCCTCACCCCGAGCTGCACGGGGGAGGGGAAGCCCGGAGCACCGCCGGGTTGCCTCCTCCAAGCAGCCCACCTGCCCGCCCGCCCGCCGGGCTTCCTCCGCCGCACAGCTCAGGGCCAGGCGCGGCGCCCGCGAGTTAAAACGAAGCGGAAAGTTGCTGGGAAGTTGCTCGCGTGCTGGGAGCAGGCTTTTAAAGTGCCACCCGAGCAGGACCGCCGAGCCGGGAAACGGGGCACCAAGGCAGGGCAAGGCTCCACCAGCAGCGGCCTAGCTTTAGGTGGCTCCAAGCAGCCCGCCCCGCCCACCGGGTGGAACCCTTCCCGCTCCTTGGCGGGAAGACGCTCCAGCCTGCAAGCTTTGCCTTTGCAAAGTTTAAGCCTGGAAGCCCCGGAAAAAAAAGGGGGATCGGCGGGGACTCACCTTCGGAGAGGTCGCACTCGAAAGTGATTTCGAACTCCCAGCCGAGGCCTTTGCAAATTTCTTTTCTTTCCTACCCCTAGATCGCTCCGCACTGTTTTGCAGCTTTGGGGCCACGCGGCACAGGGCAATACGCCACGCCCAGCGATTTTTTTTCAGGGGCGGGCGGATTGGACAGACCAATGGCAGCGATTTTTTTTCAGGGCGGGCCACATTGGACAGACCAACGGGCCGGATGTGGCCCCCGGGCCGTAGTTTGCCCACCCCTGGTATATAACCACTAACAGTATACTTTTCTGTTCCAATAATACTTCTGTTAGGCATCCAGAAATTATCCATAGTAATCAATCACTCCGAGACAAGCATAATCTTCAATTGATTTATTAGGAACAGCTCTGGTATGTCTATGGAAATTTCCAAAACTGAAACTCATTCCCAGAATGTCTCAAAGTCCACCCTATCTCCTCCCATTTATACACTTCATAAATCATGAGAACCAATTAACTGTAGCTGGAATTTTTAAATGTGACATACTAAATAACCTTGAACTGTTCAACTCCCTCACCCCTCCATTGTTCACATATTTTCTTGTGGCAGCTGATCTCAGAGCTGACAGGTGTCCCCCCTTGAAAACTCCTTCTCCTAGAAAAAAAACAACCAAACAGATACAAGGGTTAATACATTGTCCTTAAGCCCCTCTCCCCACTCCACGAGGACCCTTTGGTTTGTGGGGGAAGTCCTCATGGAATTGTGTAACCAATTGATCAACTCTTTACCCAACTCTTTACCCAACTCTTTACCCAACTAGCATCTGAGAGAGGGTATCCCTTCCATAAGACCAAATATTGCAATCATCCATGGTGTAATCGAGAATCGAGAATTTTCTTAATTTCATAATGTGTTTCCCCCTGTACCATTAACGGGTCAGGGGAGCAATTGGCACTGGTCTTATCATTGATGTAGCAGCTGGTTTTAGTAAACAACAATGGAACACTGGATGAATCTTCCCTAATAGTCAAGGAAGACTTAATTGGACAGTGACCGGATTGATAATTTTTGAAATTGGGAACAGACCCAAGAATTTTGGGCCCAGTTTCTTACTGGGCAGTTTCAACCTAAGATAATTGGTTGACAAATATACTTTGTCTCCCACTTTAAAGGAGCTGTTGAAGGGATCTATGTTCAAAGCTTTTTTTGTATCTTCCCATCCTTTCTTTAATGAATTCATCCATTCTGTTAGGGGCATGGATGTGGGAGGTTGTCTAAGTAACTCTGGCATAGGGACAAAGTCCATTTCAGTGTTGATTTGGAATAGAGTCAACCCCATGCTGCTATGTACTACATGATTGTAAGCAACCTCTGCAAAAGGTAATAACTCAGCCCAATTTTCTTGTTGATAATTTACATAGCATCTAATGTATTGTTCAATCATGGTGTTAGCCCTCTCCGCTGCTCCATTACAGGCTGGATGGAAAGCTGAGGATAATCCTTGGGAGGACCCAATGGACTTCAAAAATTCCCTCCAAATTTTTGTGGTAAATTGTACCCTTCTGTCTGATATTATTCTATGAGGTACTCCATGTAGTCTATAGATATGTTTCACGAACAGCTTTGCAAGCTTTTTCGCAGATGGAAGTCCTTTACAGGCTACAAAGTGGGGCTGTTTAGAGAATAAGTCAATTACAGTCCAAATGATCATATTCCCTTCACTCTCAGGTAATTCCACAATAAAGTCCATTGTGATTTCTTCCCATGGTTGGGTTGGTTCAGCAACTTGTTGAAGGAGACCAGGGTTTTTTCCAGTTCTGTGTTTCATTGTGGCACAAATTGAGCAACTTTTTACATAGTCCTCGATGTCAGGTTTCAGTTTTGGCCGCCAGAACTGTCTTCTCAGTAAATGTAGGGTTTTTAAGAATCATTTCAGCAGGTGTCATGGAATACATGTTTGGTTTTGGTAGTTTCGCCCCGGGTTCTAATTCTATGGTGCAATCAGTGGCTCGATGGGGAGGACATTACACTCTTCTTCACTGAATGCTTCAGCCAAGTATTAGTTGGGTAATTGGGGGTTATCTGGTAGAAGATAGGATGCTATGGATGTCAGCTCAGGGGTTGGTTTCAAGTCGACTGGTGGTTCTGTTGTGGGAGGAATAGGGGCAATGAGCCCAGTCCAATGAGGATTTTCCTGAATCCATCCTCCCATTTGATTGTAGGGGCCCATTTGTCTAGCCAAGCAAGACCCAATATGATTGATTCTGACATCCTGGGGGCCAGTATGAAGCATATGAGTTCGCGATGAGGGCCTAATTCCATCTTGATCAATTCTGTCATTTGGGTGGCTGGGGTCCCCCCAATTAATGTCCCATCCACTTGCTGAAATCTGATTGGACATTTTAGTGGGTTAGTCTTTATGCCCAATTGTTCAATGATAGGGAATCCAATAAGGCATCTAGAGCACCCAGTATCAATGACAGCTTCTAACTCCCCGGCCTCCCCCATGTTTGGTACCACTAACTTGACCTTGACTGTAAAAGGTATGATGGGATCACTCACCATTGGGTCATCTTCGGCGGGTAGGTTCCTGGGGATGTGGTGTCGGCCTGGTGGTCCGTTGCTCCCATCTGCGTAGAGGGGACTTTCCCAGCTGTATCTAGCAAACTGGCTAATGTCCGGAGGTCTTCCTTGACTTTTCTGACCTCTACCAACCGTACTAGACTTCGACTGTGTTGCTTGTGGTACAGGAGCAGGAGCCAGACAGTTGGTTGCTCTATGGCCATCTTGTCCACAACGGTAACATTTCAGCATTCTATTGGGTTGGGTATGAGCAGCTTCGGCTGGTCTGGTCAGCGGTCTCCTAGCCACAATCATCTTAGATGGGGCCGCCGGAAGGGGTTTTCTGTGTGGGTTGATACTGCGGTCTAAGCTGAGGGCTGTGGCATATCACTCTTGCAAGGACTCCGGTATTCCCCTAATGTCACAGGCCTTCTTTACTTCTGGATCAATGGTGTTTTTAAAGTAGTGTAAAGTCATTCTTTCAGGCCAATCCATGAGGTGGCTTGCGATCCTTCTAAAGTCCCAAATAAAGTCTGACAAGGGTCACTTGCCTTGTCTCATTTCCATTAACTTCTCTTCATTCTCTGCCACCCTGCCTGGATTTTCAAATCTGAGCCTTAATAATAAAATAAATCTGGAAGAAGGCGGAGCCTCCTCTCCAACGGGCGGTAGATTGCAACTCTCTGTGGCTATCATTCGTGCTCTTTCATCGGAGAGCCCTGTTGCAATGATGAGGCAGTCGAGGTGTTTGACCATGATCAAATGAATCATGATGACTTTATTGGAGTCTAGTCTTGTATTTATACACATTTCTAGTAATCCTCTAACATTGGTTAACTTTGGTTGTTGATCAGCCTTTGTTACTGTCTAGCATAGTAATTAACACAATTTAATTATCTCTAGTTAAAGTCTAACACGTTTACTTCCTCTCTCTAATCCTTCTTTGCATTAGTGATTTTGTTTGTCTGAGTTGGATTTGCTTTTGTCCTTATCTGAGGTTTGCCATCAAGATAATGACCTTCCTGCAATTACAACTCTACAGAGTCCCAATCATTTTGATTAGGGGCTGAAACTGCCTTGGAGGGGGCAGTGGAGTAAGAGGAAGCAGCAAGCCTGATTGTGGGGAGCCGCATCTCCCCCCCGGGCTTGTTTTTTTTCCTCCCAAAGACGACTGCAGCAGTAGTCTAAAATGGCCATCCTGAAGAGGACGACTCAGCTGGACTAAGATTTGTGCAGGAGGGAAAAAAGAGGTGGATAACATCTGAACCGGGACAACTGGGCAATATAACTAAACAAAAGTACCCCGGGATTAAGGTAATATAGAATTTTTGAGAAAAGAAAAGTGAGCGGCGAAATTACAAAGGGACAGAGAAAAAAATATATATATTTTTGACAGCTAAATGGGGCTTCGAACCAGGAAAGGAAGAAGCTGAAATTAAAGATTTAATAAAATTGGACTAAAATAATTTGGGAATAAACAAGTATAAAACTAAAGCTGGACTTAAGATTGTTAAAGAATAATAATAACAAAGTTTACAAATTGGAGACTGGACTGTGCTGGAATATTGAGGTTCAAAAAACCTTAAATAAAAAATAGGGGAAAAAGGTGAAGACTTTCTATAATGGAGAGTGTCACCTTTTGATAAAAACTTAGTTCAAATAAAAGGGAAAGCATCCTGTTTTTGAATGAACTGGTGTGGATATAACATTACAGAAACATTGAAACAAAGTAAGAATTTTAGAAAGTGAAAGCAGAACCAGAATAAAGGAAAAAGCAAGGAAAGATTGTTTGTGGGACTGATTGATGTTTTTAGTATAAACCCTGGACTGGAATAACTGAGAACCTTAAAAAACTGAAAAAAGAAAGAAGGAAAGTAAAAGTGGTTTCTTTTTGTGGACTTTAACGATCATAAAATATAAGAATGATGATATCTCTTCGGGAATTAAAAATGGAACTTAAAAATATGAGAGAATTACTACACGAAAGAGGCGAATCACTTTGCTCTGTGCTAGAAAAAATGGAAATGGCGATTGAAGAACAAGAAGAAAGATTTTCAGAGGAGGAGGAATCGACTCAAGGAGAAGACATTTTAAATAGACAATTAACACAAAGAACGCTACAAAGAAATGGGGAAAGAAGGAAAAAGTTGAGTTTTAAGAAGGCAATTAAAAGAGGGAATACCTGTGAAGTCAGGAAAGGCAGGAAGATTCAGCAGAAAAGGGGAAAGGAAGATATTAAGAAAGAGAGGGATATAAACTGGAATGAGAAAAGATATGGGGAAAAGAAGGGAAGGAGAAGCAGCAAGAAACTGGCATATGAAAGAAAGAAATATAGAAATAGTAAAATGTTGAAAGGAAATTGTTTTTTTACAATTAAAAGAAGGAATACCTGTGAAGTCAGGAAAGGCAGAAAGACTCAGCAGAAAAGGGGAAAGGAAGATATTAAGAAAGAGAGGGATATAAATTGGAATGAGAAAAGATATGGGGAAAAAAGGGGGAGGAGAAGCAGTAAGAAACAGGCATGTGAAAGAAAGAAACACAGAACTAGTAAAATGTTGAAAAGAAATTGTTTTTTCAGAGAGAATGGTTGATGAATTAAAAAGAGGATTCTGCAGGGTGACAAGGGGTAATAAGAATATTTCTGCAATTAAAAATATTTAGAAAATAGGGTAATATAGATACTGATAATTCTTATTAAAGGGGGAAAATATGCTGTGGAATCCAATTGAAAAGAGGTAATGATTAATGGTTTATTGGGAATTAAGATGAGGGAATAAAGGTATATTCTAATCATTAAGGTGTCACACTCAAAATAGTAAAAGAGGGGAAACTTGTTCTTTTTTCTTTTTTTTTGTGTGTGTATTAAAATTTGTATTAATTTAGAATTCATTAAAAAATGTGTAATGGAAAGGGAATATGACAGACTAAAAAACCAGCTAAATTAATAAGTTTAATATAGATTATTAAAAGCAAGGAGAGACATTGCTAACTTCATTATTACTACTATTAGGCAAATATATATTCTTTATTTTTATTTTTAAAATAAATATTAAGGATTATATTTGAAATAATTGAAATGAAATAAAAAGATGTTTAGATTGAGATTAATGAAAGAATTTAGAATCAAACTTTATTATTATTATTATTAGGCAAATACATATTGTTTATCTTTATGTTTAAAAACAAATACTAAAGGATTATATTTGAAATAATTGAAATGAAACAAAAAGATGTTTCGACTGAGATTAATGAAAGAGGCTAGAATTAATGTGTTTGTTTCTCTCCTTACTGAAAATTTGGAATGGAAAAGGTAATAATAGAATTAAGTATGCATATGTCAATGAATAATTCCTGTCATATTTGTATGTAAAGGTGATGACCCGGAAATATGTTGTCCACTAAAAAGAGATTTTTGTTTTTAATGTGAAAAACTGAATAAAGTTTGTTAAATAAATAAATAAATAAAATAAATCTGTTGACATCATGTAATTCGGGGGCTTGTTCGTTGTGTAGTTGGGCCACCCAGTCTGAAGCATCCCCTTCATTCATCCCATCTGTTATGGCCGTAACCAAATCATGCTCTGTGGCATATTGATCCCCAAATTGTTCTATATGGGATCGGATTCGAGTGAGGAAGTAATTGAAATGTTCATGGCGGCCATCGAATATGGCGTCAAAGGGTATTTGGTCCGGCCTGGGTCATGGCTGCAGAAGTGGCACATGCCAGGCCCCTGCAGGTTGAACTGGAATGAAAGGAGCTGGGCGGGCGGCTTATCTAGGCTGGGCAGGGTGCCTGAAGCCTGGCTGGGTGGTGCCTCTCTGAATAGGGGTCCCTGCAGCCTTGCTCCAGGTTGGGTTTGCAATTGTGGTTGCCATGAGGAAGATGGGTGTGGTCTGGTTCCCTGCCCAGGGGGGAGGGGAAGTGACTGCTGTCTGTTGTCTGAGCAACCCTCCCTTCAGACCAGGACTTTGTTGGTGCTGGCTGCCATTGGCATTGAATCCACCCCTGGCCTGGATAAAATCCCCACCCTGGAGGGATACTCTCTGCAGGGGGTAATCTTCCTTCTGGAAAATGAGGGGATTGCCTTGGAGGCTGCAACATACCTCTATCAGTCAATGCCTCTTGCTGGGCCTCTCCAAATAGCATCTGTGTAATCTCCTCATCCATCACGATACTTGGATAAGAGAAAATAGGTTGTCTCAGGCTTCCACTCATCCAAGCAGGCTGTGAGACCAAGCCTGTCACCTTTAAATTCTGGAACTGTTGCAGTAAATCTGCCATCGATGGACTCCCAGAATAACCCTTGAGGATGTCATCTTGAGAGAATTGCAACCCAAATTGTCTCTCTTCCCTCCAATCTGGTTCAATAGCTGTATGCATGGGGCTGGAGAAAGATTTTTCTTCAGACAGTCCAGTTAAATCTGGGCTGTAACATTTCTTCGAGTTGAAAAGTTTTGGCCTGGCTCCCAGGTCTTTTTCCTCTACTGCCCTTCTGAAGGCATCCATCATCTCCTCCAAACAGGGGCTGACAGCTCCAGCTAGTGCTCCGGAGAGGGCCTCCTGCAAGCCCCATTTTGTTCATCTTCAATGTCAGCTGATTGTTGATTTTTCTCCATCTCTGGGAAAAAATCTTCGGGGTATCAGCTCAAACCCCTTTAGAAAAGAAAAAATGAGTTTTGGAAATAAATGTTAGGCATCCAGAAATTATCCATAGTAATCAATCACTCCGAGACAAGCATAATCTCCAATTGATTTATTAGGAACAGCTCTGGTATGTCTATGGAAATTTCCAAAACTGAAACTCATTCTCAGCGCATCTCACAAAGTCCACCCTTATCTCCTTCCACTTACACACTTCATAAATCATGAGAACCAATTAACTGCAGCTGGAATTTTTTAATGCTACATACTAAATAACCTTGAACTGTTCAACTCCCTCACCCCCCTTTATTGTTCACATATTTTCTTGTGGCAGCTGATCTCAGAGCTGACAACTTCTATCATCAATATTCTACCTTTTAAATCTGCATATATTAGTTCTGCCTTTATTCCTTCTATAATGTACACTGCCACCCGTCTTTGTTTTCATCTGCCAAAGATACATAAAGTTTTACTAATTTTTTACATTGTAAATATTTTGTATCCTGATTTTTGATGTGCACCTCTTGGAGGCACACAATATCCATCTTTTGTTTTGCCGGTTTCATGAAGGTTTGGTTCCATTTAATCGGAGAGTTAAGTCCATTTATATTTAAGGCTAATAGTTTCAACTTACTTTCCTTTCCCTTACTTTTATGCTACTCACTATTTTCTATTGCCCTTTGTATATTTTGGGGCTCTTGTTCTCACTCCTCTTTCTTCTTGAAACTCTTCTTCTTTCCTCTTCTTCTCTTCTTCTTGTTCTTTGTCTTTACTTTCCTGTCGCTGGTCCTTTTGACTTGTCTGCTCTAGTTCCTCTCTGCTACTGCCTGTTTCTTCTGAGCCAATAAGTTGGTCATGGAGATCTTGTGCTTTATCCAAGATATCAATTTTAATTTTTTTCCCCTGCCATGACACCAACATTCCTTTTGGTGTTATCCATCTGAATAATATATGACACACATTGAGTAAGGCCGCTAAGAAATAATAGTCTTTTTTTTGCTCTCAGACTCTCTTTGGGATCTGTTTTAACGTGGTTATTTCCTTGTCTTTGTAAGTCATTGGCTCATCCTTAATTATTTTGTATATGTCTCTTACTTTTTTCCAAGCAAAGCGCACATGAACTTCCTTTGGCAGCCTATAGCATCTAGCATAGTTCATATGAACTCTATAGACCTCATCCAGTTCATTTATTATTTCTCATTTGTCTCTTTGGAGTACCTCTGCTATTATTTCCACCATTATTGTTGCCAGGTCTTCCTCCTTGGTCTCCATAACATTTTGAAATCTTAGATAAAATGAGGCTCAGTCCATTTCCAACTGAATCAATGAATCCTTTACTTTCTTGTTTCGTTCTCTCATCTTCCGATTCACCAGGTCTAATTTTTCCTGTTTTTTCCATTCTTTTCTCGATCATTTGTATTCATTGGTCATTCTTCTGCATTGCTTCTTGAATCAAGCCCACTTTTTCATCCAGCTTCTGAATGTCATTCTTCACTTCTCTTTTAACCTCCTCTATTTCCATTTTCATCTCTCCATGGTTTTAGTCATATTCTCTTGTAATTTCACCATGATTTCTTGGATTGCTAATAGTGTAGCCTGCATGGTTTGCATGTTCAGTGTGGGATTTAAATTTTCTGATGCAAACATTCCTTCTATTGATCTCTGGTTTACTGGGGATGCAATCACTGCAGTTACAGTTGGAGTGGTTTTCTTCCCAGCCTTCAAGGTGGCAGTTGTAATGCTTGTCATTTCTTTCATAATTCTGTATTGCTCTCCTAATATCCTATCTATCTTTTCCCAAATCACCATCCAATAGTCTCCTGGCTTTCTTTTCTTAAACTCTACTTTTTATACTATAATATAATATACAATAATATATATTGTATTATATTCTAGATATTCTAAATACTGATTAAGCAGCACAGTCTTCTAAATTAATATACTTTGTAAAAATCAATCCCAATAACAGTAACAACTATAATAAAAATGTAGTCTATTGAAACTTCCGGTTTGTCGGCTTCGCGAGCGGCAGGGATTTGCGAAGCTGCATGATCCCTGCTGCGCTAGCCATTTTTGGGGCTCCGATCCGGACGGGTACGGAGCTAGGCTGCCCTGCAGGGGCAGCTGAAGAGGGGGGATCCAGAGAGGGGTTTGGGGGTGTTGCAGACCCCCTCCCCGGCCGGCAGAACCCCCTTTTCCCAGGACGGTGCAGCGGCGGTCCGTAATGGCCGCCACAAAGAAGCTGGTAGCCGGGTAAGAATGCGCAGGAGGAAGTGGAGAAAGTGCTTGAAAGGAGAAAGTTTTCCTTGGTTCCTAAGACATATATAACAAAATTCCTGAAAAGTATGACTTTCTGAATGATACCTTCGAGAAGAGGAAAAAAGCGGCAGTTTGATGGTGCTGAAAGGATAGCTTACCCTCTTTTTCTATGGAATAAAAAGTGAATATTAAGAAACCTATTTTTTTTTTTAGGTGAAAACTGGCTCTAAGCGATGAGTGGGAAAAGAGAGGACTAAAAAAAAATATTTGTATGCTAAGACTTTGTTGGAGGAGATGCCTTAAGGATTGAAAGACTAAAATATATTGCAATAAGATTTTAAGAAATAGATTTGGACTTTCTTTTTTTCTGATTGATACTACCCTAGGAGGAGAGAGTGGGAACTCTGTCTTGGTTTGGACTGATTGATAACTTTGGGATTGTTTTATTTTTCCTTTGGAACATTTTGGTTGTTGTAAGAGAAAAGAAAAGAAAAGATTTATAATGGCTCCTTCTATTGAGGAACTGAGAAGGGACTATGAGCAAGCAAAAAAAAATGGTAAAGCTGGTTTGAAAGAAGCCTGCCTTTTTTTGGAAATGGCGCTCATTAACTATCAACAAACATTGCAACAGATGAAGACAGCAGAAGAAGAAGAAGGAGAGGAAGCCATCTTTAATAAATCTCAGAACTCGACCAAGAGGGAAGGAAGAGGGAAAGGAAGAGAAATAAAGGACTTAAGATTTAAAAAAACATTTAAGAAAGGGAAAAACAAGGTGCAAAATCAATATAAGGATGGTAAACAAAAGGGAAGAGGAATACGACAGAGAAGGGAAGCCAGTAAGGCAGAGGCTAGAAGAAGGGGGGTAGAAAGGTTTGTTGGGAGAAGAAAGAAAGGGAAAAGGTGGAGAAAAGCTACAAAGTTTTGAAATTAAATGGGAAAAAAGGAATCTTTTTTAGGGATAAAGGATAAGTATAATTTCTGCAAAGAGATTTTGCAAGGTACATAAGATGATATTGTAGTATTGTATTAGAAATAGAAAACTTAAATGGCTTAAGAGTTGATAAGAGATTAAAATGTTGAAATGTTAATAATGATTGGTTTTAAAATTTAATAATATGAGGGGAGATTTAGAATATTGAGCTTTAATTAAAGAGTTTAATAAGATTATGGTATTGATGTTATTATAAAATTTTTATTATAGTATTTGTTTTTAATATTTAGATTTATTGTTTAACTATGTATTTAATTATTCTGGATGTATTATTCAGTTAGAATGTACCAAGCAAAATCGGATTGGGTATTGGGTGTTATTTTAAAGATTAACTTGATTAATTTAGTGGGGAGATAGAAAGGCATCATACTCTGATTAGTGATTTCAGGAGAAATTTCTTTTTTTTTTTATAAGGAATGAGACAAAGGTACAATAAAGAATGGACAAAACATACAAATATAATGACTCAAATTAAGATGATTAATTAAGATAGAATTAAAAAGAGTGAAATATGGGGAGAAGTTAATATAGAAGACTTAGAATGGTAAATAAAATAAGTAATGATATGTAATATGAGCATGAATACAGTTGAAGTCCATGAAGAAAGAGATACCTGGGTCCAAGTTACTTTCCAAAAGATTTTTTTTATGTTTTGTGTGTTGTGTATATATGGTTTTTTGGGGGAGAATTAATGAAACCTTGCAGAAATATAGAATGAGAATAATGGTAACTAAGTCAGAAAGAAATAGATGAAATAATAATAATAAAATGGAATAAGAGTAAAGAGAAATAAAGAGAAAATGGATAAGAGGTTTTTGTATGTTTATATGGAAATGGTTTAAAACAGAATTATAGTTCATCTGACTTGTTAAATTTATAATGGAAAAAGGTTTAAATATGTAATGGATAATGATGACTTGTGTGTTTTGAAAATTAATAAAACTTGTTTTAAAAAATAAAAAAAAATGTAGTCTATTCAGTACAATCTATTTGTTAGTTAATTGGAAAGTTAAATATTACTGTTAATTAGTAGTATTAATTTATAAAATTATAAATTGATTATTTGGATTGTTCCACTCTGATTATAAATAAATAAGACTATAACTATAGTTATATTAAATATCCATAAATAACAGCCAGTAAGAGTGTAAATATATAACTATCAGTAACTTTCAATCAATATATATCTTATAAAATAGGTATAATTATACCTTTAGATCACAATAAATAACAATTGATAAGACTATAAGTATATAACTATCATTAAATTTCAATCAATATATATCTATATAAAATAAATATAATTATCAATAGAGGTATAAATATAATTATAAATGTAGGTATAAATATAGATGTCAATGTAAAAGTTAGATGTAGAAAAAGTAGGTTTACATATAAAATTTCCATTAAGTTATATATGTTAAAAAGTTCAGAGTAAACTGTTCTTTAAGTCTTATTGTAGAGCTGAAAGAGCTGACAGTCAGCTGTTTTCATCTTCAAGATGGCAGTCCTGTCAAGCTTGCACAGTCACTCTCCTATACTTTGTCTTTCTTCCTGTTTCTCTCTTCTTCTGCCATTGGAGCACCAAATATTTGGGGTGGGGAAAGATTCAACACTTCTGTTCTAGACACACCATTCTCTCCCTGTCTTGTGGAACACTTTTGATTTCTTTCTGTTTCACTCGCCTCTTCTTCTCCTCTCCATGTCTCTGCCACTGCTCTCCTCTTTGTTTTGCTGCCCATTTACTGTTCAGAGCTGTCAGTGTTATCTCGTTACTCCTCTGGACACCTCCTCGCCAATGATCCGATCTCACAACTCAGAAATTTCTTCTGCTCCCACTGTTTTTACTGCACCATTTGCTCTCTCTGCTTCCTCTTTCTTTGTGGGACATCAAGTCTCTGGGTCAGCCATAAAGGCTGGCCTCTTCTGCGCCAGAATCAAGGGTCCCTTCTTAGTGCATCAGGAGATTGCACCCCTCCATGTCACCTCTGAAGTTTCCCCTCTTTCTTGCTGATCCCCCCAGGACCGGACCTCAGTTCGAAAGGCCACCAATTGCCAGAAATTCGGCAACTGGGAACAGAGCACTGTTTCCCTGTGTCGCCATGGCACCACATCACCACCAGAAGTCTTCTTGTTCTTTTTTATATTTAATTTTAATAGAATTTTTAAACAAGATAAAAACCAACACAAATTAATGTAAAGTAAGGAAGAAAAAAGAAAAGAAAAAGGTGCAAAGAAAAGAAAAATAAAAAAGTATAGGGAAGTGGCTTTTAATTTTTTTCTTTGTAGTTATAATTCAAATATATTTTAACCTCTTTTCTGAAGTTACATCATATTACTGTGCTTTCTATAATCCATCCATCTAATCATCCAAACTATAGGCTACAAATTCATTTTCCCCCTTTTTTTTTAAAAAAAAATTTCTGTAAGATTGTAAGGCCCAGACTCTCTCCCCTTCAAACGATAAGAATGAACTTCTAAAAATTGGGTATTTCAAAAGGAATTCTTTATTGAAAAGGAAGTTATCCAGGTAATAGTCAAAGCAGGGTCTAATATGCCTCCAGGCATGCTGCATATATAAAAAGAGTTAGAACCCCTGATGTGGATTTCATCAATACAAAGAAGCAACATGTTAATCACCCACCCTTTTTTTCCTGGGAATGTAGTTGAGAAAAGTTCCCCAGGAAGTTTCTTTCGGAGCTGGAATTTTTATGGCCCCTTCTCCTCTTGCTATCTCTCCAAGAGGTGACAAGTTTCCAGGCATCTGGGCTCCAGTCCCCAGTTGTATATCATGTACAAATTATTCAATACAAAATTCAATACAAGACTTAAGATATTCAGGATACATCAAAAAAGGATTACTTGTACCAATTCACCCCCTTCTTCTTCCATTGAAGAATGGCAGATACACGTATCTGACATATTGCCCTCCTCAAAAAATTGAGAAATCCACCTGGAAGACATAAAACATGTGTTACATTTACAACTTAGGATGGTTTGTGAGGGTATTTCAGGTGGAACTTCCATAGTAATGTGGGTGCTTTTATATGTCATTTGGCTACCCACTCATTTTGTGAGGAGGGAAGGTGTTTCCAAGCTACTAAATATTGTGTGGATTCACGGTGAATGCACAAATCAAGGATATGTTTAATTTCAAAATGTTGTTCCCCACGTACAATAATGGGAGTTGGAGGTGTGGGAAGGGGGTGTGTCTAAGTTTTGAAATGATCTCTGGTTTGAGTAGGCTACAGTGAAATACTGGATGAATCTGTCTAAGTGTTTTGGGAAGTAGAAGCTCTACAGTAACAGGATTGATAATTCTGGAGATGGAAAATGGGCCAATGAATTTAGGTCTCAGTTTCTTAGAGGGTTGCAATGTTTTTTAGGAACTTTGTAGACAAATATAGGCGGTCCCCAACTTTGAACGGTTTAAGATCACAGTGTTTTTTGTCTGCTTGAGCTTAAAAAGCTGTTCTAGCCTCTTGTAAGGCTAGTCTGACCACTGGCCAAGTGGTGTACAAATTATTTATCTACTCCTTAAGGGAGGGAATTTCAGATTCTTTGGTAGGTAGCTCTAGCATAAGGTTGAATTCTTGTCCCGTGGTTACCTAGAATGGGGTGAAACCAGTGCTACTGTGGACCAAGTTATTGTATACTACCTCTGGAAAAGGAAGAAGGTCAGTCCAATTGTCCTATTGGTAATTAATAAAGCATCTTAAATATTGTACTAAATATACCATTAGTTCGTTCTGTCCACCATTGATCTGGGAGTGATTTGATGAGCTCAACCCCTGGGTGGAGCCTAATAGGTTTAAAAATGCCTGCCAAAATGTGAGTGTTAATTGTATACCCCTATCTGAGATAATCCATTGGGGAGCTCCATGGAGGTGATAAATGTGTATTAAAAACATCTTTGCCAATGCCTTGGCTGTTGGGATCTTTTGGCAAGGTTCAAAATGAACCTGTTTTGAAAAAAGATCTGTTACAACCCAAATAACAGTGTTTCCTGCACTTTCAGGGAGTTCCTCTATAAAGTCCATAGAGCTCTCTCTCCAGGGTGTTGAAGGTTGTGCTACTGTTTGTAAAAGTCATGGGGATTTCCCTTGTCTTCTTTTTGCAGCACTGCAGATAGGACAACTAGCAACATAGCTTTCAATATCTTTTTTGAGAGATGGCTACCAGAATTGTCTTTTGATGAGATGCAGGGTTTTTATAAATCCAAAGTGTCCAGCTATTTTGGAGTCATGGCATCATTTCATGAGGTCCATTCTCTGGCTGGCAGGGACATAAAGTTTGTTTTCTACCCAGGCTAGACCATCTTTGAGTAAGCAAATGTTTTTGTTAGCCTGGAGCCAGTCATCCTTAAGTAGTGTCTCCTTAAATTTGGAAGTTGTTGCATTGTCAGTCAGTGGTTCTTTCTTCCCTTGTGCTTGGGTGATCACTTTGGCTACAAGTTGGGTTGGTTGGATCATGGGTTTTACAACTTCAATCTTTTTGCTGTTGTATTGGGGTTTCCTGGATAGGGCATCTGCCAAGAAATTTTTTTTCCCTGGAAGATATTTGAGAGTGAAATTAAACTTTTTAAAATATTGAGCCCACCTTGCTTGTTTTGGTGAGAGTTTCCATGGAGTTTTCAGGGCTTCTAGATTTTTATGATCAGTCCAGACTTCAAAGGGGAATTTGTTCCCTTCTAGGAAGTGTCTCCATGTGAGGAGTGCCCATTGCACAGCATATGCCTCTTTCTCCCACATGGCCCATCTTTGGTCGGTTCCTGTCAGTTTCTTGGAAGTATAAGCACATGGTTGTAACTGTCCACATTCATTCTTTTGGAGTGGAACTGCTCCAACTGCTACATCACTAGCATCTGCTTGGATGACAAATGCTTGTTCAGGGTCTGGATGTTTCAGGATTGGTTCTGCTGAGAATAGTTATTTAAGTTTTGAATGCCGCTTGGCATTCCATCGTCCAGGTAAAGGTTTGGGTTTCTCCCCCCTTTCATTTTTAACAAGCTTGTGATGGGGAGGGCAACATTTGCAAAAGCTGGAATGAACTGGCGGTAAAAGTTTGCAAAACCCAGGAAGCTTTGCAGTTGTTTGCAAGTATGGGGTGGCTCCCAATCGATGACAGCTTTTACTTTTTGTGGGTCCATCTCTATTCCCTTGTGGGATATTCTATATCCCAGGTAGTCAATTTTTTCTTGATGGAACTCACATTTAGAGAGTTTTGCATATAGTTTGGCATTTTGGAGTTTTGTGAGAACTGCTTGGAGTAACTTTATGTGTTCTTCTTTTGTTTCGGTGTAGATTAAAATGTCATTGAGATAAACTAGAGCCCCTTTGTACAAAAAAATCATGGAGCATCTCATTAATTAGTTGCACAAACATGGCAGGTGCTCCTTGTAGTTCGAAAGGGAGCATTTTAAATTGGTAGCATCACAGTGGGGTGTTAAAAGCAGTCTTCCACTCATCCTCCTCCCTTATTCTGATGTGGTTGTATGCCTCTCATAGATCTAACTTTGAAAATTTTTTCCTTTAGAGTGGTGAGCTAGCATGTCCTTCATGAGGGGGAGTGGGTACATATTTTCCATGGAGTTTGTATTTAAATTTCAGAAATCCCCTCAGAGGTGTAAAGAGCTATCTTTCTTTTCATGGAATAATACTGGAGCTACTATTTTTGGTTGGGTAGGTTCAATGAAATCCCGTTTTAGATTTTTATCAATAAATGCTCTGAGTTCATTTAGTTTTCGGGGGGACATGCAGTACATTTTCAGTTTTGGAAGTTTAGCCTCTGATCGGATTTCAATGGCGCAGTCTGTGGTGCGATGAGGTGGGAGTTCATCAGAAGCCTCCTCGCTAAATACTTGAGCCAAATCCTGGTACTCTTTGGGGATGTTAATGGGTTCAGCCGGTTGGCCAGCCATGGCTGGTTCTCTGTTCTCTTTTCTTTCCACCCCCACAACTCTGGGCTGTTTGCAAATGCTACATGTTTCTGGAAATGTATGGTTCCACTTTATTTTTGGATTCCATTTCTATAGGCACGTGAGTCCTAGGACTAGTGGCCCTTCCATTCCTGGGGCTACAATGAATGTGAGCATCTCAATATGGTTCCCCAGTTCTATTTGCAATGGTTCTGTGGCAAAACTGGCTGGCTATAGTCCCATTTAATTGGCAGAAAGTGATGGGGTTTTCCATTTTCCTTAGGTGGATTCCCAATTTCCTTACTAGAGTGGGGTTAATTAGGCACTGGGTGCATCCCAAATCCAGTAAGGCTGCTACTTCCTCCCCCTTCCCTTGGCTGAGGATAAACAGTCTTAGAGGTAGAGTGAGTGGTTTGATTGGGTCGCTTACCAGAGGGTCATCTTCTGGATTGCTTTCAGACTGGCTCAGGTCTCCTCGGGGCATTGGGGATTCTTCCTCTGGGTTTGGGGGGAACCGAAACCTCACGGCTTCTTGGCTTCTCAGTGCGGTTTCTTTTTCTCGGGGCTTGGATTTTCCAGGTTTTTCCCCTGGTGGGTGGTCTGGCTTTCTGGCAGGGGTTTTTGAATGGCATTCTGCTGCATGGTGCCCCTCCTTTCCACAATTAAAACAGCCAGATGGTCTTGGAGTCATGGTGGTTTGGGGTTTGAAAAACTCCCGCTTCCCTTGGGATGGGGATCTTCTCCAAACCCTGCCATGGCTGTATTGGTTACGGGCCATGTCTATTTCTGCCTCCTCTGCCATCAGGTACCATTCATGCAGAAGGTTTGAGGGCCCATGGGCCAGGCAGGCAGACAGTGTACAGGTCATCGTTGAGTCAATCTTTGAACCAACAGACCAAGATATCTTCTGGCCAGTCAACTCAACCGGCCAGGTCACAAAATTCCTCAGTGTATTTGGCTACAGGGCAGCAGCCTTGCTTTATGACCCTAATGCGGCCACGGGCTTTTTGATCAGCGAGGGGGTCTTCGAAACGGTGGCATAGGGCTGTCATGAATCAATTGAGGTTCATCAGCTCTGGGGAATTAACGTTGTGGAGGGTTACCATCCATCTGGCAGCTGCCCCTTCTAGGGCCTGGGTGATGACTCACACTCAGGCCCCCTGGGTTGGGAAGTTCAGCCCATATTCTTGCATATAGGTGAGGAAGAATCCCAATTTCTGGGGGTCCCCATCAAATTTCACCCTCAAGGGTGGGATCTTTCTCTGCAGTTGTATGTCTCTGGGTTGGCTGGGGTTAATCCCCTGCTCTGGAATGGCTAGGAGTCGGGTACCTGGCATGGCTGCTGGCCCTCTGGCTTGTTCCATTGCTTGATCATTCTCAGCTGGATCAGGGGTGATGGCTCAGGTTCTGTCAATTTTTGGTTCATTTGCTCTCCTATGTTGGCGACCTGGTTCATCCTGCACATTGAGCCCTCCAGGGCTTCCCTCATGAGGTGATTTATGTACCGTTTCAGTCGGTCATCTGCAAATGATTCCTCGACCCATTCTTCCTGATCAGAAAGGGCCTCCAGCTCCCCTTTCCACCTGGGTTTATGGTTACCATGGGTGAGGGTTACTCCCTTGGTTCTTCCATCCCAGCTGTCTCTCTTTCCTATGCCTATAGACCTTCGGGGTTTTGTGGAATTTTCGCTGGCAGCTTCGATGTCTTTGATGGGGCACACAAAGCCAGTGTCTGGCTGGGTAGTTGTTGAAGTTTCTCCCCAGCATTTGACTTCCCCTTGCTCCTTGCTATGTTCAGACATTTTTAGGGTTCCTTTGGTAGAATGAAGTTCTTTTTTGGAAGGAGAAAAATATTCCCTCTCCAGGTTGACAACTATTGCAGACCCTGCTTTATGTAAGGCCCAGACTCTCTCCCCTTCAAACGATAAGAATGAACTTCTGAAAACTGGGTATTTCAAAAGGAATTCTTTATTGAAAAGGAAGTTATCCAGGTAATAGTCAAAGCAGGGTCTAATATGCCGTCCGGCATGCAGCATAGAACCCCTCCCCTTAGTCTGATGTGGATTTTGTCAATACTAAGAAGCAACATGTTGATCCCCTCCCTTTTTGGGGGGGAATATAGTTGATAAAAGTTCCCCAGGAAGTTTATTTCGGAGCTGGAATTTTTATGGCCCCTTCTCCTCTTGCTATCTCTCCAAGAGGTGACAAGTTTCCAGGCATCTGGACTCCAGTCTCCAGTTGTATATCATGTGCAAGTTATACAGATTCAATACAAGACTTACAATACAATACAATACAATACAATACAATACAATACAATACAATACAATACAATACAATACAAGATATTCAGGTTACATCAAAAAAGGATTACTTGTACCAACTCCCCCCTTCTTCCTTTGAAGAATGGCAGATACACAGATCTGACAAAATGTTTCCAGCCAGCAATACATGTAGATAAGGTATTTTCTTTAATCGAATAAGTTAAATTACCCATTTCAGCAAAACCTGCCAACTTCACCAAATGTTGTTCCATAGTGGGTAGTATCGAATCTTTCCATCTCTGTGTGATCACTGTGATCATTTATTGAAATAATCTTCCATAGCTTTTTTCTGTTTGTCACTAACACTGAAAGGAAAAGTTCTAGCTTCAATTGAATATTGATCTTTAAAATCATTTGTATCAAAATTTGTTATTTGCATCCAAAATTGTTTGACTTTTTACCTGTCTGCCAAACATGATCAAATGTTCCTTCATGTTATTCACAATTCCAACATACATACATTATGCCTTTATACAGGATTCGAACATTTTTCTAGTGGTTCTGCAGGCATGGCTTGGTGGGTGTGGCTTTGTGGTCATGTGACTGGGTGGGCGCAGCTATGTGTGGTCATGTGGTCATGTGATTGGGTGGGTCAAAAGACGAAACTCACTTTAACAATGCCCTTGCTTTAATAACCAACATTTTGGGCTCAATTGTTGTCATAAGTTGAGGACTGCATAACTCTGAGGGCAGTAATATGGTTATATCACTGGATTAACATTTTTAAAAGGTTATTTAAAAAGATTATGTTTTGTGCAACAAATATGCAACATATAAAAATTAAAAGCAGGATGGCTAAAATTACATTAATATAAAAGTTCCATTGAAATTGAAAAGTTAAAATATTAGCATATTTATATATTAAAAAGTCTTGGAGAATAAAAATATTTTTGCTGTAGTGGAAAGAGAACAAAGTAGGTGCCAACTGTGCCACACAGGAGTGGGCAATCTACAGCTATTCCTTGCCTCCCTCAAGATAGAAGCATTAACCCAGTTGAGGTTGTTTGTTTCAAAATAAATTATATTTTTAAGTATCACCATTTTCCACTGCATTTCAGGCAGGTGGTTCCAATATGGCAATACAATCATAATGATCACCTAGCATTCAAATATCCACTATCATTCATTTGGGGCTTATATAAATAATTGTCCTTTTTAAAATAATGTTTTTATTTAACATGTTTTATAGTAGAAACCTTCTCCCTCTCTCCCTCCTTTCTTCTTTCTTTCTTTCTCCCTGCCCTCCCTCCCTCTTTCTTTTTCTTTCTCCCTTCCTTCCCTTTCTTTCTTTCTTTCTTTCTTTCTTTCTTTCTTTCTTTCTTTCTTTCTTTCTTTCTTTCTTTCTTTCTCTCTCTCTCTCTCTCTCTCTCTTTCTCTCCATTCCCTCCCTCCCTCTTTCTTTTTCTTTCTTCCTGCCCTCCCTTTTTTTCTTTCTTTCTTTCTTTCTTTCTTTCTCTTTCTTTCTTTCTTTCTTTCTTTCTTTCTTTCTTTCTTTCTTTCTTTCGCCTTCCCTCCTCTTTCTTTCCTTTTCCTTTCCCTCCCTCCTGCTTTCTTTCTTTTCCTTTCTTTCTTTCTCTTTCTTCCTCCCTGCCCTCATTCCCTCTTTCTTTTTCCTTCCCTTCCCTCTGTTTTTTCTTTCTCTCTGCCCTCCCTCCCTCTCACTTAAAGCTGCTTCCTAAATACCGTACTTTCAAATCAGAAACATTCAGTTGTAGCTGAAATATATTTTGCTAGATTGCACTAATTTGTTTAACTTGCTCATTTCATTATAAGTTTTGCAAATATGGTGGCAATTTCATTTTAGGAATATGGTTAGGTTACTTCATAATTCCAACAGTTTTCTGCAAGCAGGCTGGTGATAGAAAAATGGCTCTTGGCAAATAATATTTGACAAGTGGCAACAACAGGCAGAAATGGGGATAGGAACAAATAAAGAGAACACAAGGTTATTAGATGTCATATAATAACGCCACTTAACATTTCTCTCCCTTGGATTTTCTCCCCAAGCATGAATCTTTCTTTTGTTTTTAATCTCAGCATCTCAGGATTCCACAACAGCTGCCAATATGACACCCCGATAATCCTGAAAATATTGGGAGTGATTCTGTCAATTTAGCCCAGAGAGCTTCAGATGGGAAACTATTGCCACAGTTAATCATTTCTAACTTTTTCAGGTTCCAGCAAGATTTACAGTACAATCCTGTGCGTGCTTTCTGAAATTCATGTTAATAAGTTCAGCGTAGCTTCTGATTCTGTAATTTTATTTAGGATTACAGCCTTGACAAATGCTGGCTTTCATTACATCAGGAAAGTGGATGTGGTGACCAGAAGTGATGTTGCGGTGACAGCAGTAGCAAGGGAACAGAGCTCTCTGTCCCCTGCACTGGTTTCTTCTGTTAGTGAGCTCCAGAAACAGCCAAAGCCACCCTGGAAGGGTGGTAAAGCAAAGGAGAGGTGCCTTATGAGGTTCCAGGGGAGAACGTAACTCCCTTGTAGAGCCCCAAGGTTATTGCTCTCTATGCCATGGCAGGAAGAAGAGGCAGCCAAGATGGCCACCACACAGTTGGAGCAGCTTTAACCTAAGAAGAGTGCAGGAGCTAAGATAGTGACAATGTGGAACTGGTTAAGAACTATCATTTTGCTTTAAAATATAACCCTGAGAAAATAATTTGAAAAGAGGACTCATAATTATATTAAGTGGCTGTGACCTAGCTACTGGAGTAGAAAGCTAACATTCTAAAAATGGAAGTAAGTGAAGAAAGAAAACAGTACATTTGTTAAAAATATAGAAAATTGGATTTTTAGAGTAGAGAGACACTGGCTTTGGATAGGCATTTATAAAAATGCTGAAGTATATATAAAAGCATAATATTTATTTTTGGAGATTGTATTAATTGGATTGTATTAATAAAGTCTGTTTAAAAAGACAAGACAAAGTGAAAACTGATTCAAGATCGCCACCTGTTGACAAAGGAAAAAACAACAGATCCCCAAAGTTTTGAAAAGACCTGGGATATGGTGTATGGAGAAATAAGAGAATTTTATTATTAAAAGATCCCTGAAAGCTACAATATAAGACTCCTGGTAGAGGGATGTATGAAGATCTCACCATTGGATTATTTAAAAGAACAGAATGATTAATTTCAGAACATAAAGATCCCTGGACATTGGATATTGGGTTTTTTAAATAACTTTGGCTTGGATAAAAGACAGTTGGACAGGTGGCTGGGGAAAAATAAAAAAAACAAAAATAAAGACTGGAATTTGCAAATAAATTGTGTTGGATTTTCAGGAAATAAAAGATATATTTACAAGAGGATTTGAGGACATTTTGAATAAAATACATGGATGCAGTGTTGGAAATTGAGACACAAATGACAAGAAAGCAGGAGGTTCAGGAAGAGGAGGAGCCAATTGAAAGAGCAACCAAAGATAAAAAGGAAATAAATATAAATATAATAGCAATAGTCATAGCACTTAGACTTATATACTGCTTTATAGTGCTTTACAGGCCTCTCTAAGTGGTTTACAAAATCAGCATATGATTGATATAAACCAAGGGGAGAGTAATATAAGGGAAATTAATCAAGAATTGGAATTGCAAAAATAAATATTTGGGAGAAAGATAGGGGTGAGAATAGATAACTTGAAAATGAGACAATGGGATATAGTAAATAAGGAAGAAATGTTTAAGAGGAAAAATCAAGGAGTGGTAGATAGAGACAGAAATGTAAGAGGAATATGGGAGACAAGCTAAGAAGCGAAAAATTAAAGCTTTAATGTGAGTGAGATGATGGTTAAAAAAAGAAAAGAAAAGAAAAGGAGAGTATAATTTTATAAAATGTGTATTATTAGTTAAGATATGTAACTGCTAAAGATAATAAATAAGAATATTAACATGCTATTATAGGAAAAGGAATGACATGTGGAATTTGATTGACATAAAATAACATAGTGAAGTATTGTATAAGATAATGAAAGGTTATAATTTAATAAAAGCAACTGTATTATTAAAATTGCATAACCTGTTAAACATAAATATGATGAATACTATTGTATTTGTATCAAAATGTGACTAGAAAGGGGAATTTTTTAAAAAAATACAATAGTGGCATGTTTAGAAATTAAAAAGGGGATAAACAATGGAAAATTATAATTTAATATAAATTTGTGAATTGTTATTAGAACTATACAATCTGGTAAACTGCAAATATAATTATTAATATATAATTGGAAGTAAAAGGATTGAGATTAAGAATATAGAGATTGACACAAAAATAACATATTGTAATATTGAATAATCAAGATTGATAATTTATATATATAATTTTAAAAGATTGTCAACTATATTAAACAAGAGGAATATTGTCATATTTGTATCAAAATATGAAACACGATAAAATCACACTGTTCACACAATATTTTTGTTGTAAAAAAAAATAAAAAAAATATTGAAAAAAAAAGGAAAGTGGATGTGGTAGATTAAATATTATAGGAATTTGCAAGAAAATCTATGGTTGAATTGGACAATTGAATCAAACCAGGTATAGAGGACCATAATGCTTATGATAGATTCATCTCAGGGTTTTTGTCAATATTCTGTGTTGTTTAATGTTAGTCTGCTTCAATTTCCCTCAAGCCTTTGCTGCTTCATTACAGGCATATTTTCATAATACAAGTAATTAAAAGAATAGGAAATGTATAATTCTTTTTTTAAAGTGCCTTATTCAATTGGGCAGATTTTTTAAAATGATTCCCTCCCTCCCTCCCTCCTTCTTTCTTTCTTTCTTTCTTTCTTTCTTTCTTTCTTTCTTTCTTTCTTTCTTTCTTTCTTTCTTTCTTTTCTTTCTTTCTTTCTTGCTCCCTTCCTTCCTTTTCTTTCTTTCTTTCTCCCTTCCCTCCCTCCCTCCTTCTTTCTCTCTCTCTCTCTTTCTTTTTTTCTTTCTTTCTTTTCTTTCTCCCTGTCCTTTTCTTTCTCCCATTCCTTCCTTCCTTCCTTCCTTCCTTCCTTCCTTCCTTCCTTCCTTCCTTCCTTCCTTCCTTCCTTCCTTCCTTCCTCCCTCCCTCCCTCCCTCCCTCCCTCCCCTCCTCCTTCTCTCTCTCTCTCTCTCTCTCTCTTCTTTCTTTCACTGCACCCCTCTGTGCCCTGTTTTGGACCGAGGAGCCCTGCAGCCTCAGGAAAGTAAAAATGGGACACGGGACGGCCGCATTGCACCCCCAGACTCTGCTTTTGCTCCCAGGAGGTTGCAGGGAAGCCTCCTAGGCCCAAAACATGGCACGGGGCGAGCTGCACCACCCCCCATGCCCCATTTTGGGCCTAGGAGGCCTCCCTGCAGCTTCAAGAGAGTGAAAACGAGGTGCGGGGTGTCGCACCGCATCCCCCCAAGCCCTGTTTTTGCTCCCTAGAGGCCTCCCTGCAGTTACCTGGGAACCAGACAGGCCTCATCGGGACTCCTGGGAGTGTGGGATGGGGTGGGGTGGGTGGGGCCAGCTGTTCCTTGGAACTACCGGTTCAGTGAACTGGATGTAAAATTAACATCTGGTTCACCCAAACCAACTGAATCCCACCCCTGCCTTTATATATAGACAATTTCCCTGGCATTGTGGTGGCATGGTGGTTAGAATGTACTATTGCAGGTTAACTCATTGCTTACTGCCAAGAGTTCAATTCTGACTGGTTCAAGATTGGCTCACCCTTTCATCCTTCCAAGGTCAGTAAAATGAGGACCCTGATTGTCAAGGGCAATATGCTGACTCTGTAAACTGGTTAGAGAGGCAATAAAACATCAAGAAGTGATGTATAAGTCTAAGTACTATTACAATTGCTATTATGTACCAATAATACATTATTTTGTAAAAATTCTCTGAGTTTAACATAATACAATATAATGGAAATGTCAACTCTTTAAACCAAGAGTCTTCAAACTTGGCAAGTTTAAGACTTGTGGACTTCAACTCCCAGAATTCCTGAGCTAACATGACTGAAGGAGGAATTCTGGGAGTTGAAGTCCACAAGTTTTAAAGCTGTCATTTTGAAGACCCCTGCTTTAAATCATACATTTTCCCACTGATCCATCTGTATATTATAACTAAAATTCTTAGTCCATTTTATCATATATCCTTTAAATTGTTTTTCTTCTGTTACAAATTTCTTTAAAGTAGACAAGTGACTGGTCTACTTTATTATTTTTCCTTTAATTCAGTGAAAATGAAAAAGAGTGATTTACTTTTATTGTTGGTTTTATTTTGTTTCTGTTTCCTGAATTTGCAGCATGGATGATATAAATTAGTAATGTACAACTGTGAACTTGAACAATTATTATTGAACAATTGTAAAAGCCAGACTAGCACAGAGAGAATGAACAATTCATAGAGCTTTAGCAATGCATCTAAATGCATTATATTGTGATGATGCCTGTTTGGGAGAGGTGCTTCTCAATTTGCCTTATAATGCTAAAAAACAAACCCCAACCTCCAGACATGGCCATAAGTGCTTTCTCACATATTTAATTTTTAGTTTTTCTTTAGCTAGGTTATCAGATAAAGTGTAACTAAATGCTGGAAACAAAAACACCATGCTGCTTAATATTTAATCAGATAGGGTTGCCTTTCTTTTCCTTATTTCTAGTTAACACAGGACTTTACCTAATTAATCCTTGGGTTACACTGATTCATCCTATACCTTATGTATCAGTAATCCTTGCTTGAGAAAGGTTCCAATGCCAATATTTTGATCCCTGTCAGGATTAATTTTGGGGAAGTGTATTAGGTTTTCAGTAATTGATGGTAGTATTCTAATACAATTGATGGATTTGAACAACAATATAGGAGGAAACAGCCCTATTTCTGATTTGTATACTTCTGCTAAGTATTTGACTTATATTTCAATAGTAGTATAAGGAAATGATATGATCAAGAAATGGCCCTTGATTATCTCAGCATTTATCTACTAGTGCAAACAGAACAGTTCAATAACCCATACTAAAATGAGTCTAGATCAGGAGTGTCAAACTCAATTTTATTGAGGGCCAGATTAGCATTATAGTTGTCCTCTGGGAGCCGGGGGAAGGATGTAGCCCAACTGGGAATGGTCTGGAACATGGCCAGTTTGACATCACTCATGTGGGTCATGCCTGTAGGGACTGGGTGGGGCTGGGGAGGGAATCCAGTGGTCTCTGGTGGGTGGGGTGTGGGTGGGAGGCTCATCCCAAGGGATGACGTGAGGCAAGATAGGGCAGGACAGCTACAGCCAGAAATTGTCAGCCACCGCACATCGCCCTTTGTGTGCAGGGGGCAGGGGGTTGATTTCTGGGTGTAGTCATAGCCTGCCGGCCCCTTAGCTGACACATGCTGCAGCTCCGGAGCCTTCTGCCACCACTCAGCTGGCTGTTCATTTGGACTGTTGAATGCATTTACTCTGTCCCACTGTCTGTTTTGGCTTGTGACTGGAGAGCAGGTCATTGCTGGTCATCTTCTCAGCCCCCTTGCAGGTCTTGCCCTTGGCCTGTGCATGGAGCATGTTCCCCTCATGTATCTGATGCACCTTGGCCCCACTGTGGCCTGCCACTGCTGCTACTCAACAGACCTACCCAGCCCAAAGGAGATGAAGCAGCCAGCTAGAAAGGCTGAGTAAAGATGGTAGAGCAAAACAGCAGGCACAGCAGGCAAAAGATAGCCATCACAAATGGGGAAAACTGGATCTCCATCAGCGCCATGGCCACAGAAGTCCAGTAGAGATAGGGAAGGCACGCAATCCCGGCTGAGCCTGGTCGGCCATGCCACTGATGGGGATCCAAATTTCTCTGCTCATGGTGGCCATCTTTTGCCTGCTGGGCCTGGCCATGCTCTATCACCTCTACTCAGCCTTTGTAACTGGCCACTGGGCAGGCCTGGTACTCTGGACAGCAATAGCAGCAGTATAATGGACCTGCATGTGCTGCTGGTGGCCTTGGTGGTGGCAGCAGCCTACAGTGGTGCCAAGCGGTACCAAGTGGTGCCAAGCAGTGCCAAGCGGTGGTCTGGCCTGCTGGATGCACTGCTTTGTGTGCACAAGGGGAATTGTTAGGAATGTAAGTCACCTAACAGTTGGGTTGGAAATATATAAACCGGGATAGACATTTTAATACTGTCTCTTTAAGGGAATGCTAAAAATTGTAATTGGGTGTGGTTCCTCAAACGGCCATAAGATGGAGCCAGAAACCTGGTTTCCCAGAGAGTGTTGCTAGTTGCTAGTTGGTCGATGTTCTGATGTTCGCTGTTTTTGGTTCCTGCATTTTTCCCTATTGACTGTTGCTGATCGTCGTTCTTCTTGGATTGTTATAAGTCTGTTACTGAACTGTGTATGATACTGGACTTTATTATTTGGATTATCCCTGGACTGAAAACTGACTGCTTTAACTGTGTATGACTTGGACTGTTTGTTGGACTTTGCTTAATCGTTTACTGGAAGTAAAACCTACATTTTACTATTCAGTGTATCTGTGTGCTGGTCGTGTGTTATTCAACATCATTCTCACTACGTCTCCCTGTGTGCATTCATTCTCCTAATGGGGAATTACCTCAACAGGAATGCACTCCATGCATTACCCAAGGGCAAGACCCGCGGGGGTGCTGAGGAGATGGCTGAGGAGATGGCCGAGGAGATGACCAGCAGTGCCCTGCTCTCCAACCACAAGCCAAAACAGACAGGAGGAATAGGTGGGCTGATGGTATTTGGCAGCAGCTGCCCCACACCCTTCTCACTTTGTCTTGGCCTGCAGCAGTGGCAGTAGCTGAAGGCAGAGGCACAGGGGAGAGGCATGTGGTCTGGCCTGCTGGATGCACTGGGCAGCCACCTGTCATGTCCCAGCCACATGGGATGGAGCAGGCACATCAATGGTCTGCATCAGGTGTGCCCTCCCCCCCGCCAACTCTGCCTGCTGCTGTTGCTTCTGGTTGCCATCAGGCCTGCTTCTTGGAGGGCCAGCTGCAAAGTGCCTACTGCCAGATACCTCCTGCCCATGCACACATATCTGAAAGGCTGGTAAGTGTGATCACCCTGGAAATGGTAAGGGGGCAGCCTGCATTGCTTCAGCCTGGCCAATCCCATCCTTTTTTTACATAATAATTTTTTTATTTTATTTTTATTACAAACATCTTTTTTTCCATTTCATGACTCACTCATTTTCAATTAAAAGTTCCATATCCAATTGGTCATCTTCAGTTTCTGGAACATACTCAGATCCACTTAGTTCATATAAGTCTGAACTTGCTTCCATATCATGGAAAAGAAACATTATTTCAGTATTCACGTGTCCAGAAACAGAGGCAACATTAGGTGCTGCAGGCTCCATCCTTGCTCCATTACATGGGAGTAGCCAAGCACGACAATTGTCTGCTGCAAATAAAACCCTGTAGTTCCGAGTTTTCATGCGATAGTGTAGACAGAACCTTGTAATTTTGCTATTTGTGGTGAATCTATTTAGAAATTTTATGAAATAAGTTGTTAAAAAATTAAGTCATGGTAGATAGATTCCTGTCACACTCTTAACTCATTTTTGACAAAAATCTCAGATAGAACCTTGTAATTCTGAGGTAGCAACATGCAATGGTTCCTGAAGCCCAACCAGCAGCACAAGCAACCACTAGGGCACAAGCGAAACACTGTTACAGCCTCCCAGAAAAAAAAATTAACAGCAGATTTGAAAGCAGCACTGTCAACCGATATTTGGTTTAAAAAGAGGGAGGGACTGGCATGGAAAGGAAGTAAGATTTATGTGCCAACCAGCATGAGACTAATGGTGCTAAAGCGTAGTCATGACTCTCAGCTAAGGGGCCATTTTTAATTTTTAAAAGGTCTCCATTTAGCCAGAAGACAATTTTGGTGGCCAAGGATGAAAACCAATGTTGAGGACTATATAAAAGGTTGTTCCATTTGTGCTACTATGAAGAACAGACCACCTGGGCTTCTCCAACAAGTAGTCGAACCCATGAAATCCTGGGACAAGATTGCCATGGACTCCCAGAAAGTGGTGGAAATGCAGTGATTTGGACTGTCATTGATCTATTCTCCAAGCAAGCACATTTCACTGCTTGTAATTGACTACCTTCTGCAAATAACCTTGCAAAGCTTTTCATGAAGCATATTTACAGGCTTTACGGAGTTCCATGGTGAGTAATATCAGATTGCAGAGTCCAATTTACTGCTTAGTTCTGGAGGGAGTTTTTGAAGTCTATTGGAACGTCTCAGGGGCTTAGCTTGGCATTCCATCTGGCTACCAATGGATTGGCAGAATGTTCGAATGCAATGGTGGAACAATACATTAGATGTTATGTAAATTAGCAACAGGAAAATTGGGCTGATTTATGGCTGTTTGCAGAAGTGGCTTATAACAATGCAGTACACAGTAGCACAGGATTAATTCCTTTTCAAATAACTACTGGCATGGAATTTGTTCCTATGCCTGAATTACCCAGGGAACCACCCACTTCCATGTCTCTAACAGAATGGATGGACTCCCTGCAAAAAGGATGGGAAAACACACCAAAAAAAGCTTTAGCAGAAGCAACTGATGAATACAAAAAACATGCAGACAAGCATTATTCTCTCCATCCACCATTTAAAGTGGGAGATAAAGTACTTATTAATTTATAAAGTACTTATTAATTAAATATCTCAGATTAAGATTACCTAGTAAAAAACGTGGACCCAAATTCCTGTGTCCTTTCCCTATAGTGAAAGTAATTAACCCAGTAACTGTTCAATTTAGTCTCCCTCACATATTAGGGGAAATACATCCGGTATTTCACAGCAGCTTATTAAAACCAGCAATAGGTTCCACTTTGAGACATATCCCAGCTGCTCCTCCCAAACCTGCAGCTGTACAAGGTGAAACACATTATGAAGTTAAGAAAATTCTTGACTCTAGATTAATCAGGAGCCAGTTACAGTATCTGGTTCACTGGAAACGGTACCCTTTGTCAGAAGCTACTTGGGTGAAAAATTGGGATGTAAAAGCAGATAGATTAGTGAAGCAATTTTATGATAAATTTCCTGATAAGCTAAACAGTTCTCCTGGGGGCGGGGGTGTTAAGTGATTGGATGGACTAACCCTTTATTGTGTTTTGTCTATTTTATTTTCCAGGACATGGTTTTTTTTTGGGGGGGATGTCTGTCAGCTTTGGAAGCCATATTAGAACAGAAGGTTCCACGCTGCCACATTCCTGTGTCTGGGAAAGTAAGAGGGGGGATTTTTAGAGTGTTGGTAGTTAGACATGATAGCATTCTTCTTTTCAGTCAAGGTCATGTTATTCCTGCACCCGGAGGAGGAGTGGTTGGAGGGATGTCTCAAGTTGGGACAGTTGGTGATTGGACCATGTGATAGACTGATGGGTGCAAGGATTGGGTTTTGATTTTTGAATTTCTACAGGAAAACTTGGAACTCTCAGATTTGGGTCTTCCCAGATGTGCCAGTATACCTACTCTAATAAAAGGAAACTTTGAGGAAATGCCTGTCTCAGAGTTTTTAATTGGAGTTGAGTTTTTCTGGAACCCTGACATATCTTCCTTAATCATTACGCTGTTAGAAAGATCCCTAAGTACTTTACTATCTTAGTAATTTGAATATCCAATCTCTTCATTAATTTCTTTTTCTGTTTATTTATAATATTCTTCATGAACTTTTTAGTTTTTTCTCTATTCATTTTCAATCCTGCCACTTCACCATATTCTTCTATTTTTTCCAGCAGCTTAGGGCTTGTTTCCAGTGGATCTTCTAAGATGAAACCTAGGTCATCTGCAAATGCCTATACTCTTCCTTTTTTATTTCCATGCCCTTTATCTCCTCATCCAGTCTAATGTTTCTATTTAATGTTTCCAAGGTAAAAACAAATAGTAATGGTGACAAGGGACATCCCTGTTTTGTACCCTTCTTAATAATTCACATTTTTCATCATATCCCCATTTACCATAACTTTTGCAGTTTGTTTATGATAAATTGCTGCAATCATTTTAACAAATCTCTTCCCAAGTCCATTTCTTTTAGTTGTGTCAACATGAACTGCCAGCTCACATTATCAAAGGCCTTCTGTGCATCTAAGAAAATTTGCTTCTCTGGGTATGCTTCATAGTATTCCAGCATGTCCAAGATTATTCTCATATTGTCTTTGATCTGCCTCTTAGGTAAAAAGCCATTTTGATCTGGGTGTATAAATTGATTCAGATATCTCTTCAATCTTTCTGCTATTATTGATCCAAACATTTTGTAATCCTCATTCAGTAACAATATCAGTCTATAATTCTTAATCTGTTGTAGGTCTGAGTTCTCTTTTGATATGAGAGTAATATATGCTTCCCTCCAAGAGTTTGGTATCTTCGTTTCAAGCAACACTTCATTAAACACTTCCAACATCAGGAGGTTAGGCAGGGACTTCCAGTGCTGAGGCCACAGCGGAGTGGAGCAGGAGAGCAATCTCTGCAATCCTGTATCCGAATTTTTGTGCTTGGAAGCTCTCAGAGGCATCGTGAAGCTTGGAGAGACACATGAATTAGAAGGGGAAACCTAGGAGCAGAGTGGAGGAAAGCAACCTCCTGCTTTTATGAGGGGAAGCCCTTTGAATCCAGCATGAAAGAAACCTGGCATCTATGGTGGGTCCGAAGCTGTGACAGCCAGCTGTGATAGGGAAGTAGGAAAGTGGATCAACGCAAGACATCAAAAGAAGAACGGCAGACTAGGACAGTTTTTGAGAGGTGAGAGAAGAGAGCCCTGTGAAAGATTCTTGACAGAGGGAGTCTCTGGAGAGAGTGAATACAGTGGCTAATTGGTGGAGGAGGAAACAGAACAGTTTGACAGCTGAGAGAGAGCACCGCAGAAAAAAAGATTGAGACTCTGTGAATAAAAACTTAAAATTTCTACGATTTGGATTGATTACTAGTAGAGCAGAAAAGAGACATTAGAGAGAACAATTGGAACTTTAATGGAGAACTGTAATTGAACGGAGAGTGGAACCATTTTGATAGAAAGCTGTGACTATGCAATTTGAGAGTGAAAGTGACTAAGCAGTTAAAGATGGCTGATGAAACAGGAAATGAGGAAAGTAATTTGACGGTGTAGAAGAAAGGAAAAGAAGAAGGAAGAAAGAAGAAGAAAGCTGAATAATTTCTAAGTATCAAATTCAAATTTGTATATTGAAAAAACTTTATATATATATATATATATATATATATATATATATATATATATATATATATATATATATATATATATATATATATATATGAATGTTTGTAAGAAGAATTAATTTATGTATCCTAATTTATAGATTGCTATATTTTTATAACTGCTATGCCCTATATATCCTTTATATCTTTCCACAATTTGATACTTCAGACAACAACTAATTAATCAATTGATGTATAACTAATTAATGGCTATATATTGATTCCTATACTTAATTGAGCTATAAGAAAGTTATAAGATATAGTATATAAGAAAAGGAAATAATCACATATTTATCTATACTTATTGAATTATATATGTTTACTATAAAAGCTATTATATTATATTTAGGATTATACTCAATTTATTAAAAGGACTAAATAAGATTAGAAAATTAAGAGGATTATAGACTATTGTAGATTATAAACAATAACAATATTTATCTTTACATTGTTATATAAATACACACACACACACACACACATATATATAAAAAAGGTGTACATAAAATTAAGGAGAGACATTACTAAGTATATTAGATCTTGTAGTGATAAACTGAAGGGATTAGAATAAGATAAAAGGGAAGAGATAAACACAGAAAACACTGAAGGGAGTTGATACAATGGATGATAATATTGAAAAACTTTCTTAAGAAAATAGATAGATTTGGGAAGCCTTAGATGTCCACCACGACAACTACCACTAAGATTGGGAAGAAAACAACATCCAACCCAACATCAATGATAGCATCACCAGCAGGAAAACGTTTGATAGAGGGCATGCTGAATCCTGAGAAGACAAGTCAGGTATCAAATATGCAAACAATTCAAATTAACAACAATAAAATGAAACAATGGTGAGAAACCACACAGACTTTAAAACTGAAATGGGGGAAATGAAAGGTAAACTATGGAAACTAGATGAGAAGATAAGTACAATCCAACAAACAGTAGTAAAGACAGAACATAAAATGAAAGCAGTGGAGGCAAAGGTCGAACAAACAGACAAGAAAGTAGAATCAATAGAACAGAAATTAATGGGAGAGAACAGAAAATTAGAAGAGGCAATTGCATATTTGGAGATGGAAAAGGCTAATTTCTTCCTCAGATTTCAGAATGTAACAGAAGAAAGGGGGAGGCCTTGCCCAAATTAATGGCAGATCTCATAGCAGAAGCATTACAAAAAGAGGGCCAAGAGGTTCGAAGGGAAATGGATGAGGTATATAGAATATATACCAACTATACAAGACATTTTAAACTTCCAAGAGAGGTTCATATACGATTCTCAAAGAAACAACTGAGAGATGAGATATACAAAGTGACGAGAGATGAACTGCTGATATTTAAGGGAACAGAAATTGTAATGTTGAAACAAATTCCAAGAAGAATAAGGGAACACAGAAAGAAATATAGATTCCTGGCCGCCCAACTGAATAAGAATAACATCCTGTTCAAATGGCTCATCCCAGAGGGAATGTTAATATCATGGCAGGATAAAAAATTTAAAATAGATAGTATAGAAAAAGTGAGGGAATTTTTTGAACTGTATGTGGTATCAGGAGAAGACCAGAACAGCAACGAGGAAGTGGAAACCAGGAGCCAAGAAGAAGATCAGGTGGAGGAAAGAGAAATAGAACAAGAGGAAAGAGAACAGGAAGAAATGAAAAGAGAAGGAGTAAGAATGAGACACCAAACAAGAGCAAACAAGCTTCAACAAGCAACAACTACAGAGTAATATGGCAGAAGAAATCAAATTGATTTCCATTAACATCAACGGTTTAAATTCACAAATCAAGAGGAAAAAAATGATAACTAAACTACAGAAATTGAACTTAGATATTATATGCCTTCAAGAAACACATATCCAGAAACATCAAAGTAAACTGTTAGAAGCAACAAAATTAGGAGATATATATGTATCTCTAGCCCAACAAAAAAGGGGGATAGCAATATATATTATGAAACATTTACAAGCAAAATAGGTATATGCAGACGAGGAGAGTAGGATTCTGATGTTAGAAAAGACAAGTTCCTCTCAAAGTTTGCAGGCAGTACAGTCAACACTTGCCATGATGCAGGAAATGATGGTAAAAACCCATGAACTGATAGTGAGGAATCACGAAGACATGAAATTAGAAATGAGAATGGAAATAGGAGGAATGAAGAATGAGATACAAAATTTAGATAGCAAAATTGGAAAGATCCAGGAGACAATGACAAAAAATGAACAAAAATTAAACATAGTAGAGGCAAGAACTGAGGTGGTGGAAAAGAGACTAGAGGAATTGGAACAAAATTGGAAAGTTTTATATTGTGAACTTCGGGATTCTGTGCTGCATATAGAATTAGAAAAAGCATCATTTTATTTGAGATTTCAGAACGCTGTTGAAGATAAAAAGGAAGATCTACATGAAATAATGGCGAACTTGATAACAACAGCCCTACAGAAAGACAAATAAGAAATTGAGAATGACATCGATGAGGTCTACAGAGTATACACACATTACGCCCGAAGACACGGACTACCCCAAGAAGTCCACATCCGATTCACGAGAAAGATGATACGAGACATGCTATATGGCAAGACCAGAGACGAGCCACTGATATATAAAGATCATGAAGTGGTAACGTTGAAACAAATACCCAGGAAAGTTATAGGGAGCAAAGAAGGGGCTACCAGTTTTTGTCATCTCAGTTAATTAAGAATGATATATCATTCAGATGGCTCACCCCAGAAGGGCTCCTAGAAGCATGGCAGGATAAAAAATATAACATTGATACAATAGAGAAAGCACATCAATTTCGCGAAAAATATCTGGGACCTGAAGAAGAACCTGAAAGTGGAGAACATTTAAATACAAGAAATCAGGAAGAGCAACTGTCCGAAGAGAAAGAACTTGCACCACAGTCAGAATCTCAGAAACTTAGAGAAGATGAGGACAACAGACCAAGTACAAGAGAACCCAGAACAAGGAAAAAAACAAAAAACACTCTACACAGACAGTAACATGAACAGAGAAATTACCTTAATAATAATAATTCAGTTAATATTAATGGTTTAAATTCAACATTAAAAAGAAAACAGTCATTTGAAAAACTTAAAAAACAAAATGCAGACATAACTTGTATACAAGAAGTACACATCATAGATAAACAGGCAGACCTCCTAAAGGATACTAATTTGGGAAAAATGTATTAGGCTCTTTCAAATCAAAGAAAAATCATAGTATATATAAAAGATTGGCTGCAACATAAACAAGTATATAAGGATGATGATGGAAGAATGTTATTTATAGAAATAATATTAAACCAGAAAAAGACTTTGTTAGTTACAGCATATGCCCCGAATGTAAATAAAAAAGAATATAATATAAAAAGATTATAATAAACTCCATCATAAGATAGTAGAAAATGAATACACAAATGTATGTATTGTAGGAGATTTAAATGCTGTTTCAGACAAGGACAAAGACTATAAAAGTTCCAAAAAATAAAAAATAAAAGGAGACTATTCCCATCTTCTTTTAATAACATGGTAAGGGAATTAAACTTGAAGGATGTGTGGAGAGAACTATATCCAACCAAAAAGCAATATGCAGTACTTTCTTTTCCAATCCCCATCACTCTTGGTCTAGAATAGATCAGATTTGGATGGACCCAGGCTTAATGGAAAACATTGAAAATATAGAGATTTTGCCAAATGTATGGGCTGATCATAACCCTATTCAAATTAAGTGGAAAGGAAAGAGAATGATTGGAAGATGGACATTTAATAATAGTATATTAAAAGATAACAAATATATTGAAATGGTGAGAAAAGAATTGAAAATATTTTTTGAAATAAACAAGAGAGAGCATACGTCCCTTCAAAATCTCTGGGATACAACAAAAGCTTACGTGAGAGGTTTAACTATTGACTATAGTATTAAAAAGAATAAAGAAAAAAGACAACAACAAAATGTGTGGAGAGAGAAACTTAAACATTTAGAAGTAAGTAGACAAATTGATCCGAATAATCAAAACACTAGTAAAGAAATAGATTTGGTAAAACATAAGATAAATTTAAGTATGCAGGAAGACCTGTCCCAAAAAGTTAAATTAGTAAAACAAAATTATTTTGAAAATGCAAATAAGCCAGGGAGATGGTTAGCCCATAAAATAAAAAAAGAACAAGGAAAAAGAACGATTGTAGCTCTTCAAGACAAAGAAGGGAAAGTATGTACTCAGGCTAAGGAAAAGAAAGATATTGCCAAGGACTTTTTTTACAAATCTATACAACCAAGAAGAAGTACCAGAAGAACTTATTAACCAATATTTGAAGGAAAAAATTTTACCGGAAATTACAGATGAAGAGAAATGTATTTTGAATAATAAAATATCCACAGAAGAAATTAGAAAGGCAATTGGAGCTCAAAAACTAAATAAAACCCCAGGCCCGGATAGAATTCCATCTGAATTCTATAAGGAGTTCCAAGAGTTATTGGAGGAATTAATGACAGACCTATGTAATGAAGCCTTGGATAATGCTAATATACCAAAATCATGGACTGAAGCATATATAACCCTTATTCACAAAGAGCAATCAGACTCACAAAAAATTCATAATTATAGGCCAATATCACTCTTAAACATAGATTACAAGATTTTGGCCACAATATTGGTGGAAAGATTAAAGAAAATATTAAGTAGGAATATTCATACTGACCAGAATGGGTTTCTGCCATATAGACAAATGAAGACAAACACAAGAATAATTATGGTTGTTTTAGAATTCTATGAAGTACACACAACTAAAACAATGGCACTGTGCAAATGAACAAAAGGAAGAACTAACAAAGAAATTAGGGATACAAGCGGTAAATAAAGTAAAATATTTGGGGATATGGCTGACAGCTAGGTGCTCATCAATTAAAAAAAGATAATTATGATAAATTAACAATCCAAATATTTAAAGACTTAGATAATTGGGCTAAATTACAAATATCTCTATTAGGCCGTATTGCAATAGTAAAAATGAATATTTTGCCAAAATTGTTGTTCTTATTTCAGATGGTGCCAATCAAGTTGAAAAAAAGCTTTTTTGAAGAACTAAATAAACACATATCCAAATTTATATGGCAAGGGAAAAAACCCAGAATAAAATATAAATTATTACAAGATGATAGAAAGAAAGGAGGCTTCGGTCTTCCAGATTTCAAAACATACTACTATGCTGTGATAGCAACCTGCCTTAAAGACTGGGTTAATTTGATAAATAAAAGGATCTTAACATTAGAGGGCTTTGATCTCCAACTTGGATGGCACGCATTTAGGTGGGATGGAAAGAGTAAACACCACTTGTACTTTCAAAGGCATTATATAAGGAATGTGTTACTAAATATTTGGGAAAAGATTAAAAAAGTACATTACTGTAAGGTCCCACTGTGGTTATCTACAATGGAGGCAGTTAACACATCCAAATGTTTTAGATTTTGATAATATTGTAAGATATAAAGTTCTATTACATCAAACCGGAGAGTTAAAGGGTAGGAATCAGATACAAATTCAAGGAAAAGAAATAGCATGGTGGCCCTATGCGCAGATACAATCGCATTACAAAAAAGATAAAGAACAATTTGGTTTTAACATGACCTACCAAGAATTAGATAAAATTTGGCATGGAGAGGAAAGGAAATTGATTAGTAAAATATATAAATACCCATTGGATTATAAATTAAAAGAAGAAACAGTCAAGGAGTGTATGATAATTTGGGCAAAATATGTGGGCCACAGTATTGAATTAGACAAGTGGGAACATATTTGGGAAATAAACTACAAACTAACTATGTCAGCCTCGTACAAAGAGAATCTCTATAAAATGGTGTATCTTTGGCACTTGCCACCCATGAGATTGGCTAAGATGTTCCCGAACCTCCCCACAAACTGCTGGAAGTGTAACTGAGCCCAGGGAACATACTCCCATATGTGGTGGACATGTCCATATGTGCAAAAATTTTGGAAAAATTTCAAAAATTGGATTCTAAATATAACTAAACAAGAAGTAAAACTTGAACCCAAAACCTTCTTGCTGGGTATGATTGACTCAAAAATAGAAAAAAAATATTTAATCTTTCACATTATAACGGCAGCCAGAATAAGTTATGCTCAAAAGTGGAAACTGTCTATTGTCCCTTCAGAGGAGATGGTCATTAAAAAAATTCACGAGTGTACAGAGATGGACAGCCTAACCAAATTACTAAAAAACAACAAAGATAGTGAATACTATAAGGTTTGGAACTGTTGGTACGAATGGTTAAAGAAAAAGTAACATTTGACAACTGAATAAGTTATGAAAGTATGAAGGACGTGCGTTTAATTATAAAGTATTCTGTGAAATTAAAACATTAAAAGAACGAGGAAGGCATTGTAACAAGGTAGATCACATCAATGTTATGGGGTAAAAGAAAAAAAAAGAAAAGGAAAATCTAACCGATGTGTAATACCTGCTGCAAAATGTATATATGTATATATATTTGTTGATATGTATGTTTGTTTCTTTTAAAATGTTTTAATTATATGAAACTTAAATAAACTTTATTTTAATTAAAAAAAAGAAGTTTATATAAACTATAAGAAAATGTTATTGACAGTGATATATGCGCCGAACAAGAAACAAGAAAATTTTTTATACTAAATTATATAGAAAATTAGTAGAACAGGAACATGAGAACATATGCCTGCTAGGTGATTTCAATGCAATAGCAAGTTCAGGAAAAGATTATAATAATGAAAATCCGGGGAGGAAAAAGGAAAACATTACCAAAAGTATTTTATCAAATGGTGGAAGAATTAGGATTAAAAGACATATGGAGAGAAAGAAATCCAGACAAAAAACGATATACCTATTATTCAGCACCACACATATCATGGTCAAGATTGGATATGTTATGGACATTGAGGATGTGGAAGTTGAAAATGTGGAAATTGAGCCTAATATAAAAGAAATAGAAATTGAAACTAACACATGGGCCGACCATAATCCTATTAAAATAATTTGGAAAGGATTGAAAAAGAACAGAAGATGGATGCTAAATAAGGAGATCCTAAAAGAAAAAGAATGTGTCAAGATGATGGAAAAAGAATTGGCGTTCTTTCTGAAAGAAAATAAAAAAACAACAAACATCAATTGCAAACCTATGGGACACGACTAAAGCATACATCAGGGGCTTAGCAATTTCATATAATACACATAGATACAAGGAAATAAAAGGAGAACAATCTAAACTACTAGATACCCTTAAGGAGTTAGAAAAAACATTAGAAAAAACACCACATAATAAGACAGCAAATACGGAAAGGATAATGATTAGACACAAATTGAATATGTTAGCACAAGATGAATGGTTACAGGACATGAAAATGATAAAACATAATTATTTTGAACACGCGAACAAGCCGGGAAGGTGGCTAGCCTATAGACTTAAGAAAGAAAAGGAAAAAAGATCAATCCAACAATTGAGGGATGCTGATGGCACGTTACAACATCAAACTGAAAAGAAAAAACATATTGTTAAAAGTTTTTTGAGGAACTATATAGTAGGGAAGACATACCAGAGGAAAATATCCAACATTATTTAGAAAGGGAAGGGCTACCTGCGATCCTGGAAGAGAATAAAGAAGAGATAAACAGGGAAATAACACTAAAAGAACTCCAAGAAGCAATCCTGAAACAGAAAAACAATAAGACACCGGAACCAGATGGTCTCCCAGGGGAACTGTATAAAATGCTTCAAGAAAAATTAGAAATGCAATTGTTAGAACTCTACAATGAGGTACTGACAACAGCAAAGGGGGGAGACATACATAACATTGATCCCAAAAGAAGATTCGGACCATCAGTTAATTCAAAATAATAGGCCCATATCCCTTTTAAATGTTGACTATAGAATATTTATGTCCATAATGGCAGAAAGATTGAAAAAAACCCTTAACCAGATCATTCATAGCAACCAAAACAGATTCTTACCGAATAGACAAATAAAAAATAATATCAGAATGGTAATGAATATAATAGAATACTATGAAGCAAACCCAGGAAAACAATTGGCAATGCTCTTCCTCGCAAAAGGCATTCGAAAATGTTAATTGGCAGTTCATAATACAACAATTAAAAAACATACAATTTGGCAATAAATTTATCAAACTGATTTCGATAATTTATACGACACAGATGGCCAGTGTAATACTGAATGGTGACAGAACGGAAATGTTTAAGATCAACAAGGGAGTAAGACAGGGATGCCCACTCTCACCCCTCCTCTTCATCCTCACCTTAGAAAACTAATTGGAAAATTTTAGGAAAAATGAAGAAATCAAAGGGGCTTTAATTAAAAAGGAGCATTATAAGGTACAGGCATTTGCCGATGATATAGTATTTTTTTTGGAAGATCCAGAGGATATGGGAGTAAAATTAATAAAGGAAATAGAGGAATTCAGCAAGGTTGCAGGCCTTAAGATAAATAAAAACAAAACAAAATTATTGACTAAAAATTAAAAAGATAAGCCAAAAAAAAAAAAAAAAAGAATTAGAAGGAAAATTGGGAATGCAAAGTGTGAAAAAGGTAAAATATTTAGGCATTTGGTTAACAGCAAGATGATCTTCAGTCAAAAAAGATAATTAGGACAAATTAATAATACAAATTAAAAAAGAATTAGAAATGTGGGGGAAATTACAGCTATCATTACTGGGAAAAATGGCGGCAATTAAAATGTCTACTTTACCAAAAATACTATATCTTTTTCAACCTGTACCAAGAAGATTGGATAAAACCTTTTTTAAAGAATTAGATTGAATAATAAGTACATTTGTTTGGGATGGGAAAAAAGCCAGGATAAAAATGAAACTATTACAGGACAAAAGAGAAAGGGGTGGCTTTGGACTCCCTGACTGGGAAATGTATTACCAGGCTGTGGCTATGGTATGGATTAAAGATAGGATCAACCTGGAAAATAGAAGAGTATTGTCGATAGAGGGTCACAAGTTGCTGAGAGGGTGGCATAGTTTTCTATGGGATGGGAAATGTAAACAGCATGCATATTTTCAGAGATTCATTAATTTCAACATGGAACAAGATTAAAAAGAACCATTATACTAAAATACTGAATTGGTTGTCAACTATGGAAGCACAAATCTAACGCAATGGATCTGGGGGGAAAGAGGACTTATAAAGACTTATTAGACACACACAAGGAAGATTAAAAACAAGACAAGAATTACAGCAACAAAATATAAAGATAGATTGGTGGCCATACATGCAAATTCAGGTGAGATACAAAAAGGACAAAGAACAATTTGGTTTCTGCATGGAAAAGCATCCATTAGATAAAATTCTACAAGATATGGAAAAGAAAATGATCTCAATAATATATAATTTTCTACTGGATTTTAAAATGGAAGAGGAGGTGGTCAAAGAGATGATGGTATGGGCGAAAAACGTTGGCCATAATATAGACCTGGAAAATTGGGAGAGAATGTGGGGATTAAATTATAAATTAATTACATCTACAGCATACAGGGAAAATCAATATAAAATGTTCTACAGGTGGCACCTTCCTCCCGCTAGACTGGCAAAAATGTTTAACTCAGACCCAAACTGTTGGAAATGTGGAAAAGAAAAAGGCACTTATTTCCATACCTGGTGGACATGCTAGGAGATGAAAAAATATTGGAATACAATTAGACCATGGCTAGAAGAAATCACGAATCAGAAAATTGAATTTCATCCAAAAACTTTTTTATTAGGTATAATAACACAAAAATGCAATAAAACAGATAGATATATCATGTTACACATATTAACAGCTGCAAGGATTTCATACGCACAACTCTGGAAAGAAAAAGGGTTCCACCAGAAGGCATGGTTATTTAAAAAAAAAGATTGTATAGAGATGGACAGGCTAAAGATGAAAATAAAAGACAGAGAAGATTCAATTTATTATAGGGCCTGGTATGCCTAGTATGAGTGATTTAGAAATAAAAATAAAATAAAATGGCAATTAGGAAAAGAATGAGGGAATATGTAAATATGTAAACATACCATAGAGAAGATTGATGTGTAAGGATAAAATATATTGATTTATAGCAAGAGTAAGATGTAATGGTAAAGGGATAAGTAAATACATATAGTGAAAAATGTAAGGAGATACAAAAAATGTCTTGATGTTGATAACAATGTATAAAGTTTTATTTTATGTTTTTTAAAATGTGAAAACTTAATAAAATGTATTATAAAAAAATAAAATAAATAAACACTTCCAACATCAGGATATTCAAAGAATCCGATAAGTCTCTATATAGTTCTGCTGGTAGCCAGTCTGAGCCTGGTGTTTTGCCATTGTTTTGTCTTTTAATTGCTTCTGTTAGTTCCATCATTGTTATTCTTTCTTCTAGTGTTGTTTTAACTGTTTCTAGTACTGGTTCTACATTTTGTAAATATTGTTTGATTTATCTTCTGAGATTGTCGCTTGTTCATATAGTCTTTCATAATATTTTTGTATTATTTTCTTTTTCTCATCATTACGATAACACGGAGCTCCTTTCTCATCTATTAGTTGGTGTTTGCTTTTTCTCTTTCTCTTTTTTCAGTTTATATGCCAGCCATCTTCCTGGCTTATTTGTATTTTCAAAAAAAATTGTTTAATTTTTTTTTGCTAATTCATCTTTTTCCATTAAGTTTAGCTTATGTTTATTGAGGTCCATTTTATATGTTATATTCTTTTTTTGTGGATCTTTCTGTAGCTCTGTTTCTAGCTTTTTATAGTCTTCTTCCAACTTCTTTTGTGCGTGTTTTTTTTTTGTTCCTCTAATATGTTTGTCAGAAAAACTCCAATTCTTTCTCCATAAACTTAATATATTCTTATTCTTTGAGTATTGTTTGTTTCATTGTCATCTCAGTTACTTATTTGGCCTTTCCATTATCAGATTATGGTCTGCCCAAATACCTATTTCAATGTTTATCTCTGGTATGTTCGGTCTTAACTCTGCTGATAGCCACATCATATCTATTCTGGACATCTCTATGTGAATAAAATGAGTATTGGTTTTTCTCAGGATAAGGTTCTCTTCATATGTCCTAGATGCTTAATTCTTCCGCCATTCTAAAAAAGGCTTTAGGGATTGTTTTCCTCACTTTTTAATTTATATTTCTACATATATCACTACTAGTAACCTTTTATTGTTATGTCCACCATCAAAATCCTCTCCTCCTCATCTGTAAAGATTTGTTTGGCATTTATAGTCTCTTTTATGTACAATGCTACCCCTCTTTTACTTTGTTGTGCAAGGGAGGCATAATAACTTCCCAATTTTAGGGTATTCCAGTGCTTTATTATATTGCTTTTTAATATACACTTCTTATAAGCAAATTATGTCCAATTTTAATTTTTCTAGTTTGTTGAAAGTTCTTTTCCTTTTTATTGCAGAGTTCAGTCCATTTATGTTAATTGGCATTAACTTTATTTCTTCTTCCATTTTTACTTGTACATAGGTTTTGTTGTTCTGGTCATTCTTATCTCTCTTGCTTCCTTTGCCTTTTCTTCTTCTCTTATGGCTATTTCTTCCGGGCCTCTTTCCTTTTCTTATTGTTGTGTATCTTTCACTGCCCCTTCTTCCTGGTATCTTTCCTCTCTTTCTTCTTGCATGCTCTCTTCCTCTCATAGAATTGCTCTGCCTTCTCTATTGAGTCTAATCTATGTCTCTGTTCCTGCCAAGTTACCAGTATCCCCTCTAGTATCAGCCATCTAAAATTTACCCCTCTTTTAATTAAGTGTTTTGTCAAAAACTGTTCTCTTCTTAGGTCTCTGACTCTTCTTGGTATTTGCTTTAGGACCACTATTTCTTTCCCTTTATACTTTAAGGGATCATCCCTCACTTTCTGCATAATCTCTGTTTTTATTGCTTTCTTCATAAATCTCACATGGACCTTTCTGGGGAGCTTGTTTCTCATCGCATATCTAGTGTATACTCTGAAAATCTCATTTATTTCTGCCATAATTTTTTCTTTAGTCATCTCTAAAGCCCCTGCCAATAGTTCTGCCATTATCTCCACAAGGTTCTCTCTGGACAATTTGCTTGACAATCAAAAATAGAGCTATTTTGGATCACAAATGTCTGGGACATTGAGAAAAAGGGAAACTGAAAGTACCAGATGGTAAGTGAGTTGGCATATACCTAAAAGTAGGTATTAAGTAATGGACAGCATGAGGGAAAGAGAAGTACATCCAGTAAGATTATATACTTCAGAAGAAGGGTATAAAAGAAGGGGGTAAATCTCAAATCAGGGCCACTGATAGTAGCTATCCTTTCTGGAGGATAGCTACTATCTCTGGACCTCATTGCAATAGATTGTTAGTAAGTATTATCTTACTGAAATGTTATTATGTTATGATGGCTTTTCATGTTCCAAATTGCTCATGAAATAAACCTCTGATCTCAAAATAAGATTTATTGCCTATGGTTTGTCATTGTATTTCCTTTACTGAATTATTTTTATAACGCCTTCCATTTTTTCTATTCTTTCTTTCATATCCTCATGCATGGCTTGTATCATGGCTTTTAATTCTGCTTGCACCATATTTGCCTTCTCTTGCTGCAATAGGGTGTCCAGGGTTCTCTGTCCAGCTGCACTGGAAGCTGCTGATGAATCCTCACAGTGATTGTCCAGGTCCCCATTGATGCAGGTAGGACTGAATCACCAAGAATCTGCTAGCCATCACTCAAAAAAATAAAATAAGAATGGAGAAATAAGCATATTTTGTCATTCTTATCAACAGAAGGAAAGTTCTAATATAAGGTCTTATCATATTCATTCATAATTGTTCTTTATTATCCTCCAGCAGTTATTTAGGCATCCCTTCTAAAGTTTCAGCCTCAGGATCCTTCCATCCAGGAAGGATTTACATAGCAATGCAAATCTCAGGATAATGGTATTTGGTATACTTGGACTCAATTGGATAATAGTTTCAACCAAACACTGTTTCTTGTAGTCATACAATAAAACAGGAATAATCTTGGAACCTGTCCTAAGGTTGATAGAAAGACCATAATTTTCAACCGATTGTAAGAATACAATGGTAGATTTCAGGTAAATTCTCATGTTAAGGAAATCTATCATGTTCATTTCATTAATTTTTGATACACTATAAAAAGGACTTTATTTCACAAGACTTTATGTCAACTTTATGATGTTTTTAGATTCTGCTTTAGAATATTATTATTTTGTTGAGGTTTCTTTTAAAATGTTTTATTTATTTATTTTTCTTGCTCATTGTGACCTATCTTAGAATAATTCTTGTTTGGAATAATGAATTACTGTACAAGGAAATATAATTTCCCCCTGAAAATTAAAGGATTAGATTTAGCTGCTCTATATGCAGTTAAGGTGATTGTTAAATCTTCATAACTTATATGTTACAATAAATGGGGAAAATATTACTCTTTTAGATAACATATTCCTGCACTTTTAGCAGAAACATGTTATGCAAATAGAATTGATATGGGGATTAAACATACATTTCTACATGAAATTTTAGCTGTCATAAGAAAGCTGAGCACATCAGAACACATACAATGAATTAGATAAAGATGAGCCTGCTGTATCTTGCAATATTTCTTAATTAATCTGCTTTCTTAAATGGCAGCACTAGACTTGGAAGTAAACTGCATTTAACTCTATTAACTAGAACAGGAGTCCTCAAACTCAAACATGGGGCCAATTCATGGTCCCTCAGACTGTTGGGGGGGGGCGGACTATAGTTTGATTTGCCTAATGACTGGCTGGGTGGGCGTGGCTATGTGGGCATGTGACTGGGTGGGTGTCACCAAGTTAGCAGTCCATTTTCCCAGTTTAGCAGTCCATTAAACAAAACATAGCAGCCCCCTTTTCTATTCTTCTTTTTAATACTGCATGAAGTTTTTGCTCTAGGTTCTTTTTACCAGGGGAGAGAGATTGGCAATGCCTGGGAAAAGAAAGGCATGCTTTCCACAGGTCTCATGGCTATATTTAAAGGGCCAGCTAATGTCATTGGTGTTGGGAGATTCATTGGTGAGGTGATAGTGACTGTATGTGTGATGTTCACTGCAGCAGTAACTGGAGTTGGTAAATTGATAGGTGTGGTGAGTGTTAATGGAGAAGTCATGAACAAAGGGCTGGTTATGGTAACAGGGTGGCTTAAGCTCATTGGGATGGAGATGTTAACCGCACTCAAAACATTGGCTGAGGAGGAGAGGTAGCCCCAAGATAGCTGCCATGAAGCCGGGCCAGCCAATGACCACCAAAGATTTGTGCTGGAGCGGATTTCGGTGAACAGTGTGGAACTGAGGGAGGGAAGGAAAAGGGAGGGAAGGAGGAAGTGGGAAGGGAGGAAGGGACAATGCTGATTGTTGGGGAAAATCTTTACCAATATCCAAGAAAACAAACCTGTGTTTTACTCTTCCACCCTGCCTTTCTCCTGTAATTGCCCTGTGAAATAAATCAGCCTGCTCTTTCATTTCTTTTTGTGCCTTTGAGTCTCCGAGCGATAACCTGCAGCTAATGTTTACATCCCTGAAGCTGCCAGGCTAAACATCCTGCCATGTGTTGGGCTTCCGCTCAAGGAAACGAATCCACAAGCAGCTGCAAGTCACTGGGGGGGGGGGGACATGATAGCAGTATTCCAGTTTTTGAGCAGCCTCCATGAAGAAGAGGGGGTCAACTTATTCTCCAAAGCAGCAAACGGCAAGGCAAGAAACAGTGGGTGGAAACTAATCAAGGAGAAAAGCAACCTGGAATTAAGGAATACCTTTCTAAAGGTGAGAATAATTAACCAGTGGAACAGTTTTCTGGTGGGCACGGGCAGCGCCAGGTGATAAGCCCGCTAATCCCTGCAGGTCCAGCTGACAAGGTGGAAAGCCTGATGCCCAAGACTGGCCAGCAAGCCAGAAAAGAGCTCCATTCCTTGGAAAACGCTCAATTCAAAAGCGCTCGGTGATCTGATCCTCCCATCCTTACTGGATGGTAAGACGGTGGGGCTTGCCAGCACCGGGGGCTTGACGATCATCCTTGCAGGCTGGTGAGATGGTGAGATTCCTCCCATCCTTGTGGGGCAGTGAGCACTGGGAGCTGTGGGTCAGTCTTCAGATGTTTGCAGCCTGGGTGTGAAGCAGACTGCTCCCCCCCCCAGCACCCCTCCTTCCCTCTTCACCATCTCCATCAAAAAAAAGGGAAAAGTAAAAGGAATATTGCAAATCTAGATGCCTCCATTAAAAGGACAGTAAACTTGGACTCCCAAAAAGTAGGGAACTATTGTTATATCTGAACTCCTGTGAAGATTGGAAACAATTTGATTTCCTGTGATAGAAGCAGAAGTATATTGAAGCCAGGAGTGAATGTTTAATGCTAATCTGAGTCTACATAGTAAAAATATAAATTTGAATTGCCAGTGTGCCTTTTCCTCTTATAAGCAACAAACTTTGAAAGTGTATTTAAATTGACTAGGAGGGGGCCAAAAATCCCATTCCTCAAGGGAAAAACTGTTGCCTCCCTGTGAACTGTTCTGTTTGTCTCTGCTGAATCAAAGTCTGCTTGCAAAAGGAGAAGGAATTAAGGCGAGAATATTTAAGCTTTCCCCAGACCTCAAATACATAAGAATAGTTGGTTTCCTCTGTTCTCCAACAGGAAGCAACCAATAAAAATCTCCTGCATTCCTGCATCTCCATAGAAATGGACTGCCTGCAAGCTCCAAAGTCATTAATCTTTTCTTTGAGAGGAGGAAACAGGCTGTGTTCCCCCCCCCACCCACCCAAGGAGGAATTCCAACATTCAACTAGCGATTTAAAAAAGCATTTTCTAATTCTACCTCATTACCTATATCAATGATTAGATAATCAATTTCTAAAAATAATTAATTTATTAATGGTTTAATTGATTTATTGTTTTAATTGATTAGTGTGATTAGAGTGTTTAGTGCAAATAGTGTGATTACTGATTAATGCAAAAAAATCAGGATTAATGTAATTTAATTGATTAGTAAAATTAGTGATTTAGTGAACTTAATTGAACAGTGTGATTAATGATTAGTGTAATTCATTGATTAGGCTGATTGTTGCTTAGCATAATTACTTGACTAGAGAAATTATTGTAATTGATTAATCGGTGTGATATTGGCTATATTGATTACCCAAAATTGTTTCATTAAGCAATTTAATCAATGTACTATCTCAACAAACCCACCATGCCAGTAAAAAAATCCAATACCAAACCACAACCTAAAGAGAAAAAAATCCCCACCAATGAACCACAAGACTCCTGCACGTGCTTTATATGCTATGAAACTCTAAAGGTTAATGAAAATTCCATCAAATGTTCTCTATGTGAAAAATACGCTCATCATGACTGCCTGGAATTATCCAAGCAAATGATTCAGTTCCTAGAAACATCCAATCATGCATTTCAATATTTCTGCCCATCATGCAAACTCAAACTGGACAAACATATAGCCCTGTATGAAAGAGTTGACACCATAGAAACACGGATAACATCCCTTGACACCATAGTAGCATCCCTGGACACTTTAAATGAAAGATTAACTAACCTTGAAAAAAAAGACACAACACATCCGAACATCCAATAGCTACAAACCAACAATCTCAACCTAATCCACAAAAAAACATAAATCCAACAAATAATGATATCCCAATCCTCATCAGAGAAGCTGTCAAGCGTGAATGAAAGCGTCCAAACGCCATCTTATTTGGTCTAGAGGACATCAATAACAATGATGACATCACAATTGTCCGCAACATCATCAGCGACTATCAAGCATCAACCATCTCCCCTGATGAAATACTTGACATTTCCCACATTGGCCCAGAGCTCAAAAACAGAGACGGCTCTGTGGCCCCATGCTTCTGCAGGGTCATTTGCAAAAATGAATCAAGCAAACGTAAATTCATTTATACTATATATTCCCTCGCCAAAAGCAACACTAACCATAAAAACCTCCGATCTCGCCCTGACCTAACTGTACAGCAACGTGCCCGCTCCCGTAAACTCTGCACAGAACTCAAAAATCATCTAGACAATGGAGAGAAGGACTTGTACATTGACTACTGTGCAGAATGTATCAAAAGTAAGTCACACAACCCACAACTCAGCATCCAACCCTACTTCAACCAATCCACCACCACCCAAGACTAGGCACACACACACCCAACTACCTCAATTCCAACTACAACTGGCCTTAAATGCAAGAAGCCTTGCAAATAAAATACCTGAATTTCTCCTCTTACTAAATATGACTAAATTCGACATCATATTTGACTGTGAAACATGGCTCAACGCATATCTCCCTGACTCCATTACCTCAGTAAGAGACTATCATGTTTCCCAATCAGATTGTGAAATACGTAGAGGAGGTGGTGTTGCTACCTTCTATAAAAAGTCCTTACATCTAAAAAACATCTAAGTTACCCAAAAGCTTGCTCTTCCTGAGACCATCGTCTGTGAACTGTCCTTAAATATCATTCAGTTATTACTGTGTTACAGAGCCCCTGATTATGACATCGAACATGCAAACAAGCTAAATACATTACTAACATGGGCAGCATCCTGCCCACACGCTTTTATCTTCCTTGGTGACTTCAATCTACCTCATATTAACTGGACCGTAAACGAATGTACAATTGAACCCATACATGCAACCTTCTACAATGCTGTAACAATTCTGTGACTGGAACAACTAGAACAACCAACAATACTAGACTTAACAACTGCCTTGATGTCATCTTTTGCAACAGTTTGAATTCAATTTACGGAATACAAATTAAAGAACCCTTTTCCAACAGTCACCACAACATGATTGACTTTTGTCTCAACATACATCCACACAAAAATCATCATAACAACAGAATCTCCAATTACAACTTCAAAAAAGGCAACTATGATCTTATAAACAATGACCTCTCATCCCTTGATTGGCAATTTCTATTCACTGAATGCAATACTGTTGAAGACCATTACAACATATTTTTACTTGAAGTCAAAAGAGTCATCAAACTATATGTACCAATAACAACTCCCAAAACCAGGAAAAACAAATTACCCATGACAATAAGGAAGCTTCAATCCAAAAAGAGATCACTTTGGCAAAAAAAAAAAACAAATCTGGTCACATTGCCAACTTCAAAAGCCAATACAAAAATTTATGCCACCAGATAAAAACGGAATGCATTAATTATCACATTAAACAAGAGGAAAACCTTCTACACACAAATTCCATCCGTGCTTTCTACAATTTTGTAAACAACAACCTAAAAGACTCAAGGTCCATCCCACCCCTGAAAGGACCTAATGGTAAAAGACTGCAACGACGACACCATCAAAGCCAACCTCTTTAACACATTCTTTGGCTCAGTATTTGTAAACATCAATGGATCAAGCCAGTACTTCCCAGTCGAACCACAGACAACTACAACAATCTAATACATATCGATTTTACAGAAGACAGTGTTGATAAAGCATTGCACAATCTAAAACCATCCCTATCTAAGTATAATGTGAA